>NW_028263374.1:16629477-16968049 GCF_051168715.1 Poecilia mexicana | reverse complement strand
AGAAGAAAACATGGATTCCCAGAAAACGGATCCACCATCCAGACTATAAGTCAGGTTGTTTAGGGTCTGCGGAAATAACTAAACGAAGTAAAAGAGAAACCAAATCAACTCTAAAGAAACCAAAATTATTTCAGTCAGAAGCTGTACTAGGACTAATTTAGACATACATGTAAATCAGTCCTATCCAGCAACTTTTAAATATTCAATTTAAAGTCAGCAACCATCAAACAATCCAGTTGTTGTTTGATGTTCTCCCATCAAGAACACTGATGTGAGAGAAGTCTCTCAGGCTCTGCTGCCGTAGACTGACTGCTGACGTGATCAGTCCTGTTTAATCTCAGCCTTCACTGTGGCTTTGACAGTCGTGTAGCAAGGATTACTCCCTAATGCCACCCTCTCTCCTCCTCACCTTTCCTATTCCTCTGTTATACCTTTTACCACACACGGATGTGCTGTGAGCATGCTCCGAAATAAAAAAGCTGAGTGCTATTACCATGCCTGGATTCCTATTGCATATTTTGAAGATAAACCAGACAAGTAAGGGGACTGATTTTTACCACCACGAAATGTCTTTGTGTGCTAAAACTCAAGGATTACTTTATTATAGCATTAAAGAAAGATCTGTTTTTCATTGTGGCTGAAGCGCCCTCTAGAGGCAAACTTTAACTCACTCAAGATTTCTAGAATAGAAATATAATAGAAAAACCTTCTATCACCCCACAATGGGGAATTTATTTCCAACACATTTGTCATAACGGTCAAAGAAATGCAATCATTTAATTCTGAATCAGTTAAGCCCTATCTATTTACATATAGTAAAAAAGAAAAGGTTATTTATTATGTCCAGTCTTCTAGTAAATCAGACACAAATGGTTAACGATGCCCACAGATTTGGAGTATTACTTTTTTGTGATGGAAAAAGCTCAAGAAAATCCTTAATGTTTTGGGGTATTTCTCCAAATGTTTTTATTGTTTTGTGTATGTGAGGCATACAGTTTTGTTTTAATAGCATACCTTCACCTAAACTCCATGAAACTTTATTTCAATAGATGGGAGACATAATTTTCTTTTTGACTTATGAGGAGGACTATTTCTTTGTAAAAGGCAAGGCAAGGCAAGTTTATTTATATAGCACTTTAACACAGTACCACTGACCAAAGTGCTGTACAATCACAAAATTAATCAAATAAAAATCAAAATTAAAACACACTATAACCAACAATACAGTGACTTAGAACACCCTATACAATACATAAACATACCCAGATAAATACAGGAAAGCAGCAGCTCAAACTGAATCAAAGGCCAACCGAAAAAGGTAAGCCTTAAGAGCAGATTTAAAAATTGCTAAAGAAGAGGCCTGTTTTACCGACATAGGTAAAGAATTCCAAAGTTTAGGAGCTGCAACAGCAAACGCCCTGTCTCCTCTCTGCCTCCTCGAAGTCCTCGGCACCTCCAGGTTCATTTGGCTCGCTGATCTAAGAGCTCGAGGAGGACAGTGTATATATAGCAGCTCAGAGAGATAGGAGGGAGCAAGGCCATTTAAAGATTTAAATACAAATAAGAGAATCTTAAAATGCATTAAAAAACATTTAAATTTAGCATCTCCTTTTATCTAACAAGCACATTGAAAAAAACTGTTTCTGTATGTCTGTCTATATAAAATCTGATATATTTGCTGTTAGCATATTGTCTCCATCTCCATGCTTCACATTTGATATGGCCTCATAAGGTTTGTAAGCTTCCCACTTTTTTTTTTTTTTAACCACCAAATATACACAAAAACAGTAACAGCACAGGAATGTCTCCAAAAGCTAAATTTTGTTCTTACGTACATGTGCTAACTGTAATCTTTCTTTTTACATCCCACTTGAAGTAATGGCTTCTTCCTCTCTGAGTGACTTCTCAGCTCTTATTGACGATTCTAACAATGTATTTTCACAGCAGCTTCATCCAGCATCTTCACATGTCTTTTGCTTTTGTTTTACCTTTGATGCGTACATTTAGCCCCAAAACTCATTCATCTCTGGACCAACAAAGTCTTCCAGAACAATACATTCTTGTGTTATTAGATTGCGTGTAATTGTTTGAACATATTCGTCTGGTATATTCAGATATCTGGCAAGTCTGATTCATCCAAATTAATCTCTTTCTGAAAATACCTTTTCTCATGTTTTGTGTACCTTCAGGTTTAGAGACAAAGAAGGCCCCAGTAATTATATAGAATGATGCGTTTATTAAAATATAATTTATGTCCAACCATTAACCAAAAAAGTTTTTTTAATGCTCCATTCAATCCCAGCATAACATATCCTGGAATGAAATAGATGTTTTGAAGTTTAGGATAAGAAAATGAGACAAACAAGGAATAAAAAAAAGGTTTTTGAAATATTCACTTGAAACCAAAAGTTTGCAGTTACAAAAATGAAAAATTATCAATCTGAAAATAAACTTAAAACAATGAAATGAGGAACAACTCGGTATGTAGCTCAATTATGGAAAGAAGAAACAAACCCGACTGAGCTAAGCAGTAGTTTGTAATTAAAGAAATATCAAATATTAAATAGGGCAGTTTTGCTTTATTTCGTTTGAACTGACAAATTTCTGTGTTTCAGATATATGATCTGCTATGGTCAAGAGAAGTATCTTTTTATGGTATGGTAACCAAGAACAACAACTTAAATAAGAATGGCTACCCAAACAGGTATATTACTTTAGTCCTTTTAGCTCAATTTCCCTCTCAGTATGTCACACAAAAGCTCATCAAATAACTTTGTAAAAAATATATATATTTGCATGTAATATTTCTTTTTCTTCTGGATTGATAACTGTGCTGTTTTTTGTTTTTTTACCACATTGGCAGTGGAATAAATGAAATGCAGATAAAGATAGTGTGCTGTGTAGGTAACCAGTACTGAATAATTTCATACCCACAGTATTTAGTATCTGGACTGAACTTGTTGTCTCAGTAACTAGTTCTCAGTCTGGATCTCCGTAAAAGGTTTCATGTTGCACCAGCTGCACCTGGTGCAACACGGCATGACAGTGTAAATTGGCTGAACAGTTTTGTTTCACATTACCCTCTAATCTGTCTGTGATTAAAGCTGTGAACTGCCTACAGGCCAGTTTTTCCACAGTTTCAAGTGTCAGAGTAGAGCTGGTTTGCTGTAGCAAGCTTGTGGTGTTTAATAAAGTGCTGGAGGATATTTAACCTGGGTTGAACATTTGTCCTTTTATATTTACATAACATTTGGAAAAGTCTTTTATTGCTTCATAATATATAATTGAAATTAAGTTAAAAAGAATATTTTAAGTTGATTTTATTTTCTTCCAATTATTTCTTTTTCTTCCCTGACACATCAACCTTACAGGAAGTCAGAGTAACTCTTGAAGCACTTCCTAAAACCTCTGTACCCTAACAGAGTACAGTGTTATTCTTTTTTTTAACTGAATCTTTAGATTTAATAAAATTAAAAATAGTTTTGAATTTTTGATGTAAGCACGCTCCAGTAAATCTTTACACATGCTGTTAACTCTTATAAAAAAATATATTTTTATTTTGCTTTCCCTTGCTTTGAAATATTAATAACTCTGACTTTCTCAATTTCAACTTTCAGACCCAATCAAGTGATTGACTAACGAGTATTTCAAAAAGTAGCTCCAGGGGTTTGCTATCTTTCTAGAAGGTAGGATTAGTTTTAACCTTTGATCCACTTGTTTACAAAGAATTTGAACTTTGCTATTATTGCAGCAAAAACCATAATGTCACATTTCATCTTCGGATTTGTAGCTAGATCTAGTCCCAAATGATTCATATATTTGGCAGATTTAGATTTAAACTAAAATTCACATTTTATCAGTGTATTTGTTCTGACCATAAGTAATATTGACATTTTAGAGCATCCGAGCTAGAATATGATGAAGGATCTGTGGAGATAGGTAAAGATCCCACCAAAGGTGACAAACTCCGCTCCTCCAGAGCCAAAGTCCTACGACTTTTAAATTTGTCCAGGTCCAATTTATCTCCGCACCATCCCATCAAGTTCTACTGGGTTCATGCTAATGACCTACTTTTTCAATTCAAATGTAACTTTTTAGCACTCAAGGACTAGAGTTGGACAGCCACGGATTAGGATGCTCACAAGGACGCGTTCCTAAGTAATATACTTGAAGCTCATCACCAGAATGCTTATAACTGATGAGCAATGTAAGAATAGGTACTGTAGTGCCAGAAAATTTCCACTGATTATTAAAAAAGGTATATATATTTTTAACATGCCTTCTTTTAATCAAACAGAAATAAAGAGTGATAAATTACTATTATTCAAGGCTGATACTCTTCTTCTCTGCTTAAGATTTTAAATCTAAATCTGGCAAGAACCTGAATAATTTGGGCTAGACAAACAGACACATGGCTGATTAAACTACGGATGACCTCAGAATCGTGTTTTCTGTTTCCTGTGGATGATTGGCTGGACGCAGTGTGGAGAAGTCTGTGAATGACTGAAATGCTTCAGGGTTTGCTGCTTTCTTTATTGTGCCAGCTGGTACATTCTTTGCTGGAGTGCAGAGATGTTTTAACCGCTGTGTAGAAGGAAAGAAAGACCTTTTGTTATTTGTGTTAAGATGATTTAATACAAAAAAAATGACAACAGGTGCAATGTACAAACTGGAAAGGTAGAAAAATATATTAAAGGCAAAAAAGATGTCCTACAATGCACCTCACTTCATTTATGTTCCTTGTTTTAATTTTCAGTTTTCTCTGTTTCAGTGTCAGCATACACAGATATCATAGTCCGCTGTACAGAAGCAAAAGTCGATTTTGTTTGCCAGTTTGATGTTGTAAATTAAAGCTTTTTTTTTTTTTTCTTACATCAGACACTCCGTTGTCCTCCCAGCCTTGATGCCTAATTAATAGAATAATTTCCAAATTCAGTATGTTTACCTGTGTCAGTGTTCCTGGAGTGATGCTCACAGCATACAGCATCCACAGCGGAACAAGTAACGTCGAAGAGAGAGTGAAGAATAGTCCCAAGGCGTATCCCCACCATGGATATTCATAGGTGTTGTTGAATTTCAAAGGTTTGTGTTTGATCACAGAGAACAGAAACGTGAACTAGAAGAAGGTACAAAAAAAAGCACATCAGTTTATTTAATGCACTGCAACCTTAAGGCTTCAGAGTATTTCCTACATTTTGAAATTTGTTGGACTAGAGTTGGATCCTCACTGTAATATGCACAAGGATATTTCTAGCATCTAGTCCGCATTTAACCCTGCACCACTGTAGGTTTGGTTAGGCAGTATTTTATTAATCCAGAGGAAATTATGAGGTGGTCTGTTGCTTACATGCATATCTGTACATGATATATACATAATTAAAAACATAATTAAATACAAAATAAAAAAAACATAAAAACTACAACAAGTGGATTAGAGGGAAACGATCAAGACATTGTTTGGGGTGGCTGGTTTTGTCCAGAGCCGTCCTCAACTCGGACAAGTGATGTGCACAAAAAACAGATTAATGCAAAATATCACAAAATAAACACTTACGGTACAGATAGCTGGGGTGATGTACCTCCAGCAGTATTTCATAAAAGGCCACGGACGATAACCAATCATGTCCTTCACATTGTCATAGTGACGATCTGCACCTGAAACATTAGATACTGTTAGTTTGCCGACATGCAGCAGCACAATAGAGGAAGCCGTTGAAAACTTGAGTTAATCAAAAGAGTTTGATCACATACCATAAACCCATCCAATACAGACAGACTGAAGAATAGCAAAAAATAGAAGTGTCATCCCGCTGCAGGCGTAGTAGTCAAACAGCTGGAAAACATAAAGGCCTCCCTGAAAAAGACACAATCTCTGTCACGCGAAGTATTCTAGCTGTATACAAACTGCAGGAAATCTTTATAGAAACACATTATTATTATTATTATTATTATTATTATTATTATAATAACTCTCATTTGAGTTTTACAGATGCCTCTGCGTAACATAACTCCAAATTACTCTAGGAAACTGTCTTGGGTCCACTGTATTCATTGGCCATGTTATGTGCAATGTTACTTTTATTTTCAAAGATGTCACTTAATATCAATCTATTATTTTGTTTGTTTTATTGTTATTAATCTAGTCATTCAAAATTCAGTTCAACACACATCATCTCAAGTCAATCATTTTGTTACAGTTCATTGAATGAGGCTTGTGAGTTTTTAATGGTTGAGAACATATTTTTGTTTAAACTGCTCAATTTTATAAATAACTAAAACTCCCAAGATGCCAAGCCAGAGTTGAGTTTTGTATTTAGGGCCCTACTTGAGGTGTGGACACCACATTTGGTGGTTCATACTATTCAAATCATATGAACTGACCACTTTGTTGGACTAGAAAGAAAACAGAAGACTTGTTTTCATAACAGTACATATATTAATATTTTCAATGTCATAATCTTGAGCATCTGTCAAGATTCTGACCCGTTTTTAGTCGTATTTTGAAGTAAATTCAGCTTCGTTTGCATTTGTTCATACTATAGATAAAGGATTAACTGTTCAAACCACTCACCTCAGTTACCATCACAAGACCAACCAGGAAACCTCCGGCACAAATTGTGAGAAGAAGCAATCTACGTAGAAGGGTTTTTTGAAAGAAGGAGGGATACATGTCGGAGATGGTTGTAACCAAGGACTCCTGATATACAAACTGTTGAGGTAAGAGATATTGTTCAGTGAAATTACAACTGTACTTTCTTAAAAGAGTTTCAGATTTAAGTAAAAAATTGCTATGTTTCCTACCTGACTATCTAATCCCAAGAAGATGATCATAACAAAGAAAAATATTGCCCAAAGCTGAGGCAGAGGCATTAAAGCCACGGCTCGAGGATAAGCAATGAACGCCAAGCCTGGGCCTGTTAGATGGCATCACAAAGTTTCTTCAGTATGTTTTATCTCTATCACTTGGGATCTCTGATAAACATAAATCATCAACTTCCAGTACCTGATTCAGCCACCATGGAAATTTCCACATTCTGCTCTTTTGCCATGAAACCGAGCACAGAGAAAATGGCAAAGCCGGCCACAAAACTGGTTAAACTGTTCAGCAGGCATAGGTAAATACAATCCCTGTTTGGAGGAAGTGTGGAAGTGTAAAGAAATAGTGTTAATTATGTCATAGTGAAATAAATATATGCCGAGTGAAAAAAAAAATCACATGTACCTGTAACAGTTGTTGTTGTATTTGTTGTAACTTCCCAAAGATGTCAGAACACCTGTGCAAACTCCATAGGAGTAGAAAATTTGGCTGCCTGCATCCATCCATACCTGAAAATGTACATTTTGTTGTGTTATCAGGACCTAAGTGTGCATATCTCATTGAATTTAAATTTGATATACCAAAAAGGTCTACCCACCCCAGTTAAACCACCAAAACAGAACTTTCCCCACCTTTGCCTTCTTTAAACATGTCCAGTATTTAAACCTGATCGTGTCACTTAGTTCTTTGGTTTACATTGTGGTTTTTTGTTTGTTTTTTATTTTTTAGGTTCTGTAACAAAACTCAGCCATCTTCACAGAATAGTTGTATTTATACTGACATTAATTTAGAGGTATGTGAGCAGAGAGGGATCTGGATACAGGCCACACACAAAAAAAAAAAATTAAAACAATGCATAATTTCACTATTTCGCAAACAAGCACTACTTTGTGTTGGTCTGTCCAATTACAACCCTTAAAATTCACTTATGTTGCTATGAAATTTGGAAAATCTCAAAGTGTAATAATATTACTGCAAAAGCACTGCATCTTGTCAATTTTGAAAGTTTCAAACTCCATATCTTAATACTCATCTTATGACCCAATCTGAGTGTGACTAATATTTAGTCACATTTATGTAGAAGAAGGAGTGCTGTGAAAACAAGTTTGTGATAAACATGCAAACAAGCCATGGCTTGAATTTATTTATACGTAGAATAAACGTTTTGACATGACCTGTGAGAACATTTATTGAGTCACCGACCTTCAATGCCTATTTCATTGGTACAACTGCACTTTGTGCCTTTCCCTTATTACCACAAAATCCTAGAAGACAATAATCTTAACATTTGCATATTAGTAACACGGTATGCCAGGATTCTCTGAATTACGGTCCCTTTGCAAAATACTTTTGATTCATAAGGATTTTAAATGTGGAGAATTGATTACATTTGCTACAAAAGATAGATAGAAAACCAAATATTCATGACTTAAGTCTTAGAATTAAAAATAAAAACAGCTACAGATTTAAAATGGTACCTCTGGGTCGGCGAGGCGGGACGGGTCAGGGTAGAGGTAGAAAAGAATGCCGTCTTTTGCTCCTGGTAATGTCAGACCACGGACAAGCAGCACTGCCAGCATCACGTATGGAAATGTAGCTGTGAAATACACCACCTAATGCACAAAGATTACAGTGACTGTGAGGACAAGATGACAAGAAATCAGAAATGAAAGGAAATCTGTTAGTTCTGTACTGCACCTTTCCTGTTGATTTAACTCCATTCCAGACGCAGAAATAACACAACACCCAAGCAAGAAGCAGACAAAGAGCCAGATCCCAACGAACACTTCCGATGTTGTCAATTCCATCGGACAGCCCCAATATTCTCCTCCTGTGACGGACTTTATTCAGTAACGCGCACAAACAAAAGATCTGAAATAATGTTTCACTTCTTGATACCTACTCCCAAAACTGAACAACTGAAGATGTCGTGTTGGCGTACAGGTGGAAAGAGGACGTGTCATTGTGACCATGTTCAAAACACGCAACTTATAAGGAAGCAGAGATGTTATTAGCAGGGAAAAAACAAGACTTGATGTAAAAGATCCTGACAACCTGCTTTTTACCTGTGTTCCAGCTGTTATTGCAGCTCACCCATGGAAGCTCAGTTCTGAAGGATGAAAACAGGTAGAGAAAGGTCCATGCCAGAATGACGATGTAATACACCCCGGTGTACAAAACAACAACCTGGCTTCCATAACCCAGGCCTATGGAGAGACAGGTATGTCTTTAGTAAGATATGTGACTTTAGTAAGATATGAGCTGACTTGAAAAATAGTTTCTCAAGTCAATATTTTCCATGCCTGGCCTGCCCATTAAACATTGTTTTAAACCTCACCTCACCTTCCAGGAGGACAATTGCTCAAAACAAACAGTCCAGCTATAATGGAATAGTTTTGATCAAAACCTTTTTTGTTTTTGCTTGATTCTACCCAGGTAGCATCAGCATTGCGACAGCTTTAGCGCATACCTTCAAAAAGAGGGCACATATTCCTCCAACATGTTATTCCACCCTGGCTGGTGAATTGACCCAAAGATGTCTCAAGGAAGAAGAGTGGAATGCCACAGGTGAATAGAAATAAAACATAAGGAATGAAGAAAACCCCTTAAAAACAAACAAGTCAGTGATTAGTATCTCAGAAATATCAACACAAACTTGTTGTTGACTCTTACACCTTAGCCTTTTTTCTGACATTTAATAATATCAACAGTGCTGAATATTTTTAATCATTCGTATTTACTAAGAAATATGCTACAAAACAATACTAACATAGCTACTTGCCAACTCTGCTCTGTGACCACCTTTTACATTGGTTTTGAGGTGTAACATTAGCAAAACTTTAGCTCCTGACATTGCCTCAGTCCTCACATTAGTCACGCAAATCTCACAGTCTTTTGACAACTGACTTTTCACCAAGATGTAGTTAGCGAATGTCCAGCTCTCAGCAACAACAAAGATTTACCTCCTCCATTTTTGTAGCAAAGGTAGGGAAATCTCCAAACGTTTCCAAGACCCACAATATGTCCAGCCACCGCCAGGATGAACTCCATCTTTGTGGCCCACTGGCCCCTCACATTTGGCTCAATGCTGAAAGGTCTGTCCCCAGGGTTTGGTTTTGTTTTCACATGGGAGATTTGTTTTGGGTCCATTTTAACCTTGATCAGGATTAGATAAGTATCATTAAGTATGCAATGGACACAGTGTTTATTAGTTAAATACATTTATAAACTGCGTACATTTACAGACTGCAAAGCATTTAAGTTCAGTATGGCATAAGTAGAAAGCATGAAATCATAAATTCAATCAGTGTTACTTTTCCATTGTCAATATTACCATTTCTTTATTATTATTATCATTGTTTTTATGTTTGTTTGTTTTTTTTTACTTTATCAGTAGTATTATTTTTATTATGATCAGTATTGTCATGAAGGACTTGTACATATTTTTTTTATCGTATAACGGTTTCTTATTTTCTTTCTTTATGTACCAAGTCAATGAAAAACACTCTCCTTACTATGAATACATAAAGGACTGCATTAGACTCTGTTTATGATTTGTTTTTGCACATTTAGTTTTGTTTCTGTCTGTTCACTTTTCTTAATAACTTTATTTTATTATTTTATTTGTTTATACAGTTTTGTGTGGTACTGACCCCCAGAATTGAGTGAAAGCAATCTAGTCAATATCATATTTTGACACTTAAAGGAAAATCTATTCATATGTTTCAGGGTGTCCAACATGCAGTAGTTATTGATATTTTGTTCAGACAAAATTATCTTCCTTTTGTAGCGTCAAGAATATTAATAATTCTCTTCTAAATAACACTCACGCATTCTCTGCCACGCTAATTTACACCAACAGTATTTATTTATTTATTTTTGTTAAATGTGTTATGTCCTCACTTAGTTGGCGAGTAATTAACACTTCTAGCTTATTTTTTTCCCCCTCCCGTTGCCATGGTGAATCGCGTTATTCGCGTTCGATGAGATTGATGAGGGCTAGTTTCTATGCTCGCGCTTATATCGGGGTTAACTGCTCTGAAACCGACAACTCAAGAGTTTCATAGAGGTGAGGCGGAACTCTGCCCGCATCTGTGAGTCTTCCCTCTACGTTTCGTTGGGAGGGTCGCAGAGGATATCGGTTGCCTCTACAATCAAAACGTATAGACAGCGTTTGTTTATATTTACAGGGTTAAGGTGCGGCGGAGCTCATTGGCGAGTGAGGCGCAAGTTGAGGACAGCAGGTGTGCGACACGACGGAGCCAATACCGAGACGGCTTCGGAGTGGAACGAAGAGGTTCCTTCTCCTGGATTTGACTGGCATGATTCCAGCTTTTTAAGACTCCTGTAATTGAAAATAGAGAACAATCTTATCCTGAACTTGGGACTCCTCGACTGATATTGGGGAGGCATTTTATCGTACAGTTTTGAAAGCAAAGTGATTTATTTCTTTTGTGTTCCCGCTGGGAATAAATATATTTATTCAAACCTAAACCGGTCTCTGCTTCCCTGGGTTCTGACTCACTGGCTCCCCCTTGTTGTCGAAGAACTTGTCGACGTGATACTTAATCCGTATCAGCTTGGTGCATACCCACACATCATGCGTGCATCAATGTTTTTTGTCCTTGTGTCTCTATTAACTTCCATATCATAGTTGTCAAACAAAAATTCACGAATCTATCCATCTGTATAATACACACACACACACACACCTTCACATATATATATATTAACACAGACTAACCAAATTAACTTTTTTTCTGATAAGAAACTACACTTTTGCATCATGTCCATACAAACAGTCAAATTTTAAGCAACTTTTAGTGCAGTTAAACAAGTTTATATCTTACCTTGAGCAGAACAGGTTCTTTCCTGTCGCGTCAGAAGATCAAAATACCTGGTTCTTCATGAGACGTGGAGAGTGGTTTCTGAAGGAGTGGCCATTGAGACTAACACAACCTATTTTCTCAGAACCAACAGAGACCAGAGGTACATTTACAGTTGTCTGTGACTGTTTTGTAAAGATAACACAGATAATCGCCTCAGACCCTCTGAAGGGGCTCAAACTTATCTTAAGGGCTACAGGCCAGATGTAGAACATTTGTTCCCTCCCTTACTCTCCTTAATGTTTTTTTTTTTTTTAATACAAGGAAATTAGTCTCTTTCAAACAATAGTGCTTTTACTTATTAGACAAACATTGTATCATTTGACTCAAAATGATGGAAAGTCAGCGCTATTTTCACACGCATGTCAAACATTTGAATGTGGAGGCTTCGTCTATTCACTCTGTTCTTTTGTATTGCACTGCATATCCAGAACAAGTATTCTCAGAAATACTAAGTTTCTTGGTAATTCATGGTCAGACAAAACAATCTGATCAAAAATAAGATATAAAGTTTCCAAAAAAGAGCCACAGAAAGATTTTTTTTATTTTTTTAGAAACATCAAAAACACAAAATGAGCTAAAATGATCATACAATTTTATAAATGGTGACATTGTTGCTGATATTCACAGAAATTATTTCAATTTTAAAGGTGTAGTGTAGACAGAAGTCATAAAAATTGTTACAAATAAAGGTGTTTTTTATATATATATATATTTAATTACAATTATAAGTGACCATTCTAAATGTTGTTATTAAATAATAAAAGTTATGTCTACAGGTAAAAATATTTGCCCCAACTTCTGAACTCTTAAGGAGCATTTTTGTCATTGAGCCTCTCATTAAGACCTTTTAAGAGGCTAGTTCTTCTATTTACCACAAGAGGTCAGTACTTAACACAACTTTCGACATTTACAGAATTTTTTTTTTCAACTGCTTTGCTGCATTTCTCTGATCAGAGTTGCGCTTCTCAGCGCTGCTTTTCATACTTACAGTTTCTCATTCCTATCAACAAATTGCAAATCCTCTGCTTCCATACAATTCTCTACTGGTTTATAACACTATCAATATATCATTTGCTGTCATGTCAGTCAAAATGAGTTGTATTTATGAATGCCATAGCAGTCATTCCCTATAATTGATTGGTTGGTTGGTTGATTGATGTTTGGACTCACTGTCCTGAAGAAAGGTGAAGACTTTTGTAGCCTCCAAACATATCTACTTACAGGATTGCAATTAACTTAAAATTTGTGAATTTTCATAGTTGTCTTACAAATTTTTTTCTTTTCTTGTAATTTTTACAAGGAATCATTAGTGAGGGAAGCACAGATTGGTTGGGTGCACAATTAATAGCTGGATAACTTCCTTCAGAATAATTCACTCTCCTTACCTGGCTTGTCACTTTGGGTGGGACGACGTCGCTTGAGGTTTGCTTCTCTCTGTGAGATGTCCGAAGCTCGGAAAATTGATTTCATAATCTAACCCTGCTTTAGACTTCACCACAACTCTCTCCCCATTCTGTTGCTGTGTTGCTCTGTCTTCATTAAAGCATTTATTTGACCAATATTCTCCAAGAAACCATCATTGAAATTACACAGGTGGACTCGATGTCTCCAGATTTTATTGAGGGGAATGAGAGTAAAGGGGACTAAATATGTAAGTATGTATGTGTACCACAGTTTCAGACATGTTTTTTTTAAAAACGTATCCTTTTCCTTCTATTTAACACTTATGAATAACTTTGTATTGATCCTTTATATTAAATACCAGTAAAATAGATTAGAGTTTGCTGTAACGTGACAAAACGTGATGAGGTTCAAAGGGTATGTTTACAAGCGTACTTTACCTGTTGTACTTTAGAATCTCGACATAAAACCATCACAAAATTTCTTGTGTAATTAAAAATAGCTAGAGAAAAATGTCTTGTCCTGTTAAATCTGCACACAGCTGCATTTCCGTGTACTTATGTAACTTTGTGCGGTATAGCTTTGAAAGACACTGCCAAAGATAATTCATTTACAACCCTGTAATGATTTGTCCAACTTGTTTACCTGTGATCATTGCAAGCCCTTCAGTCAGATATTCACCAACAGATATCACACCAGTGGCCCTGAGGCAAGAAAAGCTGCTTTGAGATGGAAAATGCTGAAACAAAGACGGAGATACTCCCAGGATATCATCAGGCTTCAGAGGACGGCAATGAGTGAGTGGACTGGCCATTTGATTCTCATACTTGCTGTTAAAGAAATGTCTCTCTGTGACTTTTATGAGTCATAGAGTGTTGTCAAGCTTTTTCCGCCTGCGTAGACAGCTCCATGTCAGCAAAACATGTAAATATTCATGTTGTTGTTTTTATGTCGACAACAGAAGTCTTCTTCATTATACTCAGTATGATTTATGATCCAAACTTTCAATTCAATTTAAGTTACTGATGTAGCAGAAGTTCACAAGTCCCATCTGTCTACAACACAAAGAATGGACATACAGAAAAATATAACCATGTTTTTTTTTTCTTTATTTATTTTGCTGCCATTTTTGCTATCCAAGAAAACTTAAGCTATTACATCAATGTGACTAAATCTGTGGCCTCGGCCTCATTGTGGTGATAATAAGGATAGTAGTAGGAGGGTTTTTATTTATTTATTTATTTATTTTGGCTTTATATTTAATGATTCAGTTTTATGCTCATCTTTTCAAGAACATTATTGCAGAAGTACCAGTTTTTGTCTGCATTTGTTCTATTAAACCTCAGTCTGACCTTCAGGGATTTCTTTGAGGGCAATTGTTTGTCCTTGCATGCCTCTCTTTTAAAATTAAACCTCTTTGATTTGTTTCTGATGCTGCAGACATCAACTGTCATATCAGCGGTAGCAAACGCCTGGTGCAGGTCCCAAATTGATATTTTAGGGTTTTCAGAGACTTACTTTAGCATTTTTGCAGTCCCTCTTTTTGGGTAAACTTCTCACACCTGGTTATGCTGGTAGTTATTTTCAATGTCCTCCACCTTATTCCACACAGTGTGCTATCTTATTTTAGAAGTATAATAAACACAAGTTATTTCAGAGTGCCTCTCTCCACTAGAATTGAGAAATAGTAAGGTGAAAAATTGTGATTTTGATGCTAATAAAGCCTCCTCTCTCTTATTACTGCATCATTTTATAACCAAAATACTTTGTGCACATTCAGGTATTTTTGTGCTTTATATTAAATCTGACATTGCTACTAGAACCTTAACAGGAAGCTCTAATATGTACAGCTCTACATCTCCGTTGGTCTTTCACCTACTTACTGTCTGCTTCCATATATTTTGAAGGTGAAAGGCTTTTTATTTAAAAACAGCGCTTTGTGCAGTGGCCCTATGATTCTCCTTCAGTCTATTTAGTTGATAAAAGGTTGTGATTCACCTTTATGCCCTTCAGCGCCAAGCCTGTAAATGCTATCAGCCATCTTTCTTTTCTACATTTTTCAGAGTAATACAGTGGGGCGGGCTGAGCTCAAAGCTGAGGGTAAAGTTACACTTTGATTACATGTTAGATGCTTTCTGCTAAGGCTCTAAAGTACAACTTAGTACAGCCTCCAACACACATAAGCTCTCTTTTTTGTTTGAAAATAATTTTGATAATTTCGGCAGCAAAACATTTTGCTATGCTGCCGCTAATATGTTTTCAGGATGTTTCATTTCATGATAAAGTTGTTGTTTGGTCTTTATTTAGAAATAACTTATTTTGAATTGCTGATTTTGAATTTGGGATGCGCAGTAATGGTTGGTAAATCCCAGAAACATGCATATTAGGTTACTTCGCTGTGCTAAACTGCCTTTGTTTGAGGATGTGTTTGCCTTTGCTCTGCAGGACTTGGATCAAGATTAGGTTTCTGGAAACATTGCTCTGCCTTGCACTTTTGTGTTGTGTTCTGGACCCATTGAGCAGCATCTTCAGTCAAACCATTTCCAGGATTCAAGTTCAGCCTGTCTATTCAGCTATTCAGGTCTGCGTCTCTATGGCCTCTTTTTTTTTTTTTTTTTTTAATTCAAAATTGTGTTTCCACTTTTTTCAGTTTGAGGGCAAGTCTCTGTCCTTCAAAGTTGTTTGTTGTAGTAACAACAAAATTGTAACAAAGGTTACAACTTTTTATTACTTTAAATTCCTTGGCACCATAAAAGAAAAAAAAACAAAAAACGAAACAGCTTACGTATATCTGCATGAATGAATTTTAACATAGTTTTTTATGACTACGTTTCCATTTACAACTTGCTTCAACTTGCAACAGGTCAAGAAGTTCTTCCTCAGAAATGTTTACTCCTAGATTAACAGCAGTTTAAAAGTCTTTAACCATTGCGACTTTTAACCTGAAGCTTTTTTTCAGGTTAAAATCTCGCCAGGATACATTCCTGTTGACAGATACTGATGTCTGAGACCCAGTTTTCTGTGTTTAGTGAACAGTAAACCATTAAGCCTGTAAAAATGGAACACTGGTAGGTCATTTTTGTGACATTACAAGATGGATGTAGTGTAAAGTTGAGTGGGCCAAAGGGATCTCATGATGCTATCTTGCTTTATTTAATCTGCCAGCTCAAGGATGGCTTTAAGAATGTCATATTGCTGATAACATAGCTGATAACAAAGGGTTTTATAAAGGAATAAATCAATTTTCTGTGGTTGACTTGAATGCTTCTTCAGAGTCGCTCATATCTATTTCGTAAACACAAAAAGAAAATAAACATTTGGGTTCAAACATGCAACACATTAAATTAAAACCAGGTAAAAGTACGTAAAATACTCTCCATATTCCCAAAAACCATTAGAGGGAGCCAACTCACCTCCCCATTTAATATTTAATACGACCAATGAAAGTTTAAGCTTATTGTGCACAATTTTGTGTTTATTTTTCCAACATTTTCAATTTATATAAAATATAATATGCGTTTGAACAAAATGACATATGTCTTAGACTTTTTAAAATATTTGCCACAGCTAAGCTTTTTTAAGTAAAAAAGGTATATTCTTCATAAGAAAAACAAAAACATTTACACTACCACATATCTAAACTAATTGATTAAACAATAGGAAAAAATAAAACTAACAATAAATAAGAAATATTTTTGATTGCAATTTATATACATTTATTTTATCTACCTAACTAGAAATAACCACAGTCGTCATTTACTGCAGATGCTTTCATTTTGTGGTTCCAGTTTGTAAAGCAAGTTTTCATCTAAATTCTGGAGGAGGTAATTCACAAAACGTTTTCCCTGCTCTCAGCAAACACCAGGTGGCGCCAACTCCCCCCCTTTTTTTTTTCTTCTCCCCATCTACAAACAATAAAACGAAAGCTGGCTCACGAGGCAACTGCCAGATCACACACCACACCTCATCCATAAAATGAAATTAAAGTTTCAGAGAGGCAATCAAAACATCTCAACCCCATAGAAATGGTGCCAGCTGTTTTGTCAGGAGGAATTATTGTGAGAAGCTTGTAGAAAGGTTCACAAAACATTTATTCAAAGTCATACAGCAAAACTACTTAATCTTAAAAATATTAGCAGATAATTCAGTGAAGAAAGCTATTAAAACTTCTGAAAAAAAAATCTAATTTTAGTACAGCAAATCGAAAGTATGTTGTTAAAACTGGAAAAAGTTTTGTGAACATACAGAGAGCCTATGACCGTCTTTACCGAGACCATGCGGCTGCTGGAACAGTCCCCGCCTTAAGTCCCTCATTCAGAAACAGTCCCACCCCTTGCTCCCTCTGTCCTTACTCTGTGGCTCGGACTCATTGTCACACCACTCAGCTCTCTCAAACCTCCTCATGGACTCACTCATGGTCAGTTCTGGGCATCAAGTATGTCCTGGTGAGGCTGGGGCTTCTGCACTTGTATTTTGCTCTCAAGGCACCAAATGAAGTCTCTCGGAATGGATGCATAACTCAAAACTAAAGTATCATCTTTTTAAGGTACTCTTCTCTTTTTCATCTGTTGCCTCGGCATGCTTTCCATAATGTGTTTAGTTTAGAACGTTTCCAAGTGAAGTCTTCTGTTATTTCAGTTCCGTAAAGCCAAAGACACAGCCGGTACCCTGGCAGCTCAGCGGTACAGTGAATATGTAGGCCAAAGGTTACTTGTTATGCTGCAGCGAGGCGGTTGCTTCTCTTGTTTAGTACTGGCAGCAAAATGCAAACAAAATCATTTATTCTTCTTAAGCAAATATTTGAATTGTCTTCACAGGAAAGATCTCCTCTGAATTAGAAAAATAAGTTTTACATTACCAGTTGTGCTCTTTTGTTTTCTAATGTGTAAATATGTATGTTTTTATTACCTCACCAACACATGCATTTCATTTAACTAACAGCAGGTCAACATGCTTTTACATTTTACACTTGTCTGAATCTCTTGCATAAAAGGACTAACCTGAAAGTTCAATGGAAAGTTTCCACAGACTTCCTTGGACTCATGAGCTCATAATTTCAAGAAAGGTATGCCCCTGTTTCAAAAAGCAATAGTGGTAAATGATGCCTTGCATTCCAAAGATACAACTATGACCTGTTGAGGCTTAGATTGTACACATTGCTGAGGCAGTTCTCCTGCTCTGCTAATGGATTTCTGATTTTTCTGTTAATACAGGTAGCTTACACTGTAAACATGTAATGAGCCATTTCTCACAACATGACGTGCAGTTTGCAGAATAGCTTGTACAAAGTTGTCAGGTCATTTGTGAAGCTGATGCTAGAAGTTTACATAGACCAAATAAAAACCCACACGCTCTTTTGACACGGAAGTTAAGTCAGACCAAAGTTCTCTTATTTTTGATCACGAAAAATTACGCAACCAATCCTACTTCTGTCAGGAAGTAGGATTGGTTTACAAGTTTATTATGATAAACAAATAATAATAAATTACTAGTTTATCATTAAACTAATAATTGTCATTATAAACTACTACTTAGGTTATTAAATATGCCCATACACTAATATACATTCTCTAAACTGAATTTATCAACTTTCACAATAGTCATATGATACAGTATCATATGACTGTATGATAGTGCAAAGTCATATACTGTATCAGTATTATTATTAGCCTATTAATAATAATTTTATTAGTAGGGTAATCAAAGTTTGCCATATAAAAAAATAGATATTTTCATAATCATCTGAATTAAAAAAAAAAGAGAAAAAAATCTCTTAAAAATTGCATAGCAGGAATAACAGATTACAGGAGCCAAGTGGAAATATTTTCTCTAACAAGGATCACTACCAAAGAACATTGGAGATGAGACTGAATTTCTATTTTGGGTTTGATGAGCCTAATTTTTCATATTCATCGGCCGCTGGTTAAGGAAGTTTCCATGTAGAGTGATGATACTGATACCACTTTTGTGCCTTATTTTAAAGAGGTTGTAGCCGAGATAGTGCTTGTTTTTAGAATATGTGTAACTTTTGCCCAAAGATTGATGTTAGTTAACAAAATGTACAAGTTACTTAGCTTTTCTTTTTCTTCCTCCTTTTCCTTTCTTCATGTTTTTGAAAAGCAAACGTAAACATTTTTCTGTGGTCAGATTGCATGTGTTTGCTCAGCAAAAGCTGCACCGCCCTGCATGTGAATATAGAGAAGCACTCTTTTAAATCAAAGGACCAAATACCGTTTTAAACTTGATTTGCAACACAATTTTGCAATAATAATAATAATTTTTTTATGAGATGGTGGGGTATAGCTGCACCCTGATCACCTTGCTTTTATTTCACATTCAGCTTGTTCTGTGGATAGCAATAAAACCAGTCAGAAGCTCTCCAGCCACGGCTCAAACAATTACATGGCAAGTATAAACATGAAGGGAATGTTCAACATCACAGCGCTGAGGAAGGTGACAGGTTCTATGTCCTAGTGTTTTGGTCTGAAATGTGCAAATCGACCAAAGAACAAAAGCCAAAGACCTTGTGAAGACGTTGGTTGGAGCTGGTAAGACGGCGTCATTATCCACAGTGAAACCTGCCCTGTACGCTCATGAAAGGCTACTCAGAGAGGAGGAAGCCATTACTCCAAAAGAAATGTGAAAATGTCAGATTGCAGTTTGCAAATGCACACAGTGACAAAGACATTCATTTTTGGAGACATGTGCTGTGGTCTAAAGAAACTAAAGTGGAACTGTTTGGCCTTATGATGGTGCAACTGGTGCATATCGTAAAGTAAACGGCATCGTGAGGAATATTGAAACATGTAACGGCAGGATGTTAAGCTCAGGCACAAATGGGTCTTCCGGATGGACAGTATCCATAAGCATACAGTCTGATTATAAAAATACCTTAAAGACAACAAAGTCAGTGTTTTCACATCACAAAGCCCCGATCTCAGTCGTATGAAGAAGTTGTAAGCAGATCGAAAAAGGTGTGTGCAGATGAGGCAGCCTACGAACCTGACTGAGTCATACCAGTTCTGTCAGTGGGGATGGGCCAGAACTCCCGGAAACAATTGAGATGCTTGTGGAAGGAAACCCAAAATGTCTGACACGAGTCAGACATTTTATATGTAAACTTCTGATTTTAAAGATATTAATAAATAACTATCCAAAAGATTCTCTCAATACTGTGGGATTTAGCAAAAATAAAAACATTTTTAAAAAAATTGGGTGATTCTAACAAACAGAAGAAGTTTGGTCTGATTTAACTTCAGGCAGTGAGGTGTATGTAAACTTCTGGTTTTAACCATACATCTGTTTTCTGCACCATAGCTTATTTACTCTCTTTTAAAAGCCTTCCCATCACCACATAAACCCAACACCACCGTGTTTACTCTATCTGATCCCCGTTTTGCGCAAGCCCTGAAGCTGTAGAGGAAAATATTTTAAAGGAATTTGTCCACCTGCTGCCAGGAGAGTGTTGATCCAGGACCTGCAATGCACTCAAAAGCAACTTGTTTTCTGCCCCATCAAACCTGTGGCTGCACTAAGAAAGAATCTGGACTAAGCATAAATATAAAAAAAAGCACCGCTCAATCAAAGTTGTTTCCTATCCAAGCCACAGTTTTATAGTGATATGACTATATCACTATAAAGAGCTCTAAGTGAGCTCTTTATAGTAGCTGCCAAACTCTAAGTGAGTTTGTCAGCTACCTTTCAACCGATATCAGGTTTCTTTTAGGTTTGTGTTAACTCTCTGTACACAGTTGCCTATCTCTTTCTATTAATATTATATACTGTGTCAGTGTCAGGTTTCATGGATGAACTGATTCCCTGTTAATGTTCAAATCAAACGACGGCATGACCTCTGAAACGCAGTGGTCATAATCAAAGCAAAACTAGAGGGAATGTTCCAACAGGTATTTAAACGGTGATAAACAGTTGCATTACTTTGCAAATGTTTCAAATTTGAGTTAAATTTTAACGTGGAGTTAAAGAGTTTAACTCCATGTCCTTTTCTACATGTCCATTGTATTTGTTTTAGTAGAATATTAAAGTTTTTTCAATAATTGCTCACTTTTTGTCACTTTGCCGGCTTAGTGGCTTTTGCAAGAGTGTTTGTTCATGAACACTTAATCTTAAAAATTTGAACAGTTCAAGACTTCACCAGTTGATGCTTGTTAATCTCTTCACTTGATTAATCTGCCAAATGAAAATTTTGCTTTTTATTCCATAGCTTGTTTGCTGATTGTTTATCTGCTGCCGTTTTTTCCTTTAAATATTGATAGTTGTCACTACATGTTGCACCGCGACGACAGACATTTCAATTTGAGTGCATGTCTGGTTTAAATAACAAATAGAAAGTTTCACATTCTCCCACCTGAGCTCTGCTCTGCAGCTCCTTCAAACTTATAATGAGCTGCTTATTTGTAACAATGTTAATCGGCAGTTTGTTAGTTGAGATAGGTAGCCATGTTCATCAGGTTCACATGTGTGCTAAGATCTTTCTAGTTTCATATAACTGAGTGAACAGTGCAGAGAAATGTAGCAATTTAAAACTGTTATTCACCAGTTGGTCCTACAGTTGATTTTTACCATGTGAAAAACCATTTTAGTCGTATTGTAGTTTAATGTTGGTTTTGCTATGAGTTTAGCATAAGCAATAATATATGCTTTATAAATATATGAGTCTTTATCTGCATGGTTGTTTGTGCTATTGAGTGCCTAGCAAGGGAGAGGCAGCTTCATGAAGTCTTTCGCTGACATAATTCAGATAAATATCAATGCACTGGACCCACAGCAGCTGTGAAAAGACTCTTCCTGTGTTGAGCGGTTCTGTTCTTGCACTGCGTTGTTTCCCTGGACAACAATGTTGCCTTTTGTAGGGCATGAACTGAGCAGATGCTAAACATGGCAGCTACATGCTGTGTGTCTGTATAATAGTCTTTTGAAGCAAAGAACCACAGACAAGAATTCCTCTCATAAACAAAAACACAAAGTTCTAAAGAACTGGCAGACGAACCTTTATTTCAGCACACAACTTGCAGGAAGTGAACTCCTCATAGTGAAAGCAACGTTTGCAAAATTTGGTCAAATGTCAGACCAAAAAAACTGAGACAATGATGCCTCAAGAGTTTATGACTGTTTATACAATAAACTAAAGAAAGTATTCTGGGCGATCTCCATCAAGAAAGATATTTTCCCATTATATTTGAATTTCCAAAAACCAAAGATCCAAATCAGGGGTGCCCAAGTCCAGTCCTCGAGAGCTACCATCCTGCAAGTTTTAGAAGTATCCTTACTCCAACAGACCGGGATCAGCTCTATAGAGGCCTGATAACGAGCCATTCATTTGATTCAGGTGTGTTGAAGCAGGGATGCATCTGAAAGTTGCAGGATGGTAGCTCTCGAGGACTGGACTTGGGCACCCCTGATCCAAATGATATTTCTTTCTTCAATTTGAAAAATATCCAGTATCAAAAACTGCATGCATTATTTTCTTCTTTCTGTCCACCAAGTTTATAGATAACTGAGTTTGGAAGTTGTGCATGATTCTACTAAAATAAACAATTTTAATCCACAAAGTAAACCATTAAGGCTGCATGGGGGCAGAGTTGGAGTAATAAGGTCCTAAGTTCAAATCCTGGCCAGCAGTTTTGCAGGAAGTTTGCATGTTCTCTTTGTGCATGCATGGACTCTCATGCTTCCTCCCATAATCACAAAACATCACTGTTAGGATAATTGGTCATGACATAAAATGATTAAAACTTGCATTAACAGTAGAAACCATGTCTCTGTTTTAATAGCACTGAGAATAATGTTAAATCTGCTTCTTTTTTTGTTTTCTTGTTCTATTTACACTGAAAAAATAACAATATGCAATTTTTTTCTTTAAAACAAATTGACTATTTACTTTCTTATATTAACATTGTAGTTTCTTATACAGAACTGTCCAACATGAATCCATCCCTAATCGTCCCACTTCTCCGTCGCGTTCCTAAATGATCAATAAAGGACTTCAGGAATGTTGTTTTCAGCATCTCGGGATTTTAAGCTCTTAACAGTGTTGGACGGCACATATTTTCCACTCTACTTGCAGCTCCCACTGTGAAACTATAGCAGCCACACAAAAGCAACATTGATGAAAAGAATTACCCTCTGTTAACCTAATGCAGAAAGACAGCTCACACTGTGCAGATAGCAGAGATCAACACGCTTTGCTGAAAAGCTGTCATGTTTTAGACACTTTTCAACTTGTGTTATGTTATCCACAAATTGATAACAGACCACATGACGTCCTGTGCTATGTTACAGATCAACATGTGTTATGTTACAGATCAACTTGTGCTATGTGCATTTAATTATATTTTTTTAAATACATAAAATATTTTTCTGGTTGAAAAAAAAAAGAAAAACATAAGTCTCCCAACTTAAATGTTTGTTCTTCTCCCATCATAGCACAATGGATAACACCGACAGTCCAGACGTCAAGTTCAGACTGGACGAGGGCCCTGATCGTCCCACGACCCAGAGAGGACAGTGGTCAAGCAAAATTGAGTTTCTTTTAGCTGTGGCGGGGCAAATTATAGGGCTGGGAAATGTGTGGAGGTTTCCTTACCTGTGCTACAAAAATGGAGGAGGTAGGTTTTTGTAAAATTGACAAAAAGGCTCCCCACCCCCCTTAATTAGTGATAATACTGCTTAGCAATTCAAAATGCGAAAGAGTAATGCACAAACAATTCTGACTAAACGTAGCCAACAATATTTAGAAACTACCATCAGTGGCAGATCAACAGAGAAGCTACTGATGCAGTTAAATTAATGTCCACAAAGAAAAACATGTTTCTTTGAAGCAATTTTAAAAAAATTGCTCTAATTTATTTTAGCTAATTTTCTTTTCTCAAACTATAATTCTCATTTGGATAATCCTGAAATCAGACTTATGGCTTGAACAAAAATAACAAAACTAATTGTAACAAATTAGATTCATTCCTTCTAAACTGGTTCATATATATATATATATATATATATATATATATATATATATATATATATATATATATATATATTTTTTTTTCAGTGCAGAGGCATAAAGTGACATATTTAATATTTTTCAGGCGTGTTCTTCATCCCCTACATACTTTTCCTCTTCTCCTGCGGCATTCCCTTGTTTTTGCTGGAGACGTCCCTCGGCCAGTACACCAAGCAGGGATGTATCACCTGTTGGAGGAAAATTTGTCCACTATTTGAAGGTAAAATGATCACTATGAAAATAAACTGAAGCACAATTAAAAAGGAACATTGTTGTAATTGCAATCTGAAAATAGTCTGCTTTGAGCTTAACATCTGTTCATGTTGTAAGGCTTCGACAACTTATTAGTTAACAAATCAGCGGACTGATTATACCGCCTTGTTTTTCTCTCTTTTTCAGGGATGGGCTATGGCAGTCAGGTGGTTGTTTTATACTCCAGTATCTACTACATAGTGATACTAGCCTGGGCATTCCTGTATCTCTTCTCTTCCTTCAGCTCTGAGCTTCCTTGGGCGACCTGCAGGAACAGCTGGAACACAGGTAGGCCCACGACGTCCCGACCCGGAGTATGAAACAGACTACAAAACAAGAAACTTCATTTTTGGGCGATTTCTTTTATTTGGGGGATTTTTGACTCGCAGCTGATCTGCAGTGACAGTCAGAACTCTAACAGGTTTCCTCACTTAAAAGAGAAAACCAAATGTCTGCAACTGCGTGCTTTTCATAAGCTGCCCCGGTGCAGTTGCTGCAATGCAGTTAATGCAAAATGTTCTCATTCATCTCGGCACATTAAGTGGCACATTATTTTTTTCTCTCTTTTAGATTCACATCAAGCTTTCAGAAAATCCTTTGCACAACCTTATTGGACTGTTCTGCAAAGTACCTGCTTTCTCTTTAACACGATGATTTATTGTCTTGTAATACTGATCCAGTTTCTGTTGATTAATCTTCCAACTGCTTTTTGCAAGTAAGTAGGCAGAATAAATACCCTCAAGGTGTTCTAGTTCCTGCAGCTGCAAACCAGTTTGCACAGTTTTGCATGTCCCTGCGTTAAAGACTATAAACCTAAGCTGATAAATCACACAAACAAAAACAAGATAAGAGTGACAAACATCCTGGTGACTTAAGAACATGTCAAACCTTAATAGGAATGTACTGCAAAAATAAGTTACCAATGTCATGTTAATAATTGTCCAAAGAACTTCATAATGCTCACCACAGCTTTAACAGGGTTTCTACATTTGCTTGAACATATTTTTCAACATTTCTGTGTTTTGCAGAAAATTGTGTGGAGTTTGATCAAAGATCAGATTATTTCAACCTGACGATACCTGAGAACGCAACTTCACCAGTGAGAGAGTTTTGGGAGTAAGTATGAAAAAAAAGGGGCATAGTTTAATGTTTGTTCATGAAGATATTGATGAAATGACTGCTGTGATTGATTTTCAGGAGACGAGTTTTAAATATCACAGGCAACATCAATGAGTTGGGCAGTATTAGATGGGAGTTGGCTCTCTGTCTGCTGTTGTCTTGGATCATCTGTTACTTCTGTGTGTGGAAAGGAGTGAAGTCTACCGGGAAGGTAGACTAGTTTGAATGTCGCACATACACAGAAAACAGCCTTTACAACTAATAACATGTATTTTCCCCTTCCAGACTTAACATACATTCCTGTCATAGCAGCTCACACCCCTATCAACATATTTTGGATCTACCCTGCCTTCAATTGTTCATGCTGATTCTTCCTCAGAAGTGATAAGATCAGAATTTACTATGTCGTAATATTTTTTTTGTCTTTCTGGACCAGCGGGGTCAGGGTCATGTGGATTGCGCTAAGCTAAATTAGGAACGTGCTCCGAAAACCTAATTTTAAGATCCTCTGTCATCGCGATGGGTTCCTCCTTTCTTATGGAAAACAGCCTTTTGACAATATAGAAAACAAAACAAAAAATTGTATTAAAGGATTTCAGAAATGTATCTCTCAAATTGAATTTTACACATGAAAACAGCTACTGTCCACTGTTTCTCCACAAAGAAATCTCCTCATGTTTGCCCCACAGGTCGTTTACTTCACCGCTACGTTTCCTTACCTGATGCTCGCTGTGCTGCTCGTTCGTGGACTCACGCTGCCAGGAGCCATGAACGGGATCAAGTTCTACCTTTACCCAGATGCATCCCGCCTCGCCGACCCGCAGGTCAAAATCGTTTATTCACTGATTCAATTCCTGCATTGAAAAGTAATTGTTTTAAAATTTAGATTTCAAATAAATTCTCATTCTCTTTGTGACTAACTCAAGGATTTAGCTCCTCATGACAACAGCAAGATACAGAAATGCCCAGAAGTGTTAACACTTTTTCTGCCATTTGTGTTCAAACACAAACATTGGTGCATTTTATTGAGACTTTATGTGAGTCTGCATAAGAAACAGGAAACCAGATTAGCAATAAACAGTTTTGTCTTTATTCTGATTGTTAATGGTGTATTGCAACCAAGAAGAACATGAAAGAAAAGGGAATGCTCCTTGAAGAGGTCTCCTGGGGGTTTTGCTCTACTTTGCGTCGCAGTTTGCTGTTTCCAGAAGATTTTTGACTCCATTTTTTTTTTTTCAATGAACATGGAGTATTGCCAAGTTTCTTTTTGAGCCACAAATACATGTTGCATGTCAAACAAGCAGAATGGTGACGAAGTAAAAGTGAAATAATTAATAGTGTTAACAGTTTTAGTTTTCAAACAGTCTGTCTTGTCTTTGTCTTTTAGTTTTGGTTTGCCACTTCAAGAATAATTTTCTGGCTGTTCCTGTAAAATCTTTCCGTCTCGGCATGCCACACAAGCAGAGAGCCTCTTTAAAAAAAAAAACACTCCATAATGATTGCATACTTGCTGTAGGAGTAATTTACAACACAGTGCTTATTGCAAATATTTTACAGCAGATTTTTAAAATATGCCATCTGTTTGTCTTGCAGGTATGGATGGATGCCGGGACACAAATATTTTATTCCTATGCAATTTGCATTGGCTGTCTAGTTGCATTGGGCAGCTACAACAAGTACAACAACAACTGCTACAAGTAAGTTCAGGAGTTTTAATGCAAAATGCACTATTTATGTAATAAAAAAAGAAAACCAAGGTCACAATATTTGGTGCTTTAGGTGGCTATACAACACATCAATAAAGTTTCGGAGACTTAATGAGGAGAAAATATAAAAGAAAATAACTTGAAACCTGTTTGGTTTCTGCAGGGATTGTGTATATTTGTGCCTTCTGAATAGTGGAACCAGTTTCGTTGCTGGTTTTGCCATCTTCTCTGCTCTTGGATTCATGGCCTATGAGCAGAACACTGACATATCAAAAGTGGCAGAATCAGGTGAGCTTGTAAAGAAAGAAACAAACAAAACAAAAAATAATTTTATTTTTAAAATGCAAGTGCAAGTTCCACAGTAAAAGTCGCCATGGATGCTGGTTGGTTGAGGAAATGTTCACATTGTGTTTCTGCAGGACCTGGTTTGGCATTTATTGCCTACCCTCGGGCCGTCGCCATGATGCCTTTTCCTCAACTTTGGTCCATATTCTTTTTCGTTATGATCATTCTTCTGGGACTGGACAGTGAGGTGGAGCACTGGTTCGCTTTTTTGCGTGATCAAAATAAATCAGAAAATTATTTGTAAAATGTTACATTAAACAAGGTTGTTACTTTCCGTTAAAGAAATGAATTATTGAAAACTGTGAAAACTTTAGATTGTACTTTGCATAGCCTGCTTTGGTGCTGCAGAAACCTTGACTCGGATGTCTGCGATTCAGTTTGTAGGTCTGGAAGCTCTCACAACGTCAATATCTGACCTGTATCCTGCCTTCTTCCTTGTCGGCCATCGACGTAAACTTCTGCTCCTGTTCGTCTGCGTCTTCAGCTTTTTCATTGGTCTTGTCATGGTGACAGAAGTAAGATTAAATCTCGCGTGGTAAAATCCCCACTTCCAACAACATGACAGTAAAAATATCTAATATCGCACATAGGGAGGACTGTACATCTTCCAGGTGTTTGACTACTACGCCTGCAGTGGGATGACTTTGCTTCTGTTTGCCATTCTGCAGTCTGTGTGTGTTGGATGGGTGTACGGTGAGTCCATCACCAGGGGGAAATTTACACAGATTCTTCTCAGTGGATCTTAATTGTCTTTGTTCCCATGCTTTCTCAGGTGCTGAGCACTTTTACGACAACATTGAGGACATGATTGGATACCGGCCGTTTCCCTTCATTAAGTACTGTTTGAAATACGTCACTCCAGTCATTTGCCTGGTGGGTTGCTGCACATTTTGCCAGGTTTTTTGTTAAATTAAATATTGACTTTGCGTTTAAAATTGCTGTGGAGGATTGTGTGAGTTAGGCTGTTTTAAAATCTGTTTGAAAAGTGTTGCTTAAACTTGCTTTTTTGAGATTGACTAGTAAGAACATGTGTTTGATTATTTGAAATATTATTAAATAAAAGCAACTGTACGGATTTGAGAAAAATATTGAAATAACAAATTCATCAAATCATTTGCCAAGACTTTAACTATCATCTATTATCTTTTTCTCGTTGATATTTTCAGGGTACTTTTGTTTTTTCCTTGGTTAAGTACACCCCTCTGAAGTTCGACAACGCAATAGAGTATCCGTGGTGGGGTTACGCTCTGGGCTGGTGGTTCACTCTCTCCTCAACCCTCATGGTTCCCCTCTGGATGCTGTACAATCTGCTCATCACTCCTGGTACCCTGCGGGAGGTAAGTTATTGTCACGCCACCCAAAGATAAAAAAAAAAAAAAAAAAAAACAGTTTCAAACAAACTTGAATTAAAAGTAACGCTCTGCTTCTGTTGCAGAGATTCTCTATCTTGTGCACTCCAGCTGAAGACCTTCCTCTGACCAAATCAGAAAAAAAAGCTCTCGAACTTCTCACTTTGCCCCCGTCTCAGAGCAGCATGGACTGACGAGGTGAATCTGTCCCAACAGGAGTGACAAACCCGATTCCAAACCTGGCGTAGAGTTAGACCCCAAAACAGCAAAATGTTGAATGCTAGTAGGCAACCTTGTTTTTATTCGAACAAGGTTGTTCATAGAAACTGAAATGCACAAAAACCTTATCAATTTCCAAACAATGTCTTTCTAGCTTTCTTTTAATGTTAGGCTCTCGTAAGATATCACTATAACAACCAATGAACTTCAGATGTGTTACTTTGTACTTTGATGAGCATCTCGGAGTTTAAAAGGCTATTTAAAAAAAAACAATTCTATTTGTAAAAAAAAAAAAGCACAAAATGTTTAAGTCTTTGAAAAAAAAAACCTAACCAAATTGGCATTTTATAAATCCTGTTACATTAAATCAAACCCTCTTATTATGACCCTGTCAGCACAGACAAGCTGTTGCATGAGCTTGTTATTCCAATCAGAAAATACCCTAATACTGAATAACTACAACATTTTGCTACAGGCATAAAATCAGTACATCTAGGTGGTGCTTTGGTTGCTAATTTTGAATAGTTTTTAATGTAACTGTACTTGAACTTGTATATTCCTTGAGATTATTTTTTTTTTCCATAAAACAACACCACAATGCACAGCTGCAGTTTATACATATTCCTGGCAGATTTACGCCAAAAGTATATATTTGAAGGGGCGGCATTATGTATTTTCCAGGCACATAGTATCGTTTTATAGCACAATCAAGTAATTATGTTACCTTCATTTGTTAAAAATGTGTACATATATAAAACACGATTTCAAAGAAATTTGACTTTGCAATTTATTACCTTGAAATTGGGTGTCTGTCTCTTTAAGAAGCTCCTTCTCTTTCCGACACTCTGCTTTCAGTACATCATCAGAACAGCGCTCCTCTATTATCTTTTCAACAATGTTTTTATCTGCGTTGAACAGAGCAACCTTATCAATTTCCAGACATTTCTGGGTGATCTGAGTGGGGAAGTCGTGTGGGAGGGGTTCTCTGTAAGGAAGAAGCTCGACTTGAAGACTGCAGCTCCAAGGAGGAACTTCGTGGAAAAGGCTGCGCTTTTGGTGAGAGTAAGAGTTTAGGCACTCCAAACGGCTGCCACAGTAGATTGAAGGATTTCTCAAACAAGTATTAAAGAGTCAAAGCAACAATCCAGGCATGTGTTTTGATGAGGGGATAACATAATAGCATTATTTAAACTTCGAAAAAGTAAATTTTGCACAATCCTGCCCCCTTGATTCTAACAATATTGACCAGGCTTGAAGTAATATTAAGATTTTTGAAAGGCAAAATCTCATCTTGAATGATAGAGAACCTCTGGGAGGAGCCAAAGAAGAGGGTGATGCCAGGGAAGAAGACTTGGAGTTCATCACCAGAGATAACTTGTCAAAATAACATTGGAAGGTGTAAAAAAGAAAAAAAAAAAAGCTGCATGGCAATTATTTTAAGGGATATCTGTCTTATTTCCAAACAGAAACAATGTCTTTGTCATATAAATCTGCCAGGGGTATGAATAATGTTGAGCTTAAATGTCATTCTGATTTTTAGGTCAAGGTAAAAACTCTTCCTGCTCAATTATTGGGCAGTCTACAAACAAATTATAATAAAATAAGATTTAAAAAAAAAAAAGCTGTTGGAAAAAAAGTCTTCTCATTAAGAAAGTGTTTGGCTTATATTCCCTGTTTCAATGCATCCAGTTGTTTAAGCTGTTTCAGTTTGACCACATGTTCTTTACCAAGATTTAAAACGATATTTCTTTGGTTTCTTTTCATGTCAGTATAAAAAAGGGAGAAGCATAAATGTGAAATTGTCTTTTAGCATTTCAGTTTCTCATGCTCAAACGGCCTGACTGATGCAGAAAATCTGCACTTGTCAGGCTCCTTTGGTTAACAGCGTTTAAACAAAGAGTTGTGTGTCTAGTCAACCTCTTTCAACCACACTGTGCCAACACAGATTAACACGTTTGTTTATTCAACGCAACGTGGAATGTTGAATGCTAAGAGGCAAAGATCTCTGGAGTGCTGCAGACTTACTGAACACACCAGAGGCGATGTGCTCTACTTTCACTTTAACCTGCTGTTTTGGTTCAAAACCCTGAGAGAACTTCTGAAGTGTAGAAAACATCTCTGTTGGAAAAATACAATATTTCTCTTTTTTTTGTCTACATCCTGCACAAAGACAACACAACAAATGTTTAGTTGCTGTAGCCTAGACTTTACTCAAACACTTTAAAAATAACAAATTTGTCATCATCTGTGCAAATGAATTATTCGAATCATTCGTATGCTTTTATAGTCATTAACTACAAAGTAGTTGTTAAATGTGCTGCAACTTAAAGTTGTGTTTGCAATCAGAAAATGCAAAAATTGTGTCCATTTGCAAAAACTTTTTTTTTTTTCATTTCTACTTATCCCTTTTTGTAGAACGTATTCTGTGTTGAACAGAATGTTTAATGCACATAGGGACTTGCAAGTGATGCTCAGTCTTTTTTGTAGCCAAGACAGCAAAGCACTAAACTGTCAATGCCTCGTAAATTGTCTCCGAGTCAAATTCTGTGTTTACAAACATAACTGACTGTGTCTTTTTTTTTTTATATTCCTAAAACGATCGGAGATTTCTGATCAGAGACAATAGAGAGAGTCTATTTTTAAAAACATAAATGTAATGTTGCAAAGTGGCCTTTAGATTAGTCCTACAGAAATACAATAAGATGTAAAGTGAGTAACAGATTTTTAAAGAAGAATGTGGCATTGAAGTACATAAACATAACATTTTTTAGCATGTAAAATCATGAACTACCTAGTATTTGTTACTGATGCTGCTTTTTAGATGATGTAAGGAAAAACTAAATGATTTTGTTTCTCTGCCACTCCGATCGGAGAGTGGATGAGCTGTTAACGTCAGTTTTGTGTTGAATGTGATGACTGGTCAAATCTGTTGACTTTCACACTATAGATCGCTGAAGGTATATGCATTTTTTGACATCTTTTTTCCCTATAATCTAACGTTTAACTCTAGTTTTTGGAGATTCTTGTTTGGAGGTTATTGTTTATGTTATTTTTGTGTGATTTTTGTCATGTATCATTAAAGATTGTGTCAGTATCGGTGACTAATGGTTTCATGATACTGGGAAATGCATCAAGAGCGACCATTGCGCAGATGCTCTTGTGTGTTATGTGTGTGATGTGTGTGATCACCGGCTTCGGTAGGCAGTGATCATCAGTGGTCATTTACAACAAGCATTAAAGCATTAAACATTATAAAAAACTTCATAATGATATCAGTGAGCATGACACTATACAGACTCAGAACCCTTTGATACAAATACGAATAAAAATTATTACCATGACACAATAAGTTTGAGTCAAAGAAGGAAAATCAAACCAACCAAAAAAAAAAGGTTTGCTTATTAATAATATCAGCCAAAATAATACTAATGGTCATTTAAAGAACAAACCATACAAATAGACTACTTTAGAAGGTTTGTTAATGCTTTCTGTATGATTTATTTTTAAATGCTGATATATTTTGACTAAAATACCAGAATCTTCATATAACTTTTATACTTTTGGCTCTCTGAGGAAACATTTTGAATATTAAATCAGGTGTTATGATCAGTTACTCAGTACTTGAGTAGTTTACCAAATACTTTTTACACTTGCTTAATTAAACGTGTTTAAGGTATGCTACTCGGATTGCAGTACAATTTTGGGGCACTCTAACCGACCTCTATGCATGAACGATTGCTCTATGGATCACTTTTTAAAAACAACAACAAAAAAACGCCATAAAATAACGTCTGTCACTGCAGCAGACGTCCCACCCCATGAGAGTAGGGCGCCGTGGGGAGCGTCCCTTATTTTTATTTCTGAAAGGTGGCAACCCTAGTCCTAGTGACACATGATTAGTTGTGTTAAAAAAAAAAACTGAAACAAAGGACATAGTTTCACCTTGAACTGTGGTGAGGTTTAGATCTGATTAAACTATAAAAGACAAAAAAGTTTCAGCCTTATTTATTTAGCCCAAATGGCAGGTTTTATGTTGTTTGGACAGATTTAAGCAAATGTTTGGTCTAATTTGTGACCGAATTTTATTGCCTTAAAGAAGATACAAGACATAGAATCATCATTCTATATAAGCTGCCATTTTGGATGCAAAATATGATATTTAAACATGTTAATAAAGACACAAAGGACTGCTTAACATTAGTTCCCAGCTCTTTTGTTTGTTGTTCATCAGAGACTATTAGAGATACAGTTCATATTTTATAATTAGTATTCTGTGAGACACTATGAGTAGATTAGTCTTTGGAGTTCTTCCTTTTTAAATTAATTAATTTTCTTTGTTAAGTGAGTTATCTGCTGCAGGCAAGATACTGAAAGCAAGTGAAAACTTAAGTAAGTAAAACTTTATTTATGTAGCACCTTTCCAGATGAAAATCACAGAACGTCTTCAACAAACAGAATTTAAAAAAAAATACACGACAAAATTAAACTAAAGCAGATTAACAAAACCACACTTCAAAAAAATTGGAACTATTTCTTTAACTGATAGAAAGTGGCCCAATTTCTCTTTTTAAAAAAAAAATAACACCAGTATCACAGTTTTTCATTTCCAAGTTTAAAAGTGATTTCAAACTTTCAGTAACTCACTTCTCTAAGAAGAAAAGACAGACCTTCTGCTGGAACCGCAAAACTGTATTTTTATCAAATCAAAGATATGCTAACATTAGCTATTTATTAAAAAAGGAAAAATGAAACGCACTAAATCCAAGTAGTGACGCTTCATATATTGCTTTCTAAAAGTAGTTCTACTGCCCTCTAGTGGTTAAATAAAGCAAACACTTCGTTTATCATCAAAATGGAGAATGAGAGAAAACTGTTCCGACTTGCTATCATTACAGGTTTGAATCTTTAATATTGGTAAAAGATAATGATAGAAAAAATGGATGTCGTATCTAATGGATGTCACAACTGGACAGAAAATCACTGCAAAATATTTTTTTATAAACAGATTATTTTTTTCTTGTACCTAAAAGGGGAGAAATTAAATCCCAATCTACTGTTTATATATAAACTAACAATAACACTATGTAATATTTGTTGAGCAACAAAAAATGCTATTTGTATTACATCTAGTCATTTTAAATCAAACACATGCAGACATTTATTTTTATGTTTGTTTGTTTTTTTTTTTCCTTTTACTACACAATAGATCCACACAGTATATCGGTACAGCATGTAAAGTCCTGCTAAAATACCAGAATTTAGTGATGCAAAACAATGAGGCGGTGATGAATCATTTCAAAAGTATCTTACGTGTGACGTGACATTTATCCACAATCCAACTGAAAACACATCTGTACATGAATAACCTGGTTCCATAAATATGCATATCTTTAATATCTTGTTAAAGTACTTCTGATTAAATTTCAGTATTTTTGGTGTCCCACACATAGTTTACAATATTTGCCAAACTCCGTTTTGTAAAGGTTCTCCAAATCAGTCAGGTGACGGGATCAGGTCTTGTCATAAGATCTCTGTTTCTAAATTTCTTTTCTCTAGCCCATTGATAATTCTGCAAAGCCACTTTACTTTGGTCATTTGTCGCCTCTCTGTGATGTACGACTGTAGCCAATGGAAGCAAATGTCAGGAAAATCCTTCTGGGACAGTGAAATATTATTTCACGTTCATCAAATTCACTATAGATGATGGTATTTGTGGACACCAGGAAGCTGAAAGCTGATTTTGAATCAGCAGGTGTTTAAAACTGAGTAGGTGTGGATATTTGCTGCTTTTGTTTTCCCACTGAATTTGAGTGAATGCCACATTAAAACGTTTTAAAATTACTGATCAGCCTCCTATTTCACGTCGCAAAATCCTGACATTCGAACAGAGACTTATACATATTTAAGAGCGACTGTGATTCCACCAGATGATTATTCTCTCAAAGAGCCGGTTCATTTTACTGGCACGTGTGCGCTTGTGATCGTGGATGTGCAAAGACGACATGAGTCACACACACAATTTAGTCTGAAAATATTTCTTTTGCATAAATGCCGATTCAAAACATGGATCATTTCTTTACAAGACAATGATCATTTCAGTACATGTAAACACATTTTGTGACAGAAAAGCCTCAACAGTTTTGATAAATCCAATCACACATCAGACACACTGCAGTTTACCCAGCTGCTTTTTCTCTACAGTTTTTTTTTTGTTTGTTTCTATTTCACATCTAGAATCTCTGATTAAAATGAACCGAGAGGTGACAAAAAGAAGCCTGAAATATTTTACTTATAGTTGCAAGTTGGTAAAATGTCCTGTAAATCCTAGTCTACAGATTAAAACGGCTAGGAAAAAGTACTTCATGCTCATTTTCACTATACAAAATATTTGAATATTTAGAGGCAGCAGCACTTGAAAACATTTAGCAACAAGCTGTTTAGAAACCTTGTCAAGATACAATAATATATACAGACACACAAACACAATGTTGTCACTTTTTTTTAGTTTTTTTTTTTATGCAAAATCTTTAAGACAGCTAAGGTTTTCATTCTGAACCAGCCAAATGTTTCTAAAACATCTCAATATTATTGTCCAGAGAGATTTGGACATGACATACAAGAATGACAGTGTTGGTTGGACAGAAACCAAAGTGCAATATTGCCCTTTACACAAACATTAACACACTTTTATTTTATGTTTTGTTTTTTCATTTTTAAAAAGAAATGGATTGAGTATGAAGTAAGAAAAAACATTTTCAGAGCTAAGGCAAAAAAAATAATAACAATAATTCATATCGCTAGAAAAATAAATTAAAGAAATTTGTGATGATTCCAAAGTTTCCCACACGGACGAAGAAGAAGCCAAATACAAAGGCAGGGGTGATGTCCTTTTGTTTCGGGTTCTGTCGTCACTATAAGCCTTCGAACGCATTGTGCCATTTTTACAGTGGACACGGGTTCAGTTTAACTCTTTAAATGTATTTAAAGCTCCAGAGTGTAAACAATAATTTAGGTTTGAAGGAGATGGGGCTGCAAGCTACTCTATCTGACACAAAGTTAGAACTAAATTGTGTTTTTACCAATTAACCTAACGTGCACATCTTTGGACTGTGGGAATAAACTGATGAAAAGAAATAAAGGTCTCATATAAAGGCTTTGGGCGTCCTGCAGGATCAACCTTCCTGCTGTTTCTGCTGTGCGAGATCTAAGTGCTAAACCACTGCATCACTAATCATATAACACACAGGTGCATCTCAAAAACCTATGACATCATCCAAAAGTTTATTTACCTCAGCAATTTCACTAGAGAATTGAAATTATATATTGTCTAGAATCACTGAGCACAGAGTGGTGTATTTAAAGCCCTTATTTCTGTTAACTGAGACTTAAAGCAGATCAAAACTTAATAAGAAACTTAGAATATTACATAAAGCGAGTACAAAGATCATTTTTAATGGAGAAATGTTATGTTGTGGCCTAAATACTGATGAAACAACTGTGAACTCCATCAGATAAGAATCGACGCCCTCCAGTAGGACGGTTTGTCAGAAAATCGCAGCTAAAGAAGCTGGCTGCTCACAGACTGCTGTATCCAAGCACATTAAAAGAAAGTGGAGCTGAAGGAAAAACTGCAACAGCCAAAAGGCGCACAAGGAAAACCCAGACAAGGATGTTCATGAAGTGGCTGGAGTCAAAGCCTTAAAAGCCACCAGAAGGCATCCAGCAAATGGAGCTGTAACTGCTGCGTTCATTCTGAAACACAGATGCCAGAAGTATCTTATCTGGGGTAATGATAAAAAAAAAAAAAAAGACTGGCTCGTCATCAGTGGTGCAAAGTCATATATTTAAATAAAAGTAAATTTAGCATGTCATTTGGATATCAACGTCCCAGAGTCTGGATGAAGAGCAGAGAGGCACAGAATCCAAGTCGCTTAAGGTCCTGAGTGAAGAGGATTTGGGAGTCATGTCTTCTGCTGGTGTTTGTTTGGTCCACTGTTTTTTTTGTTGTTTTTTTTTCTCAAGTCCAAAGTCAAAGAACTTCATGTTTATTTCTACTGAGAAGCTTTATGGAGACACTGATGTCATTTTTTTTCAGCCGAACTCGGCACCATGCCAAACGATCGACACTTATTTGACCGTGGCATCGCTGTGCTTGATTAGGCTGGACAGAAAACATGGAGTTATGTCAAGAAGAAGATGAGACACACCTAACAACACATGAGCCGATCTTCTTCAGTACCTCAGAGCCACAGGCTGATCACCTCAGTACCATGATGGCTTCATGCAAAAAGAGCTGACTAGGAAACATTTCACCATATGAAAAGAGGTCTGAATACAAATTTGATTGATTGATTGATTGATTGATAGACCCATATTTCGGCATGGAAAATATTTTTCCATTGATCTAATATAATATTCTAATATTCTGATCTTTAAATCCAGTAACTAACACTTTAAATACACCACTCTGTGTTATGAGTCTCTTTGACTTTCCATTTCTGAACTAAATCACTGAAATAAACTTTAAAATGACGCTAAAGTTTTGGAGAATACACCTGTATTTGGTATTTTTCATCAGACTAACAGTTTTGCAGCTGCAAGTGGCTTAAAATGTAATAATTGCCTTTCATTAAACCTCACACAGATGTTTGTCGTCATTTAGTTGAACTTATCACAGTACCAGACTTGGCTTTTCTTTAATACTGTCTGATTTGTGAAGTATATAAAATTAAAAAAATAAAAAGATATTATCATGGATATATAAATTTTAGTGCATTATCATTGTCAAAACAAGTTTAGGAAAACAAAGTGCTCAATTTTCACTCCTTTTCAGCTGTTGACACATTTTTTAAAAAATATCTACAGACAAATGTCAATCAGGAATTGCCACGTCTTAAAAATACAGATCTTTGTTTTAGGACCATTTTGGCATCTATTTGTGCTTTTTTTTTTTAAATTATTAGTATTTTGATCTGTAATTTATAAAATCTTTATTGTCTAAAAATGAGCTGTCCCTATGACTTATCCATGTTTAACCCAAGCTTAAGCTAGGTCGTTGGGTGAAACATAATTTATCGTGTTTTTTTTTTTTTAAACACTACTGAGATAAAAGGTTCTGCCTTTTTTTTCATCCAAAGTTCATATTGCACATTTTTAAAATTTTGCAACGTTTCAAGTCTGAATCCCAAACATGATACACACATGCAGCTGCCCTAAAAAAGGTCTAATACCAAGTCAGAAGCCTGAAAACCAGCAACACTGGTCTTGGGAACAAACTATGGAGGCACATGTCAGCACAGTGGCCAAATGACTCTTAAAAAAGGGGTGGATTCATTTGGGGTTGTTTTTTTTTGAGGAAATGAAAGTACTTTTTTCTAATAACAGACTGGACAAAAAAGAAGTGTTCATATCAATATTCACTCTGTGATTTTTTGTTTGTAGTACTGTCCCCCCGGGGAGGAACGTTCAGGCTGCCCAACAGTACGCGTGACAAATAAATGCTGTTCAGCTCACTCTCTGCTTTATATGCAGGAATGGTCCCGCTGGATTTTGGGTTGAAGAGGTGCGGATTAGAGGCTTTTATTCAGCTTTGTCGCCGCCTCTGCTCCCTGGAGATAGGAGGCTGTCTCCTCTCCCTTTTTCAAAATGTTCCTGCTATGATGGGCAGTCCTGACTTCGTCGCCTTCGTTTAATGCCCACATCGCCGTTCATGCCGCCCCGCGTGCTCTCGTCCTTTCTCCTCTTCATTCTCCCAGTCTGTTTGGAGGAAATGGGATTTAACGTGAGCGCGTAGAAGAAACCACTGCCAGAGATACTTGAAACACTGATTCCACATAAAAATGACAACGTAACAAGAAAACTGTACATAGCACTTTAAAGTTTCCGGTGTTTATCGAACGTCTTTCGAACATTTTGTGCCATTTATTCGTGTCTTTTTCTACAAAGCCATGAGTCGCCATGAGATGTTTCACCACTAGAGGTCAGTATAACACTGAAGAAGTACAGGCAGGATGCATCAGAAGGAACTAAACAGATAAACATTTCAGGTTGAAACAGATGTTTAGGATTGATCTCAGGATAGAAAATGGAGAATCTCTTACACTTTAAAATTGAACACATTTTTATAAATGTTTTGAAATTATTTCTATTTTCCTGTTTAACAAACTTTACGCTAAAGAATATGTAAAATAAGGTAGGATTATTTATGTCATTTTTGAGAAAATACACGCATTGTGAAAAAAAAACTAGCACATATCTGAACATATGTGTATTGATGCAGTTAACTCTCATTTTAGAAACAGTTAAATAAGAATTATAATTTAAAAGTCAACAAACATCAAAAAGTCAGTTCTTTTCTCAGTACATTAGTTTATGAAAGTATTTTAAAGTTACATTATGGCACCACTTAACTACAAGAACTTATTGATTTTCAGTTTCTTTTCAGAAGGGGAAATAAAAGGGAAAAAATGTGTTGTAGCACGATTCCTAAACTACATTTAGCCAAGAATGGACAGTGTACAGACCTTGGAGTCCCTCTCCGCAAATTTCTGGAACATGTTGGCGTAGATCTTCTTTTCCTGCTCTTGATGTTCCTTCATCTTGCTTTGGCAGCTGGAAAGCTGAGCGCGAGCAGCGCGATTCGAGGGGTTGACTTCCAGGACCTTCTGAAAGTCCGCCATGGCCAGGCTGTACTCGTTGCGGAGAAGCCGCGCTTCCCCTCGGCGATACAGAGCCTTCTCGTTGCTCTCATCGTGCTCAATTACCTTGCACAAACAAACACAGGCACATGGAGAGACATTAGCATGCAACAGCAGATAAACATAGCCGGAGGGGTGCAGACGTGCGCTTCCCATCAGGGCAACACAGCTCACCTTATTACAGTTGTCCACTGCTTGAGAGAACTCTTTTAGCCGAAGGAAGCATAGCGCTAAATTGAGGTGAGCTGTTAAAACGTAGTCTTGTATCTTCTTATGCTGCTCCATCCCGGTACCGCACTCCAACTCCAGCCAGGAAATGATCCGCTGGTACTGGATGACTGCCTGGTGGTGCCGTCCCGCCTAACGGTGAAACATGCGGATCGGTTCTGAGCAGATACGTAACCACAGCACTTCAATGGGAAACAACCAGCATTGAAAACTATACCTTGAAATACTGATTCCCTTTAGTTTTCACTCCAGAGACGAGATCCAGCTTTTCATTCAAGTCCATTTCCCAGGATTCTTTAGCCTGGTGAGATAAATTATTATTATTATTATTATTATTATTATTATTATTATTATTATTATTATTATTATTATTATTATTATTATTATTATTGGGATAATATATGTTTTTCTAATCTGATCGTCTGTAAAGCAAAATTTCTGCATTCTATTCATAAAATTACCAAAAAGCAAAAACTGTCACTCACCCTTTTAAAGTTTTTTAGAGTAACTTCATACACAATTTCTTTATCTGGTCCAACTTTGTACTCGGGTTTGCCTTCACTACCAAACCCATACCTGTAAATGTATCAAAACCACACAAATTTAATAATTACACAGAACAATAATTATTAAAGGCCCTATTAATGGTAATTGTGATGAATTAGTGATACTCCTTGGCTTCTTCCACATTTTGCCATATTAAACCTCAACTACTCAATTTCTAAAGATATTTAATGTTTTCAAACTACCTAAGGGTGAGTTTACACTGCAGCCTGAAGTGACCCAATTCCGATTTTTTGGCAATTCCGATTTTTTTTGCAGGGCCGTTCACACTGCCAGTCAGTGTCGCAACTACATATTATTCAGGTGGATGCGAAAACATAAATCGGCGTCCCCCTCCTCCCCCGAGACGAAGACACGTGAAAGGTAAAACTCGCTACATTTACCCCGTTATGTGCACGAGGTGAAGGAGCGTAAGGGTTCGCTGAAGTGTATGCGAAGACATCATCGGCACACTGCCCCCTCCAGACGGGGTTTTGACACCCCCTCTGGTGCAGCGCCCCTATGCATTGCATGCGCTGCATACCCACTTTTTGCGCCACTGCTGCCAGTAAATGCGACCTGTATGCGTTCTGCAGTGTTAATGGGCAAACGACCTGAAAGTGTCCCGCATGCGCACTAGAGGGCGCAATAGTGTCAGCGTTCTAAGTGTTCTGTCAACCCCCATAAAAAGAAGAAGAAGAAGTGCTCAGTGTTTGCGGAAGTAAACATGGAGGCTAACGGTGGAGCTTAGCTTACATATTTGAAGTTGTTGTCCGGCCGGAGCAGCATATTAATGACTTAACCCTCATATATTCCGTCATGGTTGTTGTTTTTCTTCTCGCTTGCGCGTATCAGGACGCAGAATACTGAGATTTATTGAGAATCAGTGACGTTCAGTTCGGATGAATGTGACCTGGACGTTAGGTCACATTTGAATCGTATACGTATCGGATATGGGTCGCATTCGAAAAAGAATCCGACCTGTGCTGTTCACACTGCCATGAAAAGATCGGATACAGGTCGCATTACTCAAAAAAATCGGAATTGAGTCACTTCAGGCTGCAGCGTAAACGCACCCTAAGTAGATTTAATTCCTTATCAGCTCATGATTTTATTTAGGTGCATTGGAGTAAAGGAGTGTGAATTGTGTGCATAAAAGTAGAAAAAAATCCCAATAAAAGACATTTATGGCTATAACGTTGCAACATGTCAGGGTCAGAAAATTAAGTGTTTTCTTGCAAAAGCCACATATCAAACCAACCTTTTATTAAATTTGATAGTAAACCTGCATGACCAAATATCATGTTTAGGAACTAACCACAGAAGGTTAATAATGATGGCACACAGCATAACAAGACTTTGTGAAAGAAAAGTTAACATCGTTGCATTTTGAGGCAACCAAAGGATTTCAATACGAAGCACATTCCAGAGCCTCTGTTTCATTTGTTGCAAACCAAATGACTAAGCTTAACTTCAAAAGGTTTCTATGCAACTTAAAGGGTGGAAAAATGCATGCATATATAAGTCTAATGAGGAACAGACTGCTGCAAATCGACACAATAAATTTGCAGATTTAGATGGAGCCTCTGAAGAAGGACAAGAGCCAGAAAGAACAGCTCTGATTCATGCATGAACAATACTTTCCAGTCTTTAATGATCTGAGCCTGAGAAGTACTTGTTGCTCTTGAAACTATGGCGCTGCCTTGACTCTCAAGGTTATCTACTGTGTGAGTGCAAAACAGTTTTGCTACATATTTCTAATACCTCCTTTCTCATGCTTTAGCAGAAAGTACGACAAATGGCCACTGTGAGTAAATGGATTTTTTTTTTTTTTAGTTTGTTTTCATTCTCTGAAAGAGTTTTATATTTGCGTCAACGATCGCTAATGTGACGTGACATTAGCCATTGTCTGTTTCGTAGAAAGAGCAGTAATGTACTCTTTATTCATGTTTTCTTAGAAAAATTATGAATTACGCACAATTTGGAAAAATTCAATTTTTGACTTATGAAGTATACCGTTTAAGCAATTTCGCTAACAAATCTAGCGATCCTTAAAGAGTCACATAGCACATTTTCCTACACAGTTGATATCCTGCTATTGGAATATTTAATGCCTATCATCTCTGCTTTGTGACAAAAAATATCCATAATCTCTGTCAACATTCTCAGAGCAACTTATAAAGAATAAAAAAAAACTGTTGAAGAAGGTTGGAAATGTTACATGCACACTATAAATATACGATATGTCAGTTTCTCGATATAATACCTTGGTTTTCATACCAATTGCAATTTCCATCAAGGCAAAGCAGGGCATAATAGTGAGAGGAACAAAATTTGTACATTGTTTAAATATTTTATATATATAAAATAAAAAAGTCTGAAAATCAGATGTATCCCCATTAAATCAAAATAAAATGTTCTTTTAGAGGACTTCAGACAGCTTCTTGGCCTACAAGCAGAACTCTTTGTGTTGCAGAAAAGTAACACTCAAACACACCGTCCCTATAGTGAAATACGGCAGTGGCAGCTCATGCTGTGTCTGTGTTTTGCTTCCAGAGGGGTCAAGATGGAAGAAAGTTTTGTGACTCCACAAAATTTTGACCCAAACACAGGTGTGCTCCAAAAAAAGATTCCTTTCATTTCACGACATTGAAGTCTTTGTTTGTAACCCATTAAAAAGTGAAAATATTCAAGGAGTATGAATAATTTAACAAGCCACTATATTTGTTTTGATTCAATAATATTTTTTTTTTTGGAACATAGACACATGCTACTTTTGGTCAACTTTGAAGTTAGTTATTGTAAACTTACAGTCAGGAGAATAAAAAATTAAATCAAGAATCATTCTCGTTTGAAAATCACAGAGGAAGCCGGAGCACATTTTGCAGGCTTTAAAGATCTGTGAGAAACTTACTTTGGTTTAAGGTAAAGTAAGCAGCATTCTCCTCTCTGCATCTTGTCCATCGCTCGGTCCACCCCCAGAGGAATGCCTTTGTCTTCACCTTGACCAACAATGAAGCTAACGTCCCTGCAGTCGAACAGCCGGTCCCCACAGCGTCCCTCCAGGTGCACTGCGCGAAACATCACACACTCAACCTCCGACAATATAATTTAACCACAATGCCATTGACCTGTAAAACAAATGTTTGAGGTTACCATCGACGGTCGCTCCGTCGTTAGGATTGCTGTAACCTTCCCCTTTGACCTTTATTCTCCTCATAATGCCGCCATCAGCTGTAAGTATCTCTCCTTCAAAGTTAAGCAGCTCCATCTGTTGTAAAAAAAAAAAAAAGAAATTCTTCTCACCATTTCTCACAAGTCTTTTTTTGCAATGCTATCTTATTTTTAATACTTTGAACAAGTACTGAAGTTATCTAGCTTTGTGAAAGTAAACAGGTGGCGCCTGTGTGATTTGTAAATGGCTGGTTACTGAAGATAACAGTAACCAGTGACTGTGAACTTGATGATTGGTTTTTAGTCCATAAGTTACCATAATTTAAAAAAAAATTGACACTTCGTTGGGTTTATGCATTAATTTGGCAAATCAGGTCTTAAGTGTTGTTTAAAGTTCTCTGTGGCTTATTAAACCACCAGATACTTTTTGATTTTGAATTTTTTCCATATTCATTCCAGTAATATTCATTCTTTTTTAGCATTGAGACTATCAAAATACACTGTTCAGCACTATACACCTCACTGAGTCAAGTTTGCTCAGTTAGGATGTAGGTTAATGCGACACAAATCTTTTGACTGTTTCAGTGCATATGCATAAACATCTTTTCACACATTGCATAAAAAGATGCAATATAATGCTAATTATTTTACGTTAGGATAATTTCAATTTCCTAAATACCACAACAATAAGAGAATGTCTTTTTAGCTGCTGAAAAATCAAAAGTTTACATATATTTTCCAAGCTTTTAGTGTAACTGCCTTTTAAACTGTATTATTTATGTTAAATGTTTTAAGTTTCCTGCCATAAATGTCTCACATTAATTTGATGGGATTTTGTCATTTTCTTCCAGACAGAACCGCTCGAATTTAGAAAGTTTTGTAGGCAACCTTGCTCAAAAACACACACACGGTTTATCCGGACACTTACATCATGACTTTGTGATTAGCACTCCAAAGTAAATTTATTTCGTTATCTCCAAGACACTAGAGTCATTGTCCGTCTTTCAATATTTCCATACAATGTTCTATCCTCACGATGCCATCCATCCTGCTGCAAAACTCCTACATAACGTGACGCTGCCGCCCCCACATAGTTAACAGTCGAGGCGATGTTCTTCCCCTATTTTCCTCTAAATGTAACGTAACATGTGCGTTATTGAGAAGAATAGTACAAAAAATAAGAAGTTTGGAAATATTAATCAAAATTACATTCCCCTTGAAATCTTCAATGCCTTTGGTTACTTAAAACATCAGTGTGTGTCTTTAAAGAACATGTGAAGCTTAGATGAGGCAGCTGTTCGGTCAGTGAGGCATTAAAATAAAAAAAACTTGTGAATTTCATAATTAGCAACTCAGGCTTTGGACACAAAATACGTGCTTCTACATTAGAAGAGTTCCTCAGACTGATTTATAATTAATCTAAGGCTGCAGCAACAGGGCGCACTGACCTCAAACACTACTGAAGAGTTGGGAGGAATTTTGTCTGGATTTCCAGTCGGTCCGTAGGCATAATCTGGTTTACAGAGCAGGGTGCACACCTCTCCTCTCTGCATGGACAGCACACCAATGTCCCATGCTTTCAGGACTTGTCCTGTGAGAGGATAAAGATTCAGAAAAGTCATTAAAATTTTTTACAAAGGAATTAAAAATGCGCCTCACTGTGAATGTATTTGCTGTGAAACATGACGCTACTTCCAGAGAGTACTGGATTCTATTTGCATAAAAGCTAGACTGGAAACAAGGAAATGCTTCTCTGGTATTTGTTTAAGTAATAAATTACATATTCCCATCAGCTATTAAAAAATTAGGTCTGTCAACTAAGTACTTTTGCATTTCTGCTAATTACTATTTAAAGTAAAATATGGCAGGAAGTTTCACAGTAATGACCGATGGCAGCTACCTTTTCCTACATTAAAGCAAAAAGGCTCCTTCCGTTCCCAACTGCAATCAAATTTCTTCCCAGTAAGCAGTTTTCCAGTGTAGTGTACGGTCACTTTGTCCCCGATCATTGGCCGGTCCCCATCGAGTCCCTGACGCCTCACAACCTGGAAAAAAAAAAAAAAAAATAGACGGAAAAAGAATTTTCCATTAAACAACATCCAAAGGAGCAGCAGCTGTAAAAGTCAAAGGAAACTGAAAACAATGTACAGAAAATGTAAGCAGAGATAATGCACACCTTGAAAACTCCCTGATCTTTCCGTGGTGTTACGTCAATACCGTTCGCAGCAAAGACAGCTGTTGCTGACTTATCGTCCATGGGCAAAAACTGATCTGTGGTCATTGCTGCTTTAAGGGCATCACACAATAACACTGCAAAAGACGCAAAGAAACACACAAGCCAACAAGTTAACAGTCTGATCTCTGCTGATTCTTTTTATTTTTTTTTAGCTTTGTTTAAGGAAAATCAAACATTATGTAACTTTTTTTTTTTTTTTTGCAGCAGTGAACCATGAATAAAAAATAAAACCAAGAATAAAATGCTAAACATAATCAAGCCCGAATGAACAACTTTCATCTTCACATTATATAACCTGAACCTTTTAAGGACATGTGTTCTGAAGCTATGCATTGAGATGGACTCGTATTAATAGCTTTGCTGGAAAATGCCTCATTAGCAGCTGTATGAGGAGCACCACTGTAATACACCTTGTCTGATCCCCACACAGATTAGGTCATTACATAACCATGTGCATGTCCCTTTCTTCACCCAGCCGTGTTCCCTCACAAATTACGTTATTTGGCATTGTGCTCTTTGACTCTCTCTCTCTAAATAATGTCAGGGTATTGCAAAAGCACCAAAACTACGCTTGCAACACAGCGGAGTGGCATTCAGATGTTTGCACAGCGTATTTTTCCTAAAAACCTCTTCATTATTAGTGACGTCTTCTCTCCGAGAGCCTTAAACACGCAGGGAAAGCGTGGGCTTAGCCACACGCTCACACTGTGTGCTCATAAAGCTGTGCCGTCTCAAAAAGAAAAACAAAGCTCAGATATCCCTGAGACGGATCAATACGCTCATAATATGCCTCTTCAGAATTTGAGGTTTTGATTTTCTTAATTAAATCCCGTGCTGTAGTTCAAATGCCATCTTTTCGGTTACCTTCCTGACTGTTTTTGCCAATGTGAACACACATTTGGTGAGTTAACGCAACAGAGCTATTCACAAGATAGCAAGCTCTACAGTTACACAGATTTAGAGTACTTCAGCTAAACTATGCCACAGGGTCTTATAGCAATGTTTCTATTAGCATTGAACAACATTAGCACGGGGGAAAAAGAGGCCTCCAGGACGTCACTGCATTCACACTCTTTGCACATGGAGATGCTAAACAAAAAACCAACAAAGAGTAGGACAATATTTTATATGCATTTTGAATAGATTGAAGTGAATCTGTTTCAACTTAAAGGAACATTTGACTGATTTGCCAAAAATAAAATGGAGGAAAAAAAAAAAAAAAAAAAAAGATTGGCAAAGAAAGTCTGCATGGGCATGTGCGAAGGGAGCGCCATGCTTATTGAGACCCACTAACACGCTTGCCTTATTGTGGTTAAAGAGCATAGCTTCTTTACCCAGTGCTTTACACAAGCAGAACCAAACAATGTCATATTTGCAAAGAAAAACACAGTTAGTTCTAGCAATGGCATTGAAAAGAACAGCAACAAAAACAAGCGAGATTAAACCAAAGCTGCCTTTGTCACTGTTTATGTGAAAGAGGGTGACCATATTTTGATTTTACAAAAAACGAGGACACTTGTCCGAGTCCTGAAACACTTCAATGACACAATCCACATTGGTATTTTTATGCAATTTTTAAACATAGATTACCACAAACCAACATGGTTTGGCTATGTGGCATTTATTCAGTGATATTTATGAAGGAGAGGCAGAGAAGCAACGTAGGCGGTGTGGTTGTTTTTAAATGGTGTTGAAAGTGTAGGGAAATATGATGTATGTGATATCATTAAGTATTGTTAAATACTGCCATCCCAGCAGTACTTATATCAGATTGTCATACTAGTCCTAATTTTTATGCTGGTGCATCTTTAATGATGATTGTTGTTCTGCAGCTTAGAAAATGTACCTTTAATAATAACCTCTCACTTTTTAAGTCAGCTGTTAATCAATTCACATAAAAATCAGAAATTATATTTAACGTAACAGTAAATATAAAAAGTAGATGTCTTATAAGGACACTAAAAAATGTGTTCTCTAGTCTTTAGTTTTCAGATTTACCCTCAGTGTCACTCTGCGCAGGGTTTTTATATATTTTTTGTGTCCATGTGATCTATTGATGCATCTATAAAGGGCCTCAAGACTCTAGAAGGCCATAGACATAGAAGTTAAAACAAAAAAACATATGTATGCTTAGATGTTATCTTATCATTCAAATCAAATTAGATGTTGTTTGTATTATGCTAAATTACTTCAGTGTGAAAAGGTGTTTTCTCAATACAATCTTGATTGGCCCTGAAATGAAAATGAGTTTAACAGCCCTGGTTTTCAGTATAAAACTTTTAGTCCCAAAAGTCACTGATTGACATTAGTTGATGCTTAAATTACCATTTCCATAAATGTATAACAGAGTGCTGCAGAAGCATGTTACTTTTACGGAAGAAAATATTTTTTAACACTACTGCATTGTAACATGATAACTATATTGTATAAACATGATAATCTATCGTACAGTCATGATAATTATCTTGCATAAACATAATCATTTATCTAGAAGGCGTCTACAGTATGCTTTTACTGCAATTTATTATGAAGACTAGTGCAAAGGCCAAGTTAGTCAAATTTTACTACAAGTTTTACTATTTGGTCTAAGATATGGAGAGAAACTGATGCTGCTGCACGTTGTTGTTGAAGTTATTGTTAGTACAATAAGGATCCTAAACAGAATGGGCCTGCACAGAAGAAACAATCTGACCGATCCTCTCGACATGGCAGCCTTTCTCATTGACCAGGTGGAGAGTTATGGGAGGCATCAGTTTCACCACCTTGAATGTTTCCAATATGGAGATGTTGTGACTCGGAGTACAATGAGACATTTGTTCAAATTTATGGACCCTATCAGCGTGGAACGAAGGCAAAGTAGGTGGCTGATGCGACACTTTTATCTAAATCCTCTACCTAATTTTATGAGGCATAGATGTCATGGTTTACGTAGGAATCTCAACAAAGGGCATCCATCTTCTTAGTCATTCATTCATTCATTCCTCTCCACATGTATCCCAGATTAACTTAGTGTTCAAACTTCTACCTACTGTTGAGTCTTGCTTTCAATGCAGCATAAAAGCAAACTACCGCCATCCACCATCTGGATGAAATTATCACATTCACACAATATAATTATCAAGTTTATACAATTTATTACCATGTTTGTACAATATAATTATCATTTTATAATACGACAGTGTTCAAAAACTTACTTTCCTCCATGACAGAGGGGCTGCAGAGAAATCAATAACATTGTAAGAGTAGCAATAAATTAGTAAAGCAAAACTACATTTACGTAAAACCACAAATGAACTTTTGTTTTAGCTCTTACACATATTTTTGAGTTTTAGTTTAGTTTGCACATTCTAGTTTTGCTTTTAGCCTTGCGGTTCACTTAGGAAATACTAAAGGTCACAGTACAACATTACGGTTACCTTTTCTTGGCACACACTCTGCATCATTAATCTGATTGAACCAAAATTAGTTTGTAATAACTTTCTTTCCACTACACAAACAAGATGTTATGTGTGCATCCTGGCTGGCTGTAGGGGGGCTCAGACAGCGGCAACTTCACACATGCATGATTTATTAGCAGTCAGGTCCCAAAGGTTAGCAGCTCTGACCGAAGCTGGGAAGGACTCGCTTTTTTTTTTTTTTGAAAAGGAGCCAGTAGAAAACTTACTGAACGTAACAACAGAGCCTCAAAGTTGGCAAAACCGAGTCTTGTACATGTTCATTCAATTGGTGTCAGTGACTTCAATTATCTGTCCTCTGTAGATGTTGGGAGAACATCATGTTTTCAAATTTACTTAGACACTGAGTTCATTTCCTGTGTGGATCTGTTTCCCCACTTTTATACTGGCAATTGCATTCATACACTAAATAACACTACAAGAAATATCAAACGTACTTTGCTAAAACTGTAATAGATATTACTAAAACCAAGAACAAGTATTTTATTTAAAATAAAATAACTGTATATCTACAATAACAACAGCTGTTTTCAGGGTTTTTGTTTCCAGTCAGCTGCCATACCAGGAATAAGATGTGCCGTTCCTGTTTACGTTCCAGATGTTGTTAGTGGTGCAGCACAACGAGCAAAGACAAGAAGTTAGAAAACTAGTGGTTTGAAAATCCAGTGAGTTTTACCGGTTGTGGGAGACTTTTGGATGGTTTTATTGCTACATCCACATTGCAACTGTATTGGCAGGTAGTTGTGTTGGTGGGAGTGTTCAGTAACATTTTTGTTGTGGATGTTGCTTGGTGAACAACAGACACAATTATTCAAGTCCCTCTGGCTATTAGTCATATGCTGTAAGTGTTTACTGGATGCCACTGCTGTGAATTTTCGGTTTTGGGAACGCAGCTGAAGTGTTTTTAAGTTGCTATAATTTATTGCCTATAACGATGGGTCTAAATTTGCACACAGGAAGGAAATTTGTTTTGAGTGTTTGAATTTATTGTCCTGCCTCAGTATTGCTACTTGTGTTTATCAATCTGAATACTTCCAAGATTTTATCAAAGCTCATGCCAGAATACATTTCAGACACACTTTAGTAACAACACTATAACAAAATTTGTATTATTATTATTATTATTATTATTATTATTATTATTATTATTATTATTATTATTATTAGAGGATAATGAGTATTCCATTCAGTTATTGTAAGTTTATCTACGTACAATAAGATTATTAACCTACTTTTCAAAGTACTTACTAAAGGTGTTAGAATGAATAAAAATGGTATTGGATTATTTTAAGAAATCTCTTTAACACCAACTAACGAAAGAGCTACAAAGATACACAACAGACGTCCTAAGTCGTAATAAAACAAAATTTAGAATTAAATTAGCTTCAAATAGCTATTTTCTTTCTGATTGCCAAAAACTGTGGTTATGAATAGACAAGCAGTTTACAAAAGTGCCGATGCTCCGTTCTGATGAACCCTCAGTAAACTGGTTTCGTACTTCAGAGCAATTTGAATTTTATTACACAAATCTGACCTTTACGCCGGCGTTATCGCAAGAACATCTCCAGCTGCAAAGTTACACAAGAGTGAGAGGCAACAAAAAATTACAGAAGTATTTGACACTTGCAGTGACGTAACAGTCGATGATGAAACAGGTCTGCGCGAAAAAATGTTCAGTATGCGGCCTGACAGACAGGTCCATTGCCAACATCACAGACATCCATGCGGAGGGGAAAAGAGAAAACAGAAGTTTGCCAAGCCCATAAAAGCTGTAATGACACGTTGCTGTTGAAGCTGCTGCATGATGACTCTTTTATCTCATCAGCAATTATGTTCCACTTTCCCAAAATCAATCCCAACAACTAAGCCCTCTTTGATGGAATTATCCTGGTATGGCGAAAGTACAATGGAAAAGGAACGGCCATGTTAAAGCATGTTGCCAATCAGGGTGGTTGCCATTATGCTTTCACAGGCACCAGCTGAGATATTAACACTTGTGGATTTTGAAAAAAAAAAAAAAAGGAAGTAACAAAAAAAGGTTATTTTCACAATGAGATACTCTACATCTTACAGAAAAAAGAGTGTTTTAGTCTATTTAGGGAGTGACATCTTTTTCTTTTTTCTTTGCTGCCATTACAGTAATTAGTTTAGATTTTTGATTGCAACATCAGGAGTCTGTTCTGGCCAATTATCTGATATGAGAAAGCATAAAGGGTGTGGAGGAATAAGTCGTAAAGCATATATTTGACGTAAAACTGGACAAAAACCCCTTTTTTCCCCCCTGATATTCTGAATAGAACAGAAGCATTTCTGTTTCAAACAGGTAAAAAACGACTCCTATAGAAATGCAAAATATTCTGCTCATTAGACAAATTGCAAGATAAGAGATTATATCTTCTCATTGGGGGAAAAAAAAAATCATGACTTTTTCAATTTTGTTCAAGTTAAAACAGATTAGGGGAAATTGCTTCTCTGCTTCCACTGATTAAACATTTACAATTCAGATCTAGTTTTTCCGAAGCAAGTGAAAGTCTTGGCTAAAAAGTCAGCAGGTGGTAACATTAGGAAGGGGATGGCCTACGCTTTGACTGCAATTCAGCAGTCAGCTAACATTTGCAAGGTGACTTTAACAGCGGCTTTAATTAGCTGCATCAATTTTCTGAATCTCATTTGCTTTGCAACTCCTCCAAATAAACATTTTGTTGCAGGGATTGCCTTCATAATGAATAATTTGAATTCATTTTATTCTATAAAACCTCAGCTGGATGACCCAGCAACGAGATTGCCTTTCTGAACACGGGTCAAAATTTGAAATGATTCTTATAAATTGGCCATTGCAAATTCTGCACACTTCAATCCACGAGTCAAAATCATGAAGACCTGAACGACTTGCATCCCGTCGCTCTGCTCCTTGACTTTTTGTGCCTCTCTTAGAAATAAAGTGTTTATCTGCAAGAAGAGTACAAAATGTTCCCTCCATCGGCCACAAAGCCCTTTTATGGACTTATAAATTTTATAGATTTGATCTTAGATGTAACTTATGCATTGTCGAGAAAAGTCGAGCTCATCCCACTTCCCCATGCTGGAGATTTTAGTTTAATAATAACAATAAATAAAGTTATCTTTAAAACTGATTACACAGGTGACATCAAGACCCAACAGTAGAGTCAGACGGTAATAAAATTAATCTGGTTGTGTGTGTTGTTATTGTGTCCTGCTTTAATTCTACTTTTTTCTATTTAATCATAAAAAAATCATAGTCTGACAGAAGGAGAGTTATGAAACAGGAAAAGCAGGTTTCCTGGAAAAAGAGGAAGTTTCCAGCCTGCAATGATTAAAATAGTTCAGACTGCTCATTTTGGGCATTAAAGGTTTAAAGAATAAAATCTAAACATTTTGAGTAATTGGATAAAACCCAGAGTAAAATACTTGAATTAATAATGATAACTTATAATTAAGCTAATAATTAATATTGGTTGATGTTGGTTTGATTATAAGAATATTTAACACTTACTCTTACACTTATGGAAGTACTTAAAGGTGAAACAAGTAACTGTAACATGGTGTCAAATGATTAGAATAATGAATTATTATTGGTTTCTTTTCAGAAATGTCTGTAAGAACTCACATTATGATTATAAGAGTAACTAATAAGTAATGGTTATTATAATATTATAAGTGAATGCTAAATCAGAGAAACTAAAAGGGTATGAATGTGATTTTGACATTGAACTGGAAATGGTGTAAAATGTGTAACTGTAACTAAAGGTCACTGATGTTGTGTTAGAGGTAGATGGTAGGTGAAGGGTCAGGTGGAAAGAGGAACTGATGGGAGAGCGGAGGTGTCCAACGCCTTATTGCTAAACTTCAACTTACCTAAGAGAAGGTTAGACACAAGAGGACTGTTGAGCAACTCGGGGACATTAGAACAGACATCAGGTCATGTCCAAAGATGGTGATGAATATGAGATTATCGGTCCAAGCAGTCAGCCAATGAGACAAAGCTAGCCAATGCAAATGCACCAAAAGGGTGGGTATATCCTATATAAGGTGAGTGCAAAGAGGAGTCTTTGGTTGGATCCTTCAGGCAGCTTCGAGCCAAGATCGAGATGGACAAAGAACTCTGCAGCTGAAGAAGAGCCGGAGCCACAGAACCGAAGACTGTTCTGCACATGGGGACCAACCCGTTAGCCCCGCAACATGTGGCTTCAAATTGCACTTTTCTCAGCTGGGTTCGAGACCCCAAAGACAAAGACCAAGGCAAAGATGAAGATAAAGACAAAGGCAAAGAACAAAGGCAAAGAGGAAGAACTGGTGTGTTCCTTCCATGAGATCAGCCCTTCTACATCTCGAGAGACCAGAAAGATCGTGAGACGAGGAGAAAGGAGCTACAGAGCTGCAAGACAAGAAGGAGAGGGCCGCTACGAGCATGAGGAAGTCACCCTGAGGCCCGAGACCTGCCGCTCTGACTCAGTACTCTTCCTGTACTGGGAGCCTCCTGCTGCTGCAACACCTTTTTCATCATCAGGCCAGTTCTGGGGTTCAAAATGCCAAACTCCGTCCGTCTCTCTCAAAGTTTTTCTTTTTTAGTTCACAGTGTCAGCATTAGGGAAAGATAGGCTAGATTATTGATTTTACTTATTTGATTATTTCTGCTACTGATTTAAGCTGTACTGACCCTTGCAAAATTGCCTTACTAATAAAATAATTAGCATTAAGAAAATCTAAAAGATGTTGTGGACATTCAGTTAATGAGTCACCTTAAAGTTCTTTGATGGTTGTAAAATAGCTATGAAGTTTGATTCTGGGAGGAGAAGGTGGAAAATGTTTTATAGGTTGCTTTTAGCCAAAACTAAAACAACACCCTTGGGACTCGCCCGAGTCACTAAAACCAACCTGGTTCAATAACAAGTGCAAGTTGTAATAAGAGAAAGAGCGACCGTTAACAGGTGTGCTCTGTGAAACTAGCTGATTCCGGGCTACTCTATCTGGCTAATTCACAGGGTGAAAAAGGGTGGGACATCTGGATGAAGGTCGTCAGAAACCAGGCTAGTCTTTCTCGCACCCAGCTTAAACAGAGTTTACTTCAGTTCTGGGTAGGGTAAATCTCGGCAGATTTAGGAAACTCAATTCACCCGTTAGACGGAGAGCTGGGAGCAACATCTCCCTCCTCTCAGAAGAGGAAGTAGAGAGAGAGAAGGGGGGGGGGGGTGCTGTGCAACAACAAGGTGGCGCCCAACGTGGGGCACCGCCCCTTGAGAAGAGGTGGGCCCATTTCAAATGAGTAGGAAGGACCTACGTTAACCAAGTCAGTAAAAACAGAGAGGCGAGTATCTGAATAGCTCACTTGGAGGCTAGCTCTTAAGGAATAGAGTTAGTGGTGACTGATCCGGCTGTCAGTCACAACCCTCGCAGTAACTGTATGGCATGCAGGTGAGGGAGAGCTTCTGCTGAGGATAGACGCGAGTGTCCAGACGAGAAGCCAGTAGCCAATAGCCTAAACCCATCCCTGCTCGAAGGCTAAAGAGAGGCTTTGGGGGAAAGGCGACTCGAACACAAAGACAAGCAGGAGAGAAGATGAAGATTGATCCCTGTCTAGATCCCTGTTCCAGTCAGCCCCAGTGAGAGTGATTCTGTATGGAGAGGGATTTGAGACATGGACTCGAGTGAATCAAAGGAAGGTTGTCTTTGCTGGAATCGAGAAGTGGGACAGTTCTCCCAGAGGAAGGGAGGTCCCAGAAGAGTACGGGGACGAGGTCGTGCGGAGCGTGCATGGGGCCCTAGGACATGCAGGCGTGCGATCCACCCGTAAGGAGCTGGTGGAACAAGACCTTTGGACGTCCCTTCAGACCGTCCGATGCAGCTGTGAGACTGTGAGTATGTGGTCCATACGCAGGGCTCTCAGAGCAGCGGATGGAAGGGTTGTTCATCAAAGAGCACATTACCCAGGGCTTTAGTCTGCATGGATGTAGCAGACCCCATGGATAACAGAAAAGAGAGGTCAGGAGTACCTCTTGGTGCTGATGGACATGATGTAACAGTGACAGCTGTAGAAGAGTAGGTCTTCCCCTGCAGAGAAACTCCGTTCACGTCACGGAAAGCAGGGGGCGGAGGCGCTTCTCCTTTTGGCCCAGAGAGGGAAAGGGGAAGTTGCGGTTTGCAGTGTCATTGAAAACAGGGCAGAAAGTTTGGATTAAAGCTCAAGATCGGCCTGCAACAATGGTGATCAAGCTCAAATTCAATGGAAAGAATTTTGTGAAGCAAGTACTGCACTGCAAAACAGTACTATTAATGAGGAAAGGGGTCCACAAGGTCAGTGCTCAAGCCAGTTCTTAGCTAAAGCGAACCAGAACATTGCAAGAATCAAGCAACATGCCATCACGTGTTAGATTTTCCACTATTACAGGATGATTGCCATTCAAAGAACAACTTCAAGGCTTTGACTGGGAGGGCCCTGAAGAAATTGGATTATGCTAAAGAAGAACTCCTGTCACAAACGGATGGATTAAAATGGAAAAGGGACTGAAGTCGTGAGGAAGGAGTGGCATCATAGAGAACCACAAAGATCATCCTGCAACAAAGCATTGAACACCTGGAAGGGGAAGGGTCAACAGTTTCCTCCCAGGACCTGAACAACTTCTGATGCCTCCGACAACTCCAGTACCCCTTGATGACCTCCAGCGACGGAAAAGGATTACGATTGTGGATAAAGCATCCTGCTGCTTATGCTTTTTGTGTTGTTCTGCTGAACTTCCAGATTTTTTTTTTTTGTGAAGTTTCTGCCTCAGTCCGTCAACTCATCAACCTGTCCATAAGGAATTGCCACATCCTGAAGAATCGACAGTTCATCCAGCTGAGGATCAGAGCGACCTGGGTTCTCTTCGACATTCATCACTTCCTGGGAGGCATCAAAACTCCAAGGAGGGGGTGTCAAAGAGCAGTGGAGTTTTGAGACTCTGCATCTTCACATCACAAGCTGCTGAGTCCTTTGTGACGACTGAGGATCTGCATCTTCACATCACAAGCTGCTGAGTCCTTTGTGACGACTGAGGATCTGCATCTTCACATCCCAGAGGACCATCTTCTCTTTCCAGGGGATGACGACGCAGACCTGAAGGAGGGTGTTGGGTTCCCAGCATGTGAAAGGTCCGACCTCGAGGAGGGGGTGTCGAGAAAAGTCGAGCTCATCCCACTTCCCCATGCTGGAGATTTTAGTTTAATAATAACAATAAATAAAGTTATCTTTAAAACTGATTACACAGGTGACATCAAGACCCAACAGTAGAGTCAGACGGTAATAAAATTAATCTGGTTGTGTGTGTTGTTATTGTGTCCTGCTTTAATTCTACTTTTTTCTATTTAATCATAAAAAAATCATAGTCTGACAGAAGGAGAGTTATGAAACAGGAAAAGCAGGTTTCCTGGAAAAAGAGGAAGTTTCCAGCCTGCAATGATTAAAATAGTTCAGACTGCTCATTTTGGGCATTAAAGGTTTAAAGAATAAAATCTAAACATTTTGAGTAATTGGATAAAACCCAGAGTAAAATACTTGAATTAATAATGATAACTTATAATTAAGCTAATAATTAATATTGGTTGATGTTGGTTTGATTATAAGAATATTTAACACTTACTCTTACACTTATGGAAGTACTTAAAGGTGAAACAAGTAACTGTAACATGGTGTCAAATGATTAGAATAATGAATTATTATTGGTTTCTTTTCAGAAATGTCTGTAAGAACTCACATTATGATTATAAGAGTAACTAATAAGTAATGGTTATTATAATATTATAAGTGAATGCTAAATCAGAGAAACTAAAAGGGTATGAATGTGATTTTGACATTGAACTGGAAATGGTGTAAAATGTGTAACTGTAACTAAAGGTCACTGATGTTGTGTTAGAGGTAGATGGTAGGTGAAGGGTCAGGTGGAAAGAGGAACTGATGGGAGAGCGGAGGTGTCCAACGCCTTATTGCTAAACTTCAACTTACCTAAGAGAAGGTTAGACACAAGAGGACTGTTGAGCAACTCGGGGACATTAGAACAGACATCAGGTCATGTCCAAAGATGGTGATGAATATGAGATTATCGGTCCAAGCAGTCAGCCAATGAGACAAAGCTAGCCAATGCAAATGCACCAAAAGGGTGGGTATATCCTATATAAGGTGAGTGCAAAGAGGAGTCTTTGGTTGGATCCTTCAGGCAGCTTCGAGCCAAGATCGAGATGGACAAAGAACTCTGCAGCTGAAGAAGAGCCGGAGCCACAGAACCGAAGACTGTTCTGCACATGGGGACCAACCCGTTAGCCCCGCAACATGTGGCTTCAAATTGCACTTTTCTCAGCTGGGTTTGAGACCCCAAAGACAAAGACCAAGGCAAAGATGAAGATAAAGACAAAGGCAAAGAACAAAGGCAAAGAGGAAGAACTGGTGTGTTCCTTCCATGAGATCAGCCCTTCTACATCTCGAGAGACCAGAAAGATCGTGAGACGAGGAGAAAGGAGCTACAGAGCTGCAAGACAAGAAGGAGAGGGCCGCTACGAGCATGAGGAAGTCACCCTGAGGCCCGAGACCTGCCGCTCTGACTCAGTACTCTTCCTGTACTGGGAGCCTCCTGCTGCTGCAACACCTTTTTCATCATCAGGCCAGTTCTGGGGTTCAAAATGCCAAACTCCGTCCGTCTCTCTCAAAGTTTTTCTTTTTTAGTTCACAGTGTCAGCATTAGGGAAAGATAGGCTAGATTATTGATTTTACTTATTTGATTATTTCTGCTACTGATTTAAGCTGTACTGACCCTTGCAAAATTGCCTTACTAATAAAATAATTAGCATTAAGAAAATCTAAAAGATGTTGTGGACATTCAGTTAATGAGTCACCTTAAAGTTCTTTGATGGTTGTAAAATAGCTATGAAGTTTGATTCTGGGAGGAGAAGGTGGAAAATGTTTTATAGGTTGCTTTTAGCCAAAACTAAAACAACACCCTTGGGACTCGCCCGAGTCACTAAAACCAACCTGGTTCAATAACAAGTGCAAGTTGTAATAAGAGAAAGAGCGACCGTTAACATGTGTGCTCTGTGAAACTAGCTGATTCCGGGCTACTCTATCTGGCTAATTCACAGGGTGAAAAAGGGTGGGACATCTGGATGAAGGTCGTCAGAAACCAGGCTAGTCTTTCTCGCACCCAGCTTAAACAGAGTTTACTTCAGTTCTGGGTAGGGTAAATCTCGGCAGATTTAGGAAACTCAATTCACCCGTTAGACGGAGAGCTGGGAGCAACATCTCCCTCCTCTCAGAAGAGGAAGTAGAGAGAGAGAAGGGGGGGGGGGGGGTGCTGTGCAACAACAGCATGTGTCGGTCTTTGTGTGTGTGTTTGTGTCTGAACACAATGTTCCTTCTATTCACAGTTCCCGCTGGCAAAGCCTGACAGCGTTTGCCAATCGAAGACCCCCTCACGTACGATCCAGCTTCAAATCTTTTTCTGCGGGGGGGTTGCAAAAACATCCCATGTCAAATTGTCAAACTGAGGATGTGCGTTCACATTCTGGCTATCCCGGTGCATAATCTGAACCACAAAACAACTACAACAACTCTAAATAACTGACATTTTCCACAGCATGAGTAAAAGTTTCCAATTTCACCCATTTTGATCTGTTCGTCTGCTGTGGTTTCCATCTGCTGCATTATCAAGTGTGAGACACTAAAATAAACAGGGTGTGAATATGGTTACGATACAGATAAGATGGCAAGTATGGGCTTTGTGTACCAAAAAAAACTAAGATACCCTGCGGAGGAATGCGGGAAGAGAACACAATGAGCCAAAGAGCACATCCAGAGACGCACACAGTGTATCTGTACATTCTGTCTCACATCCGTACTCAGCTGCTGATTCATACCTAAACAAGTGGAGACACTGTGTGTGTGATAAACCTGTACACATCCCAAAGCACGGTCTGAGTCTGGTTTCCCTTCCTCGCTCCAACCTGTTACAATTTAGCATGAAAGCTTTGCAAAGTCAAGTTCACAGAGGTCACTTTTTTGGGGGGGGAAATGTTGCAACAGTGGAAAGATTTTTGTTTTTAATGACTAAGTGTGCCTCTCAGTTTATTTTTTAAAGTTTTAGCCAATAAAATGACATAAACACTGTATAATTATATATCTGTATTACTTCAATTAACTATAAACCTATTTTCAAAGACAGAAATAGTACAAAAAAAACTGTGCCTCTATACTTTTATCCTCTTCACCTGGTTTGAATCTAATACAGCCATAAATTTAGAGTTACTCAGTGAACTTGCAATGTGCCCTGTAATAAGCATCGTGGCTTTAAAAACGAAGCACACAATGTACCGGAGTTAATGTTATAATTCTAAGAAGTAGCCATGAAACCTGTAATTTATGAGAAAGACATCTAAGCCTTCCCGGGATTCTGGATGTTCTCATCCTCCTCCTCCTCCTCTGGGACCCACACAAACGTAGACGCATGCAAAAAAAAAATAAAATAAAATAAACAATCTAGCATCAACCCAAAAATTAACTAAATTTGTCTCACTTTTTTTTTTTTAATTTGCGTGTTTCCGAAATGAAATCATTGCGCATAACAAGTGTCCATTCACTGCCAGTCGTGAAATCGGACTGGTAGGAGGGAAAAGCCGGTAGGCTTGAAATCAACTTCTTGATCCAAGTTTTCCCTGCAACAGAGTTAATAAATATATTAAAAAAAATACACTTACATTATCTCGCGATCCGCCTTTTTTTTTTGTTGTTGTTGTATATAACACGTATAAAAATGTTCCCGGTCGCTGCAGTTGAACGCGTCTTCTCCCTCTATTAATTCAAGTCTGCGCTTCTTCTTATCTTAAATCCAGCTGGGTACTAAGTGTTCTGCCCATGTGGTTTTTAGGTAGCGCTCTTTTCTCTCTTTTTGCCCCACTCTCCTCTCTTTCTTTCTTTCTTTTTCCTGTCCTCACTTGATGATGACTGGCTGTGCCGGTGTAGTCCCCACATGCAGCTCTGTCTGACTTCAAAATGACACTGTGGAGACACTATAGACACATAGAGACGCACGGAGTCCGAAATTGACAGAGAGAGAGAGACAGAGGAGGTTTGGGGGGTGGAGGGGGGGTAGAAAAAAAAAGTGTGTGGCGGGGGAGGAGGGAGAGGGAGGGGGGGGGGCAGAAACGTGTAGAGTTGTGGGAGGGTGTTTAGTGTAAAATTACGGGCAGGTCTTGGAAAGCAGCCACAAAGTAACACAATGTTCCGGCTGTACTGTAGCTGTACCGCTGCCGCTGCTGATGAGAACACTGTGTTCCAATAGACACCCTGACCTGTAACCCGTTCCGTGCCAGGCCGGGAACAGCCTGTTCCGCAGCAGACTGTCCTCTCTCTCTCTTTCTCTCTCTCTCTCTTTCTCTCTCTCGCTCTGCTCAGCTGACAACACATATCAACAACACTCCCTGCCTGCACTCATACGCGGGGATGTGTATGCACCGAAATAAATGTACACCTCAGAGCCCGATAAGACGCGCGCTTTGACGGATTACTGTGTCTGAGAGGGACGGTAAAAACCCCGCCTTTCTGTCTTGTCTTCCAACGTGTTTTCTACTTGCTTTTGAAGTACTAGCTGCCGTGTTTCCGCCAGGAAATGCTTTAAAAAAAATGCCATTTTTATTCAACATTGCCATCGTTTGTTTTAGTAGTATGTGTATTTTTTTTATTTTTTTTTTAAGAAAATACATCAGTAATACGTTGGTGCCTTCAGGCTGCAGCGGAGAAACAAGCAGCGGGGAGGGGGAAGTAGAAAACTAAGGGTGGGAAATATCAGCTAGACAACAAATGCAAATAAGAAAAAAAAATTGAAAAACTGCCTTAATTGATTATTTAAGATCTACAGGGGTTAATGCATTGAGATTAAAGAGAGTAAAGCAATCGCATTAAATCAGCAACTTGACGCAAAAACTTACGTTCCTATTAAGTTCCCAAAATACAGTGACAGACATTCCCTGGCAAAAGGCTGGACCCAGAGCTGCAAAGTAAATGTCCTCATTTACCAGGGGCGTGAACACAAAGGCACACCGGGGCGCAAGATCAGAACGCCAAGTTCAGACCAAAATTTTTATGAAATGTTGCAGATAAAGTGTAAATAAAATATATTTGTTCAGTTCTTCCCATGAATCACACATCACAGAAGAAAAAATATCTAAAAACAATAACAGTACATAACATTACAGACACACACACACACACACACACACACATATATATATATATATATATATGCTTAAAACATTTCTAATAATTACCGGTCCTATACCTGAGACAGCAGTTTTACATGGAAATTGGAGCAATAGAACATTCCACTATGTTCCATTATATGTCCAATATAAAGTCCTTTTTCTAACTAAACTGGTCTAAGATATTCATCTATTCATCTCCTTTCCAAAAACAGCACCTTCATTATTTATCCATACATCCATGTTCTAATTTGATGTAGTCAGACCTTTTTGTAACATTTAAGCATGGCTCTTTAGGCACTGCTGTTAAAAATGTTTAATGTTTAGTTTAAGTTTATTGGTGTGCAGAAGACATGTGCCCAAGATAATGTATCTGGTAAGATATTGTAACCCTGTAAAGTTGATATAGCCTATAATTACATATAATTAATATGTCTAATCTAAAGCACCTTTTATAATTCCTACTAGAAACAAAACATTGTGTCTATTCAAAAGTACTTTAATATCCAATAATATAAACATATTTTGGAAATCAGTTAAACTTCTATCTCAACCATTACTTTCTACGGCTTTAAAACATGAAAAAAAATGAATGCATTACTTATGAAATTGATCAAATGATAACCCTGACTGAAAGCAGCTCAGGTTCACCTTAGAAGATTGTATCATCATCCCATGTTTAGGATCATAGCACATTCTAACAGTCATATAATAGCTGACATCACTTTTTTATTTGCAAACGTGATATATTAAAATACTAAACTATGGGTCAGAATGGATAAAAAACTAATTTTAATTCTTCTGGAGAGGAGACAAATGCAAAGACGTTTCCTTATCTTTCTTTCCAGCTTCAAATAGATAGAAACATGCAAGAATATTTTATGATAATAACAATCGAAGGATAACCCTTCCACTTTTACTCTACTTTAAAGTTAATATCTCATTTTTATCTAATATCTTTACTTACTTATGCTATATTTAAGTTTCTCAAATGCTCTTTTTGTTTCTGTTATCAGATTGTGCTGTTGACCCATATTGTTTGCATTTCTTATTTATGGCACATATTAATATTTATATGACTGCTGACATCACTTGTAGCTATGCAATGCTACAAATATTTAATAATAGAACAAACCAAATTGTTGGTTACTATGAAAGAATGTTAAACTTTAATTTGTCTTGAGAGGAACGCTTTCATTCAATTCATGCAATCAAGTAAATCTGTATTTGTTAGTATCTTCATTATTATAGAGGTAAAAGGATGTATCATGCATGTGAACCCAGTTATGAATCTGGATGTACTTTTATTTTATGTGCAGTTTCCTAATGCTTTTAGCTTATTTCCCTTATGATTAGACAACAGTATAAACATATTTAAGCCTTGTTTCGATGGCTTCCCTTTCATAATGTTGAGAAGTTTAATGTTTAATATTTTATTACCTTGTTTTGCAAGTCAACCTTTAATCTCTTAAGAAAATCATGCCACTGTTGTGAAATTACTTTTGTAGGAACAACAAAAGAGATCCCGTTATAAAACTTTAAAATTCCAAGTCATTCTCAAGCAGCCAAGTTGCAAGTACAGACTAATTAACAAAAATTAAAATGTTATTGAAAAGTCACATTACAGATTAATTACACACAGATGGTTGTGTAAAAAACAAACCTTTTTTATTTCATTTAATTATGATGATTTTCCAATTATAAACAAAAAACAGAAATGGCTATACAGAAATGTAGCCTTAATGACAAGTATGCGCTTATATGTTTTCAATTTTCAAAAAGTACTTGTAATCTGGAAAAATTAGCTTAATCGGAATTTATTGGATATGGTTGTATGTGTAACTTAGTGGACTAAAGTCAACATTTTGGTCTGGTAAGATGACTGAACAACAAAGAAATGTAAATGTCCATTAAATTTTATAACTGTAGTGGTGAATATCAACAAAGCGCCCATAAATACTGATTATAATCAAACACAACACAGAGTCAAATTAAGTTATTAGACATTATCCAAGTGATGCTATAAAAAATAAATGATATTTAGCATTGTGGTTTTGCGTTTTAATGAAACTTTGTTAACTTTATTTATTGCATTTCCATTTCATTAATAAGTAACAGTTTAATAAATGTCCTTTGAACACACACACACACATACACAGGTATATATATACAAGGCCACTAAAGTATTAAGACTAAAATTATGTCTTTAAATCAAGTAGTGACATTATGTGTAACAGTTGCTTAATAAAAAACAAAGGTAACACTTTATTTGAAGGGGGGTGAATAAGACTGACATGACACTGTCATAAACATGACATAACACCTGTCATGAACATGAATAAGCCTTCATGAATATTTATGACTGTTGTCATAAAGCGTCATTCGGTAAATTATGACACTTTTAATACAAAGTTGACATTATTCAAAATGTCTTTGTTATGACAACTTGACATTAACCAAGAAATCATTACTGTTTAAACTTTACCTTTAATAACATAAAGTTACCTAATTTTTAAAGTGCAATCAGTAATTCTTTTATAAAAAATTTATATCAGTAATGATTTCTTGGTTAATGTCAAGTTGTCATAACAAAGACATTTTGAATAATGTCAACTTTGTATTAAAAGTGTCATAATTTACAGAATGACGCTTTATGACAACAGTCATAAATATTCATGAAGGCTTATTCATGTTCATGACAGGTGTTATGTCATGTTAATGAAAGTGTCATGACAGTCTTATTCAGCCCCCTTCAAATAAAGTGTTACCAAAACAAACATTAAGGAATCTCCCCTGACACATAAATGTTCCTGCAGTTTCCTGGTAGTCTAATTTATATTCTAAGCTGAGATGTTCATAGCACATTGAATCACCTGTAAATACTGACAATTGAAGCACTCTCTTAATGGGAACGCAGGTTATTAAACATAATCAAAATGTTTATGAGTATGCATGCATACTTGGTGTTAGAAGCATGACCTAAAACTGAAAAAAAACGAAAAAAAAAAACTGGTGGTTTATGCAAAGGTTTATTTGACACTTACATGAGAAAAAGTAAGAAAGGCTTCAACATGACTGTAGGTTAAGGTACTTTCCATGTTACTGATTCAGACTTTTTTTTTTCATTCTGAGTCAAAGGGTTCTTTTTCTGTTTTTTTTTTGTTTGTTTGTTTGTTTGAAGCAATAACAAACATGAAGGAATAACATGAAGTGTAAATAATCGTAATGGATAAAATTACTCATGTTCTCTTGAAATGCACCAATTAGGCCATGGGTGTTCATCTCGTGTCTTCAAGTGTCCTGCCAGTTTTACATTCGTTTCCACTGAGTGATACAGCGCTTGTTGGTGTGGTTCAGTGCACTACTTTATGGTCCAGTGAGTTCAGAAGAGAGCTTCCACTAGGGGTGTGCCTGTTAGCATAAGAAGCTCAGTTTTCATCTACCATGATTCAAAATCGATATAAAATATCCTAAAATCGATTTTTAAAAATGAAACAAATCCACTTGTTGTCGGCCTCCTATAATTATGCGGAACATCCTAACATCACCATGCAGCTGGTTTTGGAACGTACTCGTGCGCAGAGAGCGCCATAACCAAAAGCTAACCACAAAAATGAAAGAGAGAGGTTCGACCTGCCCCTTTTTTGTTGAAGGCAAATATTTGGATTTGCTTAGTTTTTTTTTAATTCAGTCCCGAGAAGACCAAGCTTGACATAAATTTCACCTCACGCAAAATAAATACTAAACACTTTGGAAAAACCGCAAAGACAAGCAATCGCGGAGACGAGGTACTCAACCAGTTGGACCCTCAGTGCAGGCGCGGTTAAATCCAAACGCCCAGTGTTGAGTCATACCAGTGTGACAACAAACTTGACGCGCTTGTTCTTGTCAAACAGTGATGTTTTTATCTGTCCCCAATCTAAGATTGGTTGTATCGACTGGTTTTATCATGGAAATGGACAAAATAGCATTTCAAACTGGTGGGTGGAAATGCCCTCATGAATTGAACCATAAAGTAGCATATTAAACCAATCTGACCATTAGGCATTAGATGTGTCCGTACTAAAACACGACTGATTCAAATGGTCTAACTTCTTCCTCAAAGTTTTGCAGAGGCCTGGTGTTGAACCATCATTTGATTTAGCTGTGTTGAACCATAGAAAGAGCTAAAATATATATGACACAGGGCCTTTGTATCATGCGTCTGCTTTTTTTTTCCTAGATGAAGATTATTTTCTTTCAGAGTTTAAATGGAAGAGAAAGGGTCAAGATATCAAAATCCATTATTTCGGTGATAAGATACTGAATCATTGTGTTCTTATAAAGTTGTTTTATGTCGCACTGATAGTCTCAATGTTTTCCCTGCTTTTATTAGCAGCATTTTCGTAGGTTACACTAACCAGTACACTGGTTAGGTTTTTCTGGGTTTGACATAGATTATGGGTTTCCGAACCTCTTATTCCAATTTTTCTTTCCTAAAGAGTATGTCGTATAAAAGAGAAAATATGTGCTGTAGGTTCTTTCATAAAACAATTAAAGCACTACATGCTCAATGATACTTATTCATCTGATTTTTAATTAGCTCAAATAAAGTTCCCCAAAGTACATGCTGTTAGTTGCAGAACCGAAAAATTCTTTGGAGTTTCTACGAATGCAGTTATTTTTTGTGTCTGACCTTTCAGTATTTGATCTCCAATCAGATCAAAAATTAGTCATTTGTCTGTGTCTGTGTACATTTCTGTAACAAATGACATTTCAAAGAAGTGACGATGTTCTCAGGAAAATCTGATGTGTTTTGCTTCTAAAATATAAGTACAAATGTTTCTACTGCATAGCAAGCTGTCTCATTTTCTCATAATTATTTTCACCATATATGTTTTTTACTTGTTTCCAGAGGTCGATAGCATACCCAAATGAAGGAAACATTAATGTAAATACAGAACATAGTTACAAAAAGATAAACGCATGAGAAATACCTTTTCAAAATATGTTTTTGTCAATATAAAACTTATGAAACTAACACTTATAGTAAGTAGGTAATGACAGGGTAAAGTAAAGTACTTCCAGAGACAAATCTAGTGTTTACTGGGTCTTCCTGACCTTCAAATGGCACAACAGCAGATGGCTTTTGAACAACAAAGCTGGTGTAAAAATGAGAAGTCTCACTTCAACATATCCTGTAGGTGTGTTTGAGTCTGGTGTATCTTTGGTTAAATCATGTTTGTTTTGTCATTCAGTGAAGTTACTGGGTAGAGTACTCAGACATTTTACTCAAGTAAGAGTACCAATACTTAATTATATTATTCAAGTAAAAACTAATAGTGTAGATTCCCCCCCCCTAAAAAGTTTCTGAATAAATGCGTCATCATGTTCTTTTTATTGTTTCACCTTGTTGTTCAGCACCAGTCCTAATACTGTGGTCTTAAATGTGCTGATGAATAATTTTAACATTTGCAGAATGTGTGGTGTGAGAAATGAGTTGTGCAATTGTTGAATTTTAATATGTAGATCTCATGTAGGTCAATTGTAATACTTTAGTCTTTAGTTTTATCTTGTCACTGCATGCATAGACAAATATGTATTAATTTAAATAGTTGTTTGAAAGAAATCATAAAAGTGGATTTATTTGGCCCAAACGTCTTGCAACAGCTGTAATGCAATTTTGTAAATGTAATAGAATAAAGAATAAGTATATCTAATTTCCAAGAGTTTTATGCTTTTATCATCAATGTGAGGAACCACTGTTTTCACTGCGACTCTGTAGCTGTATTATTTCTCCTCGTAGAGTGTTTCAGTAAAAACAATTTTGATTTTGTAACATTTAATGCTCATAACAATGTTTTTGATAACTTGTACTAAACATATATTTTAAATAAAGTTGCGTAAAAATATTTCTAAAACTTCTTTTGGAAATGCTGTGATGCTTTTGTGTTTTTAATGATTCTGGTGTTTGAGTGTCAATACTAACTTTATTTATTTATTTATTTACAATAAAATGCCTCACAAAAGATAATAAAGTGTGGTTAGACTCATTTTTATGAACATGTCTTTGTCAAGAAGTGAATCAGAAATTCTCATTAAAGATATGAAATGGGAACTTCGAACAGTTTAGAACATGTTTCCGGTTGTTGAATCTTGAAGCCAGGTGTCACTGTTGACGACGCGGCCGGCTGACAACAGGGAAGAACATTATGATCCTGTTCATTACAAAGGTGACATAACGCATGTCAACCTGATTCTGCAAACCCGCAGGGATGTTGTCAACTAGCTGAGTAATCCTCTGACCATCTGGTTAACAGAAGAAAGCAGCTTTCACACTCACTTGTTCTAGAACATTTTATTTAAAAGGCAAAAAAAAAGGAGAGAAAATAAATAGCACAGAGACAGAACTGCCATGGCCCTGTGATCTAGAAAAAAAAAACAACCACAACCTCTCCACTCATCATCACCTCTTTGCAGCTATTAAAAATAGACGCACGCTTAATTAGAAGCGAAATTCTGAAGACAGTGAACTGCTGTGTTGAGCTGAGGCAAATGAGTTCTGCCCTAACTCTTGACCTGCTCTGCCCCAGTAGCTTTGTTGGCACCTCCCTCGGTCTTACTATTTAAGAGGAGGTCAAATAAACTTTTGTGACCTGAGTCAAACTGTCACGCATGGTTAGATTTCAAAAGAAACACATGGCTTGAGATGTTGCTTTTCCTTCCTGGAGCACTGAGAGGATCTTGTTTCTGATCTAGCGAAGACCACAAGCAAGGAAGGACACAGGCAAAGTAAATTATGACCGATTAAATCAGCGTCTTTTTTTTATTTACACACAACATACAACTATAAACCCTGTTTGTGGCTTCTTGGACCCTATTTTTCTGCGTATATGTTTGCAGATCTTCATAAATAAGCAATGTCACTTTAATGAAATTATAATTGCTTGACACATTTCCCAATTATTGTACAAGGTCCTGAAATCCAACAGGCGGTTTGCAAGCGTACGTGTGTCTGAATGAGTGCCTTGCTGTAACCAGAAGCACGCGGGTAAGTTCATTCAGGGATAGAGGCTGTGCACAGTCATCAGGAAGTGAAACAGAACAGAATGTGCTGTACTAATCTGATTGAAAAACACTGCCCTGAGTGGATGCATGAAAAAAAAAAAAGATGTTTTATTTAAACAGCTACAAGGAGACCCCATGGCAGCAGGAGGATCTGTGCTAAAAAAAACAAATTGAGTCTTAACTCCTCATTTTTTGGGTGATATGAAAGCTAAAAAGGGTGGACAGAATGTTTGAGGAGCAGCACGCTCTGACTGAAATAAAGCTGAGCAGCATAATGCTCTTTGTTTGTGTTCCAGGCGTCCATGTTACGTAGATGGGAGTAATCTCACAAGCAATTCCTTTTATCCCTGAACTTTTGCCCCCACAAAAGAGAGCTTGTTATGGCTGTCTTCCAAGAATCCGAAATAGATAACTGAGAAAATGCTGAAAACAAATTAAAGGGGGCGGGGGATAAATTTTTCATCTCAACTTAAAGCTAATATAGCCGGGGGTTTTTTTATAGGTTTGCTTTCATTCTGTTTTCTCAGACTTTGCAACAGAAGATATTCTAAGATTTATGACGGGTTTAGTTTTTATGACAGCAATACTCTACCATTTTTCTCTATAAAACAACATTTCTTTTTGAAAATTGCAAAATTCTTCAAATTATTTAATGCCTGAAGATGACACCCAGCATTTGAGTTTAAAACTGTGCTTCATAAAAGTTTGCAAATCAGTTAATAGCTGTCTAACATTTTGTCACATCATAAAAACAAACTTTATTTAATTTGGATTGTTTGACATACACCCAAACATTTCCAAGTAAAAGTGGAATGGAAGGAAAACATGCATATGGTTGATTTAATTATTTATTTATTTATTTATTTATTTATTTATTTAGTTAGTTAGTTAGTTAGTTAGTTAGTTAGTTAGTTAGTTAGTTAGTTAGTTAGTTAGTTAGTTAGTTAGTTAGTTAGTTAGTTAGTTAAAGTGTGCCTTTTGTATTCAGCCCCATGTATCTTGATACCACCAAACAACATGAACAATTGCAGGCCTCAGAAGTTTTGTTGGAAAACATTAGTGAACAAAATATGTGCCGCGTTTTAAAGACCAAGGAACGGAGCAGACAGGTGAGAGGTAAAGTTATGGAGATGTTAACGCCAGCTTAGGTGGGTAAAGAGCTTTAAACATCTCACCCAGCAGCACCGTTTATAATCCATCATCCAAAAAGTGGAGGGTGGCAGAACTGCAAACCTACAAAGACACGGCTGGGCAAGAAGAGCATTAATCAGAGAAGCAGCCTAGAGGCCCTTGGTAATGAATAAACAAATCTGTCAATAGGACAACTATTAGTCATGCACTTTGCAGGAGTGTGGCAGGAACAATCAATTGTTGAGTGGCACTCATACGATGTACAGTTTGATGTTTGCCACAAGCCATCTAGGGAATACAACAAAGGTGCTCCAGACAAATGAGAACAAGTTTAATTATCTGACATACCCCACATCAACCTGAACACACTATCTACATGGTGGAACATGGTAGTGGCACCATCATCCTATGGGGACGGTCTTATTCAGCAGGAACGGTGAAGCTATTCAGAGAGAAATCAAGCAAATGAATTAGGTAGATGTGCAAAGCTGATAGAAACATACCCAAAAGACCTGCAGATATAATTGCAGTTATAATTGCATCTGTAATTTACAACACAAATGATGACTCAGGGTGTTTAAATATAAAATGCACACCACTCTTAGGATTCTTATTTTAGACAGGCCTGTGACATCAAACTCCACAAGACTGCACCAGGGCTCCTGGTTGTACCACGAAAAAATGTGTAAAAAAGCTATGAATACTTTTGCAAGAAATGTTTATAAATGATCTTCATACGTCATCTTCATTAAATGGTGTTTTACATTTTCCTATTGGAGGGAAAGTCTTTCATTTGTTGCCAAATAAATGAATTTGAATGTGTGTACATAAAGCCTAGAAAAAAAAACATATGATATGTTTGGATATGCCTAGATATTTTATAAAGAGAGATGATTTATTTCAACCTCCATTTAGAAAATCAGAAAGCAAGAAAAAAAAAACATGCTGTTCTACTTGGAGTCCAGGACAGCCTGATCCCGTTTTAGCGCCTCACATTTCCTGATGTCACACAAATTGCCTGTACTTTTTGATTAAGTGCTGTAAGGATCCATGGTGCAGCTGCAGTATAAGCTTCACACGGCAGTACAGTTAGGGTATATCAAGATTTCTATCTGTATTTAGCCTGCTGAGATGTTCATGCTATGGACTATTTGATAGGAGCGTCTGTCAGCTTAATACAATTTACTGGAAACCTCCAAGAAATACAGCTATATATAGCTTTGTAGACGTGTAAACTGAAAACTGACTGTATGTCCTCATGCTCAGTTCATAACACATGACACATTTCCTTATTTGGAGTAATAACAAGACTTTATGGTCATTTCCTCATCTTCTCACTATGGCTGCTAATATAAAACGTAGCTTACAGTGTGTCAGAACTTTAGTTAGAAGGAAGTTGCTTGATAAATAACTTAAACAACGATTTGTCCCAATTTATCAAGTAGAAAAATCATCAGACGTTTGGTTTTGAGTAAATAGCAGCTTTACTCAGGTTTCCTCTATCACGAAGACGCTGAACCCATCTTTCTTCGCCTTGTGTTTTACTTTTCCATGTGAGGAATGAGGTGATACCGTAGATCTAACGCTGCAGATCTGCAAAAACGTCGGTTGCTCTCTCCTTCCACTGTGTCACACTTTTTCATGAATGTGCCTTTGAACAGGAAGTGTGAAAACCGTTTCTGCCCGCCCACCTGCACCCTTCCAAGGGGTCGTTGGTTGTGTTTTGTCCTGTTGAGCAATAACGCAGTATGTTGACTTACCGATGTTCTTATGTAATCACTAAAACCCTGGCAGATGTTTTCCGTGTTATATCATTTTAGGGTCAACTTGACTGTCAGGAGTTTAACCCGTGAGTTTAAAAGCCTAACAATATTAACAGATCAAACCATTAAGATTGTGGTATCTAGAAACCGGTCCTTCCTACTGATAAGTCTTTGATGTATTTAAACTACAGACAGAAGCACGTTGTAAAAAAATGACTTTCAGCTACAAGTAAAAAATAGTCATGTATTTCAAATAGTTATAAGGTCCAATTGATTTAAAAAGCCTACACACCCCTGTTAATGTACTATTTTCTGTGGTGGAAAAACAAATAAAAACCAAGGTAGATTCTTTCAGAACTCTTTTTACCTGGCCTGTTCTACTGAAAAACAAGCTGCAAACAAGTGCTTGCATGAGTGTGCATGCCCTTACCCTAACTATGATGCAGTATATGTACACAGTCATATTAAAATATGTATTCTGCTCAATTTCATTTGTCAGAGAAGTACATAATTTTAATTAAACCAAGATTGTACTAAAAAATAATATTTTATTCATTTGATGTAATATTCAAACCTAAATGTGTGTTTTTATAAGGTTTAGTACTTTAAGTTTTGTACAGTTTTATTTATTTTAATGCCCTTAAACACACCATGCCTAACAGAGGCAGGATATTGCAGTAAATGCATAAATCACTCACATTGAAAACAATGGTCTAACATAAAAACAGTTTAAACAGACTGCAATGGAGAGAAAAATTAAGTACCAAGAAGGAGAGTCTGAGTTATTATATTTCCCTACACAGCGATGGGTATATAATTTGACTTACAAGGAATTTGCGTTATGCCAAAATTAGATACTCTAAGGCATAGGTTATCACCACAAGTGGAGAGTTGCTACACGGGACCTTTAAAATAAATCCGTAGTGAGTCAAAACAGTGACCTAAGTTCACAAGACTCAAATACTTACCAAGGACATTTTAGAAAGCAGAGCCTGACTGGGTTTCAAGTCAGGTGGCTGGGCAGGCACCTGTCCTGAGGTTGAACAAGACCTTAAGTTCAATTTCATTTGAAGACCCACTTTCAGGCAAACCCACTGCAATTACTACACACTTGTAAGAGTTGGAAAATTTGCTTACACCTCGGGCATGTTGTTGATTCGTCCGGTATGTGGGGCACACATGTGATGGTAGCCTGATATTGGAACCAATGAAGTTGGGGCGTCCATGCATGTCACCCTGCACTATGTTAAAGAGTAAGTTCAGCTTGCCAGACCATTGCACAATATGACCACCCAGCTTCTCGTCTCCCAAAAATGGCACCACCATCAGTCTCCGTCAAGCGCTGGTAATCCTATCGAATATCTCAACAGGACGTCTTTTCCTGCAGGATCACCTTCGCTCTCTGGTCTGGGGAACTGTCGGATACTTCTCCTGCTGGCTGTTGATGTATTTTTGACAACATGGTGCCAGATGACACAATATGTGACTGCCCTCACTTACAAGTCCTTATGCCACAACTCAGGTCCGTTAGTGTTAATCATGGATATAACACCTCCTTGCAAACTGGAGCAATCACCCAGCAATCACTTGTCAACATGTTTACCATATTATGTTAAAATCGGACCATTTGTTCAGGTAGCTTAACTTTTTTTTTTTTTTTGGTTAGTAAAAGTGATATGGCTCTCTGCCCAGGGCTGCACAAAAAGCTGCCACCTGAGCTGAACAAGTTCTCTATTCCTTCTTAATTTGTTGGGTTATGGGAATGGGCGCCTCCCTGTGGTGTGCACACTCTATGAAAATGATGGCATGCAGTGAGTACTGCCAACTAATAAAGTGGAAGTTTATGGTTTGAGGCTTATAAATTGGGCTGAAGTAAAAGGACAAGTTGTTATTTTTCAGGAATACAGCCAACACTTTATTATCTCTAATTTAAAGAAATACATAAGACAGCTGCAGAAAACTCAGATGTAAGTTGCATAAATCTACACAAAAATTGAGATTTAAAAAAAACAACTTTTGATTTGTGATCAAAAGGAGCTTTCTTGGCTTTAGGATTACCTTATGTAAGGAAAGCATAAAAAGGGCACAATATCAGCTTATTAAACATTTACTGGATTATTCATCAGATGCTTTAAAACAGTTTATGGTTTGCAAAAACTCTGTTTGAGAAAAGGAAATTGTTGGTGTTCTCAAACATGTTGAATTTAATGAAGACATTTAGCCAACAGCTGTGGTTATAACTCTGACAGTTATATAGTTTTATATAGTTGGGTATATTTATTTTATTTGTTTTCTCTTTGTGTCTCTAGCTTGCAATTTTGCTCTTCATGGGGAGAAATTTGTTAAGTAACACACTGCAGTACAGTCTGACTTTACTGTGCTTTCAAATGTCAGTTTGACACTAAAGAAAAAGAGATGAGTTAAGCAGGAAAGGCAGATCTCATTTTTACAAGACACAATGTACTGCCAAATGTGCTAGAGAAGAAAATTTTCACAAGGTGTTCTCGTGACAGTTTCTCATAAAGCATTGCTTTCAAACACACAAAATGTTACAAAGCCCTAATTTAGAAAGTTCTTTAACTCATTTACAGTGAGCCAACCTTTAGCTGTTGATTACTATCTTTAATTTAGTCATGCACTTTAAAGGATAAATCAAATCTTAGCAGTGGAGTCTTATCTTTCTAACAGGAAACTTTTTGGTAAAAAATAAAATAAAATAAAGAAAAATATCTTATTTTGTTCTTGATCTTATTTTTTTTATTCCTTTTTTGTAACCTGCAAACAGAACTGCTTCATGTGTCTTTTTTTTTTTTTTTTTTTTTACCCATTCCTTGAAGGATAGATTTGTGGAGCACACAACTAATAATTGTCCTCTTAACAGATTTTCCCACCAAAGGTGGAGATCTCTTCAGCTTCAGACTTACCATGTTTCTCTTGACTTCTCCGAATATCCACCATTCACCAATTAGTGGAGTTCTTCTGGCAGATGGTTGCACTATATTTTATTTGTAATAGTAAAGGGAGTTGAAAATGAATGCAGACTATACTTCTCACATTTTCATTTGTAACATTTTAGGATAATTACCAGTTTTATGTGATACGTTGTCTTGCTCTATTGCATTAAATCACAATAAAATATATTTACTTTATTATATGAAAAGAATCAAGGGATGTGAAGCCGTTTTGAAAGGCACTGTGTTTGAACGTATGGATTGTTCACAGTCGAACGGTAGGTGGCAGTATACTTATTTGCTGTACATTCACCAATCACTCAGAGAAGAAGCGGAGCTGGCTTCTCTGCGGCGCTGCTCCTGCTAACAGGCTAATAGTAGCCTCTTGTTGTAAAGGGGTGGTGATAAATCCGCATTTAATATTTTCTGACCTTTTAGTTGAATAAAAAGGTAAGTTTATTATTCTCCCAACATCCGCATCCTCTTGCTTATCTCCACAATGTTTCATAGAACATTGTTTGGACCCCTCAATGGGTTATGGTAATTATATTCGTCTCACTGTGACAAATGCTAATGTGGAGTTAGCTCTTAGCATAGCGTTGAAATAGTGGGATTTGGAAATTCCTATGTGGGTGTTTTGATTATTTGAATTTAAAAAGCATTGTTATTTTAAAAGAGCGTTTAAACTTAGTATTTTAAATCTCATAGTTTGGTTCTGAGGGTTTATAAACGCACACGCTCATCAGTAAGGCGAGTTGCTTCATTCATTCTGCTTGCACTTGTGCAGCTAACATTATCGTCGATAAAGATTTTGGTTTGGATATTCTAGCTGAATGAATTGATTGTTTGAAAACCCAAGCCTGCATTAGCTAACCATCCGAAGGAAAGGATATAAAATATTTATTTATGGACAACAATTAAAGACCTCGAAGACATGCTAAATGTCTATTTGAGTAACATAAACCCCTCCAATTCAATGTATTATCAATAAAGGTCAAAATAAAATGATGCATCATTTGTAAAATAAGGGACAAAACACTGTTTACTACCACAGACCTTTCGATGAATTTTTAAAAAATTAGATTAAGTGTAAGTAAAAATGAACTGGTCCAGTAAAATCACTTATTTTTCTATAATAAAAAGTCCCAAATATGGAATGCAGTTTTCTAAGTGGAGAAATAACCTAAAGAAGATTTTTGTTTGTTTTTGTTATTTTATTATGATGCTTAGATAAGGTTAAAGGAACAAGGTTATCCCCTCCACTATCATGTTCTCTGAATGTGTTTTATGTTTTAATTTTATCTCCAGCAATTGAAGCAAATGTAGTTGAATAAACCTCAAGTGTAAGATTAACAATTTATTTCTTCTTTCAGAATCATCTCATTATAGGGCACTAACAAGCTGATTGTTGACATGGGAGGTATGATGTTTATTTGTTTTCATTTTTCATATTTCAAAATAATCTTTTTTTTTCCTGGAAAATAAAAATCTTTGGCGTGTTATCTTTAAATTTAAGCAGTCTTGCTGTTAACAGGGTATCATTTTAATATAACCCACCTTTTTCAACTGTTTGTTTTAATGTGGAAAATTATAAAAATAGTTTTGGCAGAATTTCTATCTCATGTAAGTTGGTTTGTATTGCAAGGAAGAAAAAAATAATCATTGAAATTGTAACAAAATTTGTGAAACGTCTGCTATAATGTCAATAATATGTTTTCAGAATAGATAAAGGCATTTTTTTGTTTATCTCCGTTGTGATCTAGCATTGTGATTTTACTTTTGCGTCTTACTTTTGAGACGTTTCGTGCTTGAATGTGACACACCCACACTAAACCTAGTTACTAATTATACATCTGCCTTTTGACATCAAATAATAAAACACTCCTGTTTCAGTATTTGAATTCTTCCATCAAATTAAATCCTAAAGATTTAATTTGATGGAACAAACAGACTTTGTTAAATTATATTTTCTCTGTTTCTTTCAGATCCTGCTTTTCATCGAGACTGTCCTCTTGACTGCAAGGTTTATGTGGGAAACCTAGGAAACAATGGGAATAAGACAGAATTAGAACGAGCTTTTGGGTATTACGGCCCTTTAAGAAGTGTTTGGGTGGCCAGGAATCCTCCAGGTTTTGCTTTTGTAGAGTTTGAAGATCCTAGAGATGCATCTGATGCTGTAAGAGAACTGGATGGCAGGTAATGTCCAGTGTTGCGAATGCTAACCCCTGTGGGGAAAACATGAAGCCAAAAGTGTTAGTCAAACACCAACAATTTTCTAACCTGGTTTGAATATTGAACCCTTACCCCTAACTCCATTTCTATCCATGAATTATGCAAACAGGAAATGTATCTACCATGATTATGGCAAGACAAATATTGCCAAACATAATTTTTAACCAATATAATTTCCAGTCAAGAATCTCCTGGATTTAAATGGATAAAGAAATGTGTGTGTAACTCATTCTGTGTAGAACCATGTGTGGCTGCCGTGTGCGTGTTGAGCTGTCGACCGGGGAGAAGCGCTCGAGGAGCCGCGGCCCCCCTCCTTCGTGGAGCAGACGTCCGCGAGATGATTTTAGGCGACGTAGTCCTCCAGTCAGACGCAGGTATGCATTTTAATTTAAACCTTTTTTTTTTTTCTTTTCACTTGCACATCTTAAACATAAACTTGGCTCACCTCAATTCCTTTGGCAGAATCAGTTTAAAACTCCTAAATCTTTGTTTTGGAAACAGTTATCCCATAAAACGTGGCTTACCTGAAGGTTAATTCTTTATAAAAGGGAGAAAAAAAAACAACTTAGTTCTCAAGATCACATTATTAACACAAAACAAGTCCTAACATTTCTATGAGCATAAAGGCTCTATATGGTAATTTGTATCAAGTCATAAATCTGTGGTCATTTTCACAAGTATTTTTGTTATTTCATTTAAAAGTGTTATAAAACCTACAAAGTGGTTTGAATCCAGATTGGCTCTGAAGAAGAGGGTCTGTTCTGTGTTGTTCACTTCAGCTGTCTAATGCAGGTTGAGCCTCTTTCCTTAGAGGCTGTATGGAAACTGGTCTTTAACTAATATGATTAGATAAAGACCTGTCTGTGTATTCAGTGCCTTGCAAAAGTACTCAAACCTGTTGAACTGTTTTCACATTAATGCAACAGTCCACGGTTGTTGTTTTTTTTGTTCTTGTTTGGGGGATGTGGGAGGTTGGGTTTTTATTTTTAGGGTATGTAGTGGCTTTCTACAGTTTTGTGGAAATGGCTGCAGATCAGTCAGATTGCAGATGCAGATCTTTTTGTGGAAAGAAATTTTCAAGTCTTCATACCCAATTGAATTTAGGTCTTTGCTTTGACTCAAATCTAAATTCCTGCCACCACCTTGGTTGTGATGTGTTGGCCTTTCACCATGCTGTAGGTCATAAAGTTCAGTTTTAATATAGTCTGACCAGAGCACCTTCTCCAAAATGGTTTTTATGTCAAACAAGACCATTTGACTCAAACTACAAACTGGATTTGTTATACATTTCTTCCAACAGGTTTAGAAGCGTTTGTCGCTCTGACTACAACTTTGTGCCTCCTGCTTCCAGTCATATTCAAAACTGAAGAATTTTTTTGGGTGAAAGGTGAAATGTCTCCAGGAAACACCAGAAGTCCCGTTGCTTTTTCTTAAGTACTTAGGATGGTCATGTCATGACTGAGAATCTTCACCAGCAGAGTTGGAGTATGTGAATACTTTTGCAAGGTGCTGTAACTAGATGTGGAAAGGTATTTAACCTTTCCACAGATTAAATACCCGAGGTTGCTCAGTTGCAACCTCCTCTGGTTGCAACAGAGCAACCAGAATATCAGCAGATATTCAGCAGAGCGACTTCTTCTGATTTGGTTACTCAACAGAAACGCATTTTGACTCCTCAACACTTTGATCACTCATGTTTTCACTTTTAAATGTTTGGTGATCATGGCCATGGTTACAGATTTATTGTACAGATTCTGAATCGCTTTTGCTCAAAAATTAAAATTTGAAAGCAATTTTTATGAGTGGACAATTTGCATTGAAGTTCAGTAAGTATTATTTAGGTGTCTGGTAGACCATTTGTACTGTATGGGGTGTTTCATTACTTTATCAAACTTTTTTTTTTTAAATCCATAATTTTAGAATAAGTTTCTAAAGGTGTAATTTATTTTACTTTTTCTGAGTTCAGTTTCCATTTATTAATAAAACTGAACCCCATTGCAGAGTCACCACCACGCTTCTCACCATCTGAGTCAGGCAACTAGTCTTCTTTCAGCATCATGTGACGGCTGACCAGCGAGCCTGGTGTTGTCACATGACCCAGGCGCCACCGCCAGTCATCAGGTCCCACCAACCTTTTGGTTCCTGAGCATGCAGTTCCCAGCATCCTTCTCTACTTCCTCCGACCTTTATCCAATCAACAGTGGTCCACTTCAAATTATCAACCAATCGGCGTCTTTACACTTTCTAGTCTCTACACATCTGCTGTATCAACGGGAACAGCCGTTGGGTTACATCAGTCTCTAATCTTCAACCCCACTCCCCCTCAAAATAAAGCAGGAAAAATCTACAACTACTCCCCGCCCCCTTCCAACCAGCCACCAAGCAACTTCATATCTGCAACATTTGCATCATGTGGCAATTCCTGTCTGCAATTCGACCTCCCTCACCATCAGTCTGGCTTCCTTGCTTCATTTCTATCTTGTCCAAACCCCCCAAAATAGTAAGTTGCTTTTATCCTGCTCTTTATAGTTTTTTTTTTTTTTTGTTTGTTTTTTTTTTATAAATTCTTTTTAATCTAGCTTTTAAAACTGGTTGACAATTATGTTTCATGAGTTGTATTCTGTAGAGGAAACTCGGTGGAAAGCTTAAAGCGCAACTGGCTGGACATAAAGTCTTTCAACTTTCTCTTGCAAAAATTGCTGGGTTTATATTAAAGGCTCGACATCAAGGCATTTTGGGTTGGATCTGCTGTGCTAAACTCTGAAGTCTTTTACACTTGAGATTTTATTCGTTTCAGCCTCACAACCTTTGCACAGTCATTAATATTACAATCAGGAAGTCCATTAATGACAAACCTCTTTACCAAAAGCAAGCCTTTATTTCGAGCCCTGAATCTGACTCCGTGATTGGTGCTCTTTGAACAAATTGTCAGTTGAATGAGCTGGCCTTGCTGCAGTTCAAGAATGCAGCTTATCTTCTTAACAGATGAAGAGTAACGCGTAATCGCATTTCCATATATACCATGGCTCTCGGGGAGCCATTACCCATTGGGTTCATTATTGACATGAAACATAGTTACTTTTCCCTAACTTGGTTTCAATATTTTTAACAATGCACACCTTAGATCACCGAGGAGGAGGAGCCTGAGCCGCAGTCGTAGCAGGTAAGATTAAGAGTCATTGCATTTCAAATTGCTGTACTTATCTGTGGTGAATTACTTTTTTATTTTTATTTTTTTTTACTTGACTTCCAGGTCTCTGTCAAGAGACAGACGCAGATATCGGTCTCTGTCCAGAGATAAGAATCGTAAGCGTTCACGATCCTTCTCCCGATCAAGGAGGTAAAGCCCATGTCAAAACATCAAATTTATATTGAACCCAAGCTTCTTTTTATTATTAATGCAAACTGTTAACCGGTTGATTCGTTTTACAGTCGTTCCAGGTCTCACGAAAGGAAGTGAAGATCCTGGATTGCTCTGCAAGATCATACAAAGATTGTGAAGAGGAAAGTTTTTATAGTGCCACTTTTCTTCCTTAGATTTTGTTTGAAACTTTAAAGCACGTTGTGCTGCTTGCCATCGTATGGCTCGTTATATCCGTTAAAAGTACAACAAAGGACGGGATGTTTCTCATTTTGTCAACTGTCTAGACAATTTTTTTTATTTTTTATTTTTTTAAGGTCTTTTGTTTTTTGGAGGGTATAAATATTCACATGGAAAAATTTGTCTCATCCTGCATGTTTTGAAACTAAATACTGCCTTTAGTTTAGCAGAAGACATTTTTAACTGTTAAAATAAATTCTTGTGACTTTTGTTTTATTCATGGTTGTTTCTACTTTCTGTGAGATGCAGGGACTTAACAGATACTGGTGCTGTTATTTGGAGGATGTCCCTTAAACGCGGTCTCTAATTCTGTATTTTACCTACTGTATGTTCGTCACAAAAGACGGTATTTACTCTGATTATCTTGACTCTGAACTTCAATTTGTGACAATGCAGTTAAACAACTTGTTCAATAAATGTTTTTTCCAAACTGACAAGTCAGTTTTTATATATATATATATATATATAGGTATATACAGGTGCTGGTCATAAAATTAGAATATTGTGATAAAGTTCATTATTTTCCATAATGTCATGATAAAAATTAAATTGTCATATATTTTAGATTCATTGCACACCAACTGAAATATTTCAGGTCTTTTATTGTTTTAATTTTGATGATTTTGGCAAACAGCTCATGAAAACCCAAAATCCCTGTCTCAAAAAATTAGAATATTATGAAAAGGTTCTCTGAACGAGCAATAAAAATAATCATCTGAATCAACAAAGTAACTCTAAACACCTGAAAAAGATTCCTGAGGCCTTTAAAAACTCCCAGCCTGGTTCATTACTCAAAACCGCAATCATGGGTCAGATTGCTGACCTGACTGCTGTCCAGAAGGCCATCACTGACATCCTCAAGCAAGAGGGTGAGAAACAGAAAGAAATTTCTGAACGAATCGGCTGTTTGCAGAGTGTTATATCAAAGCACCTCAGTGGGAAGTCAGTAGGAAGGAAAAAGTGCGGCAGAAAACGCTGCACAACGAGAAGAGGTGACCGGACCCTGAGGAAGATTGTGGAGAAGGTCCGATTCCAGACCTTGGGGGAAGCAGTGGACTGAGTCTGGAGTAGAAACATCCAGAGCCACTGTGCACAGGCGTGTGCAGGAAATGGGCTACAGGTGCCGCATTCCCCAGGTCAAAGGTCAAGCCACTTTTGAACCAGAAACAGCGGCAGAAGCGCCTGACCTGGGCTACAGAGAAGCAGCACTTTGGACCACTGTTGTACAGTGGTCCAAAGTACTTTTTTCGGATGAAAGCAAACTTTGCATGTCATTCGGAAATCAAAGTGCCAGACTCTGGAGGAAGACTGGGGAGAAGGAAATGCCAAAATGCCAGAAGTCCAGTGTCAAGTACCCACAGTCAGTGATGGTCTGGGTGCCATGTCAGCTGCTGGTGTTGGTCCACTGGGTTTTATCAAGGGCAGGATCAATGCAGCAGCTATCAGAAGATTTTGGAGCACTTCATGCTTCCATCTGCTGAAAAGCTTTATGGAGATGAAAATTTAATTTGGTCTGGAATCGGCCCTTCTCCACAATCTTCCTCAGGGTCCGGTCACCTCTTCTCGTTGTGCAGCGTTTTCTGCCACACTTTTTCCTTCCTACTGACTTCCCACTGAGGTGCCTTGATATAACACTCTGCAAACAGCCGATTCGTTCAGAAATTTCTTTCTGTTTCTCACCCTCTTGCTTGAGGATGTCAGTGATGGCCTTCTGGACAGCAGTCAGGTCAGCAGTCTGACCCATGACTGCGGTTTTGAGTAATGAACCAGGCTGGGAGTTTTTAAAGGACTCAGGAATCTTTTTCAGGTGTTTAGAGTTACTTTGTTGATTCAGATGATTATTTTTATTGCTTGTTCAGAGAACCTTTTCATAATATTCTAATTTTTTGAGACAGGGATTTTGGGTTTTCATGAGCTGTTTGCCAAAATCATCAAAATTAAAACAATAAAAGACCTGAAATATTTCAGTTGGTGTGCAATGAATCTAAAATATATGACAATTTAATTTTTATCATGACATTATGGAAAATAATGAACTTTATCACAATATTCTAATTTTATGACCAGCACCTGTATATCATTGTGTTAATTTCATCCAAATTAATCAGTTTAAACTGAAAATGGAAAAAAATATTTTATTCATGCAGGAAGTTAACTGTCAGTGATTAAGACTGCAAGTGTAGCCCACACAGGAAGCTGTCAAACAGCCTTAGTTAGGAAACACTCCCCCGACGAGTGAGGTGCTGCTCCTATTGAGCAGAGCAGATGAGTTGACATTACAGGTTAGCTTATGAGTCGACAGATGTGCTAGATTTTGGAGGTAAGAAAAGTAATTTTGTTTTTAAATAGTCACAAATTAACCAAATGTCAGTTTGCTAGATTTGTTGTTCATGTTATCGTTGCTGCAGTTTGTGCGCTCCAGGTGCTTGCTATAAGCTTTTTGTTTATATTGAATTTGTCAAGTTTCTGAACCTCACCTGGTATATTTTCAAGAAACAAGCATTCCCTGCTCGCATATACTTGTATAGCGTGATTTCCTTAATGCGTTGCACAACCTTTTCTGCTTCAGGCACTTTTTTTTTTTTTTTTGAAAGGTCAATTCAGAGCATCAAGGAGATAAAATCTTTTGAGTGTCAAAGACTGAATGTTTGTAGCTTAAAATCAGGTACTAGAAAATTATGCCAAATCAATAACTGTGTTCTCTAACACTGACAGTTTAAAAGCTGAAACAGCAGCCAGCAACACGTGAAATCAGAATGAACAGAAGAAAGTTGGCATCGAGTCGAAGAGGTAAAGGGAAACCGCGTGTAGATGATGCAGAAACACAGCCAGATGTTGAATATAGAGGGGGTGTTCAGGATGAGGCCAGCGGTAATGAACGTCCAGAAACACATGGGTCTGTAACAAAGCAGCCTAAAGTGCAGGAAGAAGTAGCTCAAGAGAGTGAGCGTGACATGACTGCGCCACAAGCTGCCTTCTTGGTCTCTGCCTCTGCAGCTGAGTACTCTGAGGATAAAACTGGCATGTTATGCCCAGAAGATGTCAAACACATTTTAGACTCCAAAGATGTCAGTATGCAGCCTTTTAAAAAAGAGACCAAGCTGGAAGTCATTGAGAGTAGCAACACTCTTCAAAGTGAGGAAGTCAATGAAAATCTGCATGACCGTCTCCCTGAGCTAACCAGTTTAAGTGCTTCTGCATCAGATCAACAGACGATCAGCAAACAGGCTGAAGATTTTAATCTGTGTTCTGTGGCTGAATTAAACAGCAGCAAGACGGATGACTCAGGCTTGTTCAGACAAGATGGGCGTTTACACGGCAACTTTTCAGTATGTGAGTCACGTGTTAATACATCTATCACGCCTCAGATTACTGCAGATAACGCCTTCAGAGAAAACATTCAAATTAACGATGGTGTTGAACAAGAAACATTTTTATTTCAAACAGAGGAGTTGCCTACAAGTAAAGACGATAAACACTGTACACCTAAAGTCAGAGATGCCAGGCTTTCACAGGAGATGGAAGACAATCAGTATGATCAAAATAAGTTTACACAAGAGCAAGTCGAGCATGAAAAGCATAACTCCACTGAAGATCTACTGTATGGCGACAAAGATTACGGTTCTTACTTTGAAAACCAGAAATCTGAATCCGATAGTTGCCAACGTTTGTTTCTGGTGAAAAGCACTGCAGACAAACAGGATGTTTTGACTACAACAGAAGAAACTTCTTCGGACCGGATGGATCAGAGCGGCAGTCTTGTGGAGAATAACATGCAAACTCTTCCATCAGACTTTAAGGCTACAGAGCCTCAGCTTCACAACAGCTCTCTGACCACAGATGACCATACCAAGGCGGGTTCCAGCTCTGGTGCTACTAAAAGAAAATTTGGATCTAGTCGTAAAAGTAAAGGAAGACATGTTAAAGACTCTAAAGAGGACATTTTAGAAAATACTCTGAACAATGAATTTCTTGAAACACCAACTGTGTTGTCAGAAACACAGGAGACAGGGCATGAAGAAGTGAGTGATGTCACTGCTGCTGACACAATCTTGTCTCTTTCAAATAGACCTGAGCCAGACACATATAGTTTGACATTAACATATGAAAGTCTTCATAAAGGTCAAGACAAAACAAATTCAGAGATTTTACCTGAAATGGGTGAAGACCCCATAGATTCTCTTTCAGAGGACGTTCCAACAAATCTGCAGAAAGTTCAGTTTCATCCAACTCAAATGCAAGAAATCCTGCAAATTCAACATTCATCTGAAATTATTCCAGATTATGTTACAGAACATTTTGAAAACATTTCTGAAAACCTAAATGACCGACCTGAAGTGTCTGAGTCTGCTGGGAAAAGCACTGATAATGTTACCGCCAAACAGCAAGATCAGCAAACAGAAGAAAACATCTTGGAATATACACATAGTCTGGAACAGAAAAATGAGAGTTATGATTTACATGATCCAAATTCTTTACAAATCAGTAACTTGGAAAAGTCAAACTCTACTCCTACTCAGGTTTATGAGTTTAAAAAAGGAGTAGAGGATGGTATAAAACTTGCTGCAGACCAAATGTATCACCAGGAGAAAGGATTCTTTGAAATAGGGGAGGAAAACCCTGTTTTGATTGACTCACAGCCTCAAGAAACCTCTGGGATTGTAGATGACCAAACCAAAGGCTTTTGTAGCAGTGGAAACGGAGGGAAACTGGGGTCTGGCCGTAAAAGTAGGGGAAAATACGATAAAGGCTCTAAAGAAGAGGTTAGAGAAAAGACCAGTGATGAAGAAACCACACAGATTTTAGATACTAAGATTATGAGCCAAGAAGAACTGAGGCTAGACATTTTGCCAGTGTCATCTGACAGCCCAATTCTTTCAATCTTTGCTCCTGGCCATTCCTTAGAGGATCCAGATAGTTTGATTACAAGAAGTGTAGATATTCCAGAAAGTCAGAAAAACTCAGAAACAGACATCAATATGGATTTATCTGATAAATCATGGGGAGAGACTTTGGGGCATCAGTCTGACACTCATAAGAGTAAATCAGGGAGTCTTCAGACTAAGGAAGTCCCTGATCCAGGTGTTGATATGAGAAAAAGTCAACACGAGGCACTACAAGAACCACAACCTCAGCAAAACGATTACACTGTTGCTGGTCAGGTGGAGGAAGTTGGAGTCTTTGTGGAAGATACCAAACACGATCCTTCTAACCCTCTACTTCAGGCCAATTCACTGAGCACAAATGAGCAAACAGATACTGGCTTCAGTGGGAGCAGAAGAAAACTGGGGTCCAGTCAGAAAGAAAAAGGAAGACAGCAGGGTGAAATACCTCAACAGGAAGTTTTAGAAAGTACAAGAGATGATGAAATACATGAGAAGCAAACAATGTTGATGCAGGAAGAACTAACTGAAGACAGTGAACCCAGGACTACCACTTCAGTTTCAGATAACTCATTGTTTCCAAATTCTCCACTTGATCAATCTTTTGAGGAACTGAGCTGTGTGCCAACAAAATACTCTGAAACTGACTTGGAGGATATAAGTGTGAACAGTGGGAATTTTCAGAAAAATCAAAATGAAAGCAAGTTAGACACTGAAAATGCAGTGGATGTCTCTCAGCGAGCTATGGATGAATTTGAGGACAATTTAGATGCTGTTGCAGGAGATGAAGAAATCATGGATGATGAACATTCAGATAATACAGTAAAACAAGATCAAGAAAATGAGGACCCACTAAAAGACTTAGAAGGAAATCTGGAATTGGATTACATATCTGAGATTGTGGCACATGATATTTCTAAATATCCAGAAACAGTTTTGGGAGGCTTGGCTGACCAAGCTAAAGTCACCAGCAATATTCATTCAGAGCTCACTGTGAAAAGTACAGAGGATTCTGCTACCAAGCACAAACTTATGCTTATTGAAGACCAGCAAAACACGTGTTTCACAGCAGAAGGAAATGTGGAGGCTTTAGATCAGACAAGTAAGGATGGCCACCTGTACGATTCGAAGGAAACCTCGATCAGCAATCCAGTTGGAGTAAGCGCTAATTTTGGTCAGATGGATAAAGGTGGGAGCCTTGTAGAAGGTAGTGAACGCAACCCTACTGACACCAATCTTCAGGACACTTCTCTGACCACAGATGAGCAAAATGATGCTGACTTTAGCTTCAAAGGGAACAAAAGAAAACTTGGATCTAGTCGTAGAAAAAAAGGAAGACAAGATGTTAAAGAATCTAAACAGGAAGTTTTAGGAGATCATGGAGGAGAAAAAGTTGGTATTGATACATCGCCAGTGTTGTTAAAAGTAAAGACGTCTGAGCAGGAAGAACTAAGTAAAGCCAGTGAGGAGGACATCTTTTGGTCACATAGCATCTCCATGTCACATGTTCTTTCTTCTGAGGATCAAACCTCTGAGGTAACAGAAGGGCCCGGCACACACTTGAAAGGTTTAATTATGAAATGTGAAAATCATCAAGAAGATATAGACAAAAGAAATTTTAATGTTTTGGTTCAAGATGGTAAACAATCAGAGGATTTATCATTGAGTCAATATAAAGCTCACCCTGAAGATACTAAAGATGCTGGTTTAGAGGACGTTATGGTGGAACACCCAGAAGAAGTTCATTCAATAACAATGCAAGACAATCTTCAAATGGGATATTCTTCGGAAACTTCAACTAATATTGATCAAACATTTGATATTATACCTGAAAATCTTACTGAACAAAATGAAAGGTCTCAGCTTACAGTAAAAGGTAATGGTGATTTTACAGAAAAACAGGGAGAATGTCCTACAGAAGAAATTATCTCAGAGACTCTAGATCTGCAAAGTGGAGAAATAGTACAAGATGACACAAAACCCAAAGTTGATCAAACATTTCACGAGGAGAAGCAAGTAATGTTCTGTGAAATGGAGGAAAACAAACCTGTTTTGTCAAACTTTCAAATTGAAACAGTTTCTTTGGCTCCCAGGCCTCAGGAAACGCCTGAGAGCACAGAAGAGCAAATTAACACAGACTTCTCCAGTAGTGCCAGCAGACGAAAATTGGGATCCAGGCGTAAAGGCAAAGCAAAACAACAAGTTAACGAATTTACAGATGAGGTCAATGAAAAGACCAGAGTAGATGAAGTAGATGAAACCCACAGAACAACACAGATCTCCTTAGATACAAAGACAATCAGCCACGAAGAAAAAAGACAAGACATGGAGCAGGATGCAACCTTATTGGCTTCTAATGACAACTCATTTTCAGTCTTTGCTTGTGGTGATTCATCTGAAGTTCAAGACCCAATACAAAAGAACCTTCCTGAGGTTGAGCTGGACAGTTTAATTCAAGGAATTGTAAATTGTCCAGAGAATCAAAATCAATCTGAGTTTCTGCAGAGTAAAGACAAGACGCTTCAGAATAAAGAAGTCATGAGCCCTGAACATTCAGACAATGCTGTAATACAGGCTCATGAACATGACGACACACCAACAGACATAGAAAGAAGTCTGCAAATGGATTCCTCATCTGAAACTGTGACACATGGTGTTCACAGCTCAATGTTTGCTCCTGGGCATTCATCTGAATTTCAAAGCTCAATGAGAAACAACCATCCTGAGACTGACCCGAAGAGCTTAATTCAAAACAATAAGCCAGGTGATCATGATAGAATACATTTATCTGATAATTCTGAGGAAGACTCTTCATTTGATAAATCTGACTTTCTGGAGTGTAAAGACAGGGCTCTTCAGAATAAAGTCACTGGTGATGAGCATTCAGATAATCCTGTAAAACGTGCTCAGGAAAATGAGGATCTGCCAACAAACATAGAAGGAAATCTGGAAATTGATTACACACCTGAGACTGTGGCACATGATGTTCCTAAATATCCAGAAACTGCTTTGCAAGGAGTGACTGACCAAGCTGAAACCAGCAGTGAAACTCATTCAGAGCTCACATTGAAACATACAGTGGATTCTGGTACAGACCAGGAACTACTACCTGCTGAAGACCAACAAAACCTGTGTTCCACAACAGGAAGAAATCTAGAGGCTTTAAATCAGACAAGTAAGGACGACGACCTGTATGATTCAAAGGAAACATCAGTCAGCGGCCCAATTGGAGTAAACACCACCCTTGGTTACATGGATGAAGGTAGGACCCTTGAAGAAGGTAGTGAACACAACTCTAATGTTCAGGACAGTTCTCTCAGCACAAATGAACAAACAAATGATGTCTTCAGCTTCAGTGGGAACAGAAGAAAACTGGGGTCTAGTCGTAGAACTAAGGGAAGACCAGGTTTTAAAGAATCCAAGCAGGAAGTTTTTGAAAGTCACAGAAGCAATGAAACTCCCCAGACCTCAACAATATCAGTAGAAACAAGGGGATCAGAGCTTGAAGAACTGAGTGAAGATATTGAACATAAAATTATTCTGTCTCTTTCACAAGACTTGTCTTCAGTATCACCACCCATTATTTCTTCTGAGAATCAGAGCTCTGTGTTAAAAAATGACTCTGACACAAACCAGCAGATTTTAATTCTTAAAAATGAACATTTTGGAGACAAAGGTGAAAGAAAGTCAGAGACAGAAGTTGAAATGATTGAGAAATCAATGAATGTTCTGCAACAAGAGGTGGGTCAGTCTGACACTGTTCACAGTGAAGACACCAGAGATGCTGAACCAGAGGATGCTCTTAGGGAACAAGAGAAAATTGAGTTTCACCCAACTCAGATGCAAGATAGCATTCAAACTGAATGTTATTCTGAAACTGTTGTCGGCAATGTTTCAGAAAATGAGGAAGTTATCTCTGAAAACCTGACTGATCAAACTGGAATGTCTGAGCTCAGTGTGAAAGCAACTGATGATTCTGCAGCAAAAGAGGAAGCATATTCTGTAAAGAAAAATTGCCCAGAGAACTTAGATGTGAAAAATGAAGATTCTGGAGTGTTTGATGACAACAAACCACATATCACTGACTTAGAAAAAACAAACTCTGCTCCAACTGAGATGAATGAGTTCGAAGGGAGAGTATCTGATGATACAAAACCTAACACCGGTTTTGTAGTTGATCTTGAAATGGAAGGACTCTGTGAAATGAAAGAGAACAGCTCTGCTTGGTTAAATGCTCAAACAGATATGGTTTCTTTTGACTCCAGGTCTCATGAATTTTCTCAGAATGTTGATGAACAACTGAACAAGGGCATTTATAATACTGGCAACAGACGAAAACTGGGTTCCAGACGAATAATTAAAGGAAGACACCAAGTTAAAGAGTCTGAAGAAGAGGGTAAGGAAAATACATGGGGAGATGAAACCCTGGACATATCTGAAACAAAGATGGCATGTGAGGAACTAAAGCAAGACCTTTCATCACCTGACAACTCAGTGCTTGCTCCTGGCAATTCATCTGATGTTCAAAGTTCAATGTTAAACAACTATTCTGAAACTGTCTCGAAGAGTTTAATTCAAGAAAGCCATTCAGAAGATCAAGATGAATCAGAAACAGGTAATGTTGAGTTATCTCATAAATCAGAAGAAGACACTTTATTGGATAAATCTGATGTACAAGAAAGTAATGATCAGACTCTTCAGAGTGACGTTACGGGTCCAGGATGTTCAGATAATGCTGAAAAACAAGCTGAGGAACATGAGAACTTACCAGCAGACGTAGAAGTATGTCTGCAAATGGATTATACGTCTGAAACTGTGCCACATGATATTCCCACATATCCAGAGAGTGATTTGGGAAATACGATTGACCAAGCCGAAATCATCAACCACAGCCAGTCAGACCTCACCACAAAAAGTTACGGTTATTCTAATACCAAAGAGGAACTTCTATCTGCTGAGGACCAACAAAACCTGTGTTTCACAACACAAGAAAATTTGGAGGCTTTAGATCAGGCAAGTAAGGATGAGCACCTTTTCGATTCAAAGGAAACATCGATCAGCAACCCAGTTGGAGTCAACAGTACCTTGAGTCAGGTGGGTGAAGGTGGGAGTCTTGTAGAGAGTACTACGCAAAATCCTAAAGAGACCAAACATCAGGATAATTCTCTGACCACAGATGAGCAAACTGATGCTGGCTTACGTGGGAGCAGAAGAAAGCTGGGGTCTAGCCGGAGAAAAAAGGGAAGACAGCAGGGTAAAGAATCTCAAGAGGAAGTTTTGGAAAATACAAGTGGTGATAAAACCTTTGAAATACCTGTAATGTCATTAGAAACAAAGACAGTAGAGCAGGAAGAACAGAGAGAAGAAACTAAGCATGAAATTATCTTGTCTGTTTCACATGACAGCTCCATGTCTTTAATCCCTCCAATTATTTCTTCTCATGATCAGAGCACCTCTGTGCCAACAAATTATCCTGATGATGATGTGCAGAGTTTAACTTTGACAGATGAAAATCTTCATAAAGATGTAGATGACAGAAAATCTGATGTTTTAACTTCAGATGACGGAAAACAAAATGTTTTCCATGGAGAGCCCAGAAATGCTGTTTCAGAAAATGTTGTGCATGAAGAAGTTCATTCAACACAAATTCAAGACAGTGTGCAAACTGATTCAGATAAAATCTTTGAAGGTGATGCTGCAGAGAATGTTGACATTATTTCCAGGGCTCTTGCTGACCAAACTGAAGAGTCTGAGCTCAACATGAGCAATATTGATGATATTACGTCATTACAGGAAGCATGCCCTTCAAAAGAAATCATCCCAGCAGCTCCAGGTCTGAAAAATGAAGAAACAATCCAGCAGGATGTGCAACCCAACACTGATCATATAGTTAATCAGAACAGTGAAGGACTCTTCCTTCAAATGGAAGAAAACAAATTTGCTATGTCAAACTTGCAGTCAGAAAACGTTTCACCAGGTCCCCCTCCTCTGGAATCCTCTGAGCGTGTAGAAGAAAAGACAAAAGTGGATTTCTACGGCAGAAGAAAACTAGGATCCAGTCGTAGAAATAAAGGCAGGATTAAGGCAAACGATATAGGTCAACCTATAACTGAGGTTGACCTCAATGCAAGTATGAATGAACTTGGCGAAAAAACAACAGAGACAGTAGCACAGGGCAGGGAAGCTTTAATGGGAATTGTGCTGGATGAAACTGAGGAAAATGACTCTTCTCAGACCAAAGATGCAAATATCAGCACTTCTATTTGCACGACTGTAGGCATGCAGCTATCACCCACTGTTGATCAAGAGGATAGTGACACATCATGTTGCACGCAGATTATAAATAGGGAACTACCCAAACACCACAGCAGAGATCATGATGAATTCAGAGAGCTGCAGGATGGAAACTTACAGGAAAGCACATCATTGCCTGAACCACATGGAGGTCCTCCCCCAGCCCAACTGCATGCAGAACAAAACAGAAGCTGTGAACATACAGAACCTGAAAGTGGGGATGGGGATGCTTTCAAGAAAGCTTTTGAACAGGAGATCGAGCCTGAACAGAGCCAAAAGATGCTTGAAGCAGCTGAAAAAGAGAGAGATGATATTACAGAATATCCTGAGGCATTTTCCAGAAACTTGTTCAGTGAAAATGAAAATAATGCAATGAATGAGAAAACTGAAATATTGCAGCCAGATAAAAATGTACAGAGTGAACAGCTTAGTGAACCACCAGAAAGAACCACAGAAAAGGGGAGCAACATGCAAAATGCTCAAGTTGAGTACAGCATTGAGCAAGGTGCTGTTTCATCACCACAAGAGATGTTTTATACTGATGGGGAAGAGCATCGGCACATCATCTTATCTAGGGCTGCAGAAACTCATTATTTACTTGATGCTCAAAGTAAAGAAGAGAAAGAGCAGATTAAAATAGGACAAACACAGGAAATGCATCAGATCTCAATTCCAAATGACAAGTCACTCAGAGAAACAATGCAGTCAGATAAAGATGTTACTTTGGACTCTCATCCTCAGGACAATTATCAAGACCTCAAAGATGACGCTCACCCAGGCTTCAAAGCATCAGGAAACAGGAGAAAACTCGGGTCAAGTCGGAGAACTAAAGGAAGAAAACACGGCCAGGTTAATGAGCAAAACCAAGAAAACAAAGACGAAGCTTTAGAAAATACAGGCGATGATGAAACAAAAATATTAGCTGAAAGACAGGAAGAAGTAGAAAACTTCATAAGGCCTAAAAACTTAGCAGCATTTATCTCACCTGTGACTGAGAAGCTGCTGGAGGAAAACACAGGTTTTTCACATGATGTTTTGGAGGACAGCACAATTGCAAAGTCAGATTTTAATTCAAACTCAAACCAACAAACAAAAGAAAAAGATGCTAAACGTATTGATGAGGCTGAGGATTCGACTCAGCTTACAGGACATGACACAAACAAAACGGGTTTGATGCAATCAGGCCAAGACTCTGTGTTGAGCAGTGACTCAGATATACAGAGTATCTTATTTCATGATGGCATTTTCAGCCCAAAGTCAGAAAGTGTTTGTGTCATTGATCAAGAAGAAGAAGCCTTACAAAGACGAAAGAGAGAAGCTTTATCTTGTGAAAAAGACCCGACGGGAGTCGAAGTCCATTTGAAAGAGACAAACAAACAGATCGAAACAGCTGGATTTATAACGACAGAAGTCTGCAGTTCACAGGCGGAAAGCTCAATGGATGTGCAAAATCCTAAAAAGGGTGACGTGGAAGGGAACTATATGTATGCCAGCAAGCAGAAAAATACTTCAAATGAGTTCGTTTCTGCTTTGCAGGAGCCAGCTATGGATGCATCAGACGTAGGGGGAATTTCTGCAACAGTAAACCCACTGGAGAGCCAAGGAGAGAAACCTCAAGAAACATCAAAACAGAAGAAGAGGAAGATTGGATCTTCTCGCAGGACTCCATTGAACAGAAAACGAGATGGTGAGAGACATGAGAGAGACGAGGCAGAAGAAAGCGACTTTAGCGCAAAAGCTGAGATGACGAATCTGGGCGAGATAGAGGTTGTGGGGAAAGTACTGGTGAATGAAGAAGTGCGACAAAGTAAAGATGTGCAACCACAACAAGAAGCTTCATTGCAACAAGAAACTCCAGAAACCGAAACTGGTGATGGGCTACAAAGCAGTAACATGAGCCTGGCTTTCCCTCCTGAACAATCTGCCACCATAGATCTTATTTTAGGAACACCAAAACCAGATGATTTTACCAACAGTCAGACCCAAATATGCTCCGAGGATACAGAGAGAAACAGCAGCTCATTAAATCAGCCAGTGTCTTCAAACACTGGCACCCCAGGAGAGAGCTTAGAGTGTACACAAGGTGATGAGCGCAGTCCTGGGAGCATAGAGGTAAGCCAAGTCCAAGATGTTCAAGTGCAAATGCCAAGTAGCACGAATGAAAGCATTCAGAGTCAAAATCCTGGAATAAGGACTGGAAGTCCGGATTTAACTCCAACCAACAGGAGAAGAAAAATGGGCTCCACTCGTAAAAATCTAGGAACACGGTCCAAACAGGAAATCGTAGAACCGGAAAAGGAATCCACAGATACTGTACTGTCTTCTGGAGATGTAACTGTGGCAAGCGTCTCAGGAAAGAAAGAAACAGAACTACAGCTTCACGCAGAACACACAGACGACAACACTTATCAAGAAAAGCAGAAAGAAACTGTGGAAATCAGCCAGTTTGGTGAGTCTTTACTAAGAGCTCTGGTTGAGGAGGAGAAGGCTGAAGAATCTTCAATCTCGCAGACCCAAGCAGCAGAAACAAAACGACAGTGGGATCCAAGTGGACTTTCATCCAGCCCTTCCAGTGATGGCACATCAGAGTCAGCCTTTGGAGGGAGGAGGAAAAAATTTGGATCAAATCGGAAGTCAGGGTTACAAAGAAAACCCGACCAAAATGCACAAAATGAAGATGAAGCTGGAGGACTGATAGAGGGAAGTGCTCTTAAGGCAGCTGGAAGAGAAGAATCATCGGGGCTGAGAAAAATATCAGAGGTAAGTTCCAAAACTTGCACTTTTTACTGTTTTCATAAGTTTTTTATGGTTTATTATAAGGACATATATTTCAAAGTATATATTTCAAAGTAAATATGACACAAATATGTTTGTGAAAACCTCGAGTTATGCAATGTCTCTGTGCACAGAACACGTTGAACCGAGATCAGTTAAGGTCTAAGTCTGACAAGAACAAGCGTTTGTGGGCAAATCAGTGTTTTTTTTCCCCTCATAGAAGATCAACATCGAGTGACGATTAAGTGCTACTTCCTATTTGTATAAAACATCTTGTACTTCATTGCATTTTTGTTCTAAGAAAACAGTGATGCAACTAACTAAAATGAGGAACATGTGGTCGTCACTATGTTTTACATTGTGAAAAGGAGAACATGCATGTGTATCTGGCTTCATCAGAAACTTGACACATGCAGACTTTAAATAAGACCAGGTTGTTTTGATCTTGAAGAACACTAAGTTAAGTACAGTGACATGATATGCATGTTAACGAAATAGATATAAAACCAAAAGACCCAGTGATGTAGAATAAGTTAAGTATTTTATGTATATCTCTTTTTTTTCTTTTTTTAATTTCTGCAGGTTGATGAAAATGGGCAGAAACCATCTTCCAGCACCGATATTTCAGGAGCTGCAGGGTCTTCAAAATCTATGAGGTAATTCTGGGACTCGCATTAAGCACAGATAATAAACTCAGTTATCTCGGACATACGTGACTAGCTAGCTGTCGCAATGAACTGCTGTTGGAACTGCTTTGTAACACAAACCATAACTCAATAACAATCATCATTCAACTGCAGAGTTACCAGTTTCACAGGGAAAACTCAATATCTGTTGTTAATTTCATGAAAAGCAAATGCATTAATTTATTCCATTTGCAACATTGAATAAGTCCAGAAAGGTTGATTTGTGTGTTAGCTGCATAAAAGTATCACTTCTAGATTTTGGTCTTTATTTAGTCCATCTGAGCAGAGACTGCACCGCCCACTCTCTCTGTCTCATTTGCTCTTCAAATTCAGTTATGTGTCACCTTTCTGATCGCTCAGAAACCCCAGGTCATCTGTGAAACAGACAAAGTAAAAAACAACAAGTATGCAGTGTAGTGAGGGACTTAAATTGTTTAATTATTATTATTTTTATTTTACAAATATAATTCAGTCTCATACTGAAATTTTAAAATGCTAAAAATCTTTTGGCTGTATTGCTTTTTTTAAATTTCCTAAATGCCAAATAAATAAAAAGCATTTAGGGATTTTTTATTTTTTTATCACTTATACATTTCTTTATTTTATATTTCCACAGTAAAAATGATGATGGTCATTGCAGCCAAATCCTTCAAACTTAGATTCATCAGTATCTATTTGCAAACTAGTTTCTTCCACTCAGTGTGACCTTTCAGACAGCATTGTTACAGGACTCATCTCACTGCAGATAACACTCTCCAGCTCCAGCTGATTCTTCACCAGGACATTTGCTTTTCCTTTGGGGTTGATATGAACAGTTCACACCTAAAGCACATCCATCTCCGAACCAAGTTATGGATCTTCACGAATCTCTTCCTGATATCATGACTAATATTTTCCTATTTTCCAAAGATAGCACACAGTTAAGCAGTGTGTTTGAGAAGACATTGTTTGGAAAACGGTTACCTCTGTTAGCCTTATGTGTTGAAGCCTCCTTACAAATTGTTAAATGCAGCATAATCTTAATGTATGTAAGATATATGCAATGCATATAAACATCTAAATTTTAAACATAGTAAAATGCATTTAATTTTCTCATGTTTTTCACACTAAGCAAATATAAATAACTTTAGTGTTCTTAACTTGTGTAACCTGAAAACAAGGAACGCTTAGCCTAATTTAATTTGAGACTGCATTAAAGTTTGTGTTATTTTTGCATAGCTGGTTCCTGCAAACTGCAAATAGCATCTAATGGTTGTTATGGAAACCCAAGTCTCCATAATATGCTGTAGTTCTGTAACAGTGAGCAGTGGAGATAATTTTACATGTAGCCTAAAATCCTTCGGACTGTTGTAAAACTGTAGGTCTGGTTGTTTTAAAATTTTAATTATTGCATCAGTTAAATTTGCTTAATGTTTTTTTTTTTTTGTCTTTTTTGTTAATGCTTGAATACAGCAATATATTTGTGTATTAATTTATGTGATATTTCCAATGTTATTCTTGTTTTAAAGGTCAATGTGTATTTTTTTTAAGATGAGAAAAATTGGTCAGTTGTCCAATTGTGATATTTGTAAAGGAATTTACAAATTCCTTTACATTTTCAAATGTCTTATTTTCCACTCTTTCCATAAAATCCAACTTTTATTCTTTAGAAAGCAGCTGCTCATCAAATAAACCAATAAAATAAATTAAGTTGGAAGGCATAGCAACCAACTTTTTTCAGAAAAGCATAATGATAAGTGTTTATTTCTGGATTCCCATTTGATAATAGAAAGGTTTGGTGTGCCCCTTGGATTGTTACTTTACTTCTGTGTAAAAACAAGAAATAGTAAATAGTCGAGAATCTTGCAAATTCATACTGGGATGTGTGTGTCAAACTTTAATTACAAGGTTTTTATTCCATAGGGACAAGACACCAGAGAAACTTGTCCATCGTAATATCCAGTTGGATCAAGAGAGTGGGAGTCAGCTTTCTTTTGGTAAACATACCCACAATTCTTGCACACAATGAAACAAGAAGCAGAAGTTTGCATTGAGACCGAAAGGGACTCTCCTCATTTTATCAGGTGCCACTAGTGGCGCAGATAAATCAGACGGCTACAACGTGGTGATGATTGGAGAGAGCTGCGTCGGAAAGACTTCCTTCATGAGAAGAGCTCAGAGTGGGAAGTTTTCTTTAGACATTCCTGCCTCTGTTGGTAAGATCCTCATACTTCAGATCATAGCAATTACGTGTCAATGCAGCAAATTGTATCACCTTGAAATATTTTTGCAGGCCTTGATTCCTGCAAGTGGACTGTGGTAGTAGATGGAAAACCTGTGGTTCTACAGTTATGGGACACAGCAGGTCAAGAAAGGTACATTTCTCATTAATTACTGTTTAAAGTAAAAACATTACAGGTGAGGTTATAATGGGAACAAGGTTATATGATGCCAGGACAAGTTGGCTGATATTTTATGGGGAAAAACTGTTAATTTTGCTGCAAACTATCATTTTATTGCAGTGAAATGACTTTTTCTTGTTTGCAAGTGATGAACTTTTGGTTTGACCTGGGATGTTATCAGCTGAGTGACAAAAGGACAGAATGATGGGCAGTCCTCTTAATTGTGGTTCTGAACTAGAAAAAAGAAATGACTGACCCATCCAGGTCAGGTCAGTGTCTTTCTCAAGCAAAGGAGTTCAAGTATCCTGCTTTTCCATGATGATCGTGAAGCAAAGGGTTGACAGAGTAGTTCTTTGTCTGCCCAAAGTTGAGCTGAAAATGTATTTTGGGAAACTGAGGCTAGATTTCAACTCTCACCTATGATCATGAAATGTGGAAGATGGCCAAAAGCACTAGATCCTGGTTACAAGCAGCAGAAACCTGTTGGACGGGCCCAGCATTGAAGGTATGGTCAGTCATCCCTAGTTAGTTTTTGTGTTTTACAAAACAAATCAGTCATCCATTTAGCAGACATTTGATGTTTACAATGAATAAACCGAGTAGCTGGTCGTATGTAGGCAGAAACATTGTAGGGTACGATGAAACTTACAAAGAGATATTTTGCGGTGCATTTTGTTCTAATTGTCAAGCTGACCGCTTGTATGTTTTAGGAAGTGGCTGTGGTATTTCTGGGTAAACATAGCTTTTGGCTCTCTGGTGGTGGAGTACAGTTTGTCTTGTTGTCCCCGTTTGAAAGCAGCACGTTGTTTTCTCAACGTTCAGGCAGATAACAGTCTGTAAGTGCAGAGACAGTCACACTCACAGCCTTCCTGAACCAGTACAAGACGTTGTGCTCAGAAGTGTTTGAGATTTCTCCTTCAGGTCAAATTTTTGTCAGAACTGGTCCAACGGATCTTTCTTGGAAACAGAGTTTACACCCCCAGTTCATTTTGTGCCACTTCAATAACTTGACTTAAAACATTCTGACTGATGTGCTTTTTTTGTTTTTGTTTTTGTTTTGGTGGAAGCAGTTTTGGATCCACGTTTACTTTGAAATGGCTCAAACACAAAGCACAAGATTTGTCCCCACTATATGTGAAATTAACAATGCTGGAACAGTAAGAAATAAACACAAATGTATTCATGATGGGCCTAACAACATGGGATTCACACCAGATGGTAGAAAGAATGAAAGTAATCCACAGATTTAAAAAAATGAAGCCATGTTTGACTATAAATTATTTGGAATAAAGTGGGATGCGACAGGGAATTTGTATCAAACCCAGTTACTGGAGCTTTTCAGACATCAGTCGCATGCATGGCTCAGATTCAATTTTGACCAAATTAATTGTCTTTGAATCTCGAAGCTTCTGGAGACAATTTCACTTAGTTTCTTGACTTCCTTTGTCTTTTTGCAGTTTTCAAAACTTGTTCCTTTTGCCATTCGTCTTTATTGCACATCACTTATGAGCTGATGTCTTCCAATTCTGTAGTATGTGTGGATTACTTGGGCTGTCACTGATCTCTTATTGTCAAATTTAAGGAAGAAATGTCACTCATGACATTTTTACCTATCTCTAAAGGTTTCACAGCATCACCAGACAAGTGTTCCACAAAGCCCAGGCTTTTCTCTTGATGTATGACATCACTTCCTCTCAAAGTTTTTCAGCGGTCAGCTACTGGGCTAACTCCATTCAGGTAACCAACCTCCACTTCTGCTATTTCCTGCTTCACCATTACTGAAACTGCTGTGGTCAGCATCTGTGTTTATATTTTTGTTTTGCTTTTAAGAGGAAGAAAAAACAAAACACTTTCAACATTAGTCTGAAATGGCTTCTTCCATAAACAAAATATTTTTCTTTAATCTGAATTTTTTTTAATTCTTGGTGAATAGAGAGTTGTTTGTCCCATATAACATATTCATACTCATGTTAAAAGCAGTGGATTTTGTTCTGGATATATTTATTTGTTAGTAACTTAATAAAAAAATTTAAAAAAAACCTGCAGCACCAGGGTACAGTTAATCTAGGATTTAAACTTTATTAAAGCCAAATGTCTTAGGTATTTGGCCCTTCCCTTGAGATGGACCGATCTGGAAAAACAAGAAAACTGCAGCTTAAATACTAATCAAAATAATCCATGCGTTGCAGGAAGCTGCTGCAGAAGAAGTGACTGTTTTGCTCCTGGGAAACAAAAGCGAACACGCAAAGCGACAAGTTAAAACGGAGCAGGGGGACATCCTTGCTAAGGTACCACTTCTAAAATCTCTTTCTGCAAAAGTTGAATCCCAACCAGTAACTTTATTGGGTTTGTTTAAAAATGAGTTTTTCTTCTTCTCTCAACAGGAATATAACTTTGAGTTCATGGAGTGCAGCGCTGCCACAGGTGAAAATGTGATAGAGGCTTTGGAGGCAGTGGCCAGGTAATACGTGTGTGTGTGTGTGTGTGTGTGTGTGTGTGTGTGTGTGTGTGTGTGTGTGTGTGTGTGTGTTTAAATCCAACATGCAGCTTCCTCTAAAAGTGTTCATGTTCTTGAGCTTGTTCCAGCCACAAACCTCAACATATTTTTTTTGTCGATATTATGTGACGGATCAACAAAAAGTAGAGCATTATTCTCTACAACAATAATGTTGTAGAGAATAAAAATGATGCCAGTTTTTAAACGAAACTTGTAAAAAGCAGGAAAACATGAGTGGTAGGAGTTCACCTTCCAGCAGCGCAAAGCTACTAAATAAACACATGAGAAAAACTGTGTTGTTCTTCCTTTACTTAACTTTTGCCTCTTAGTCCGTTATGTAAAAAAAAAACAAACGCATTGGCTCAGTAAAAGTTCAGTTAAAAGGTTCTGGCAAAACATGAAACTGCATTTTCACAAGTGCTCTCTTGTTGAACACAAATACACACTTCTAACATTTTTATTTGCAAAAACAGAATGAAACTTCATATCTTTATTGCTCCACACTTCACAAGGAATGCCAGTTTGTCAAGTAGCACACAATAGTTGTGCAGCGCACTGCAGAAAACCAGTGAGTGCTGTGACATTTACTGGTTGTGCTTTTGCCCTGTTGTTGGCAGGATGCTGAGTCAGAGAGCTGACCTGCTGAGAGAGGAAGTCACCGTTTTACACAAAGAGCCAGCGCAGAGGAAGAGCTCAAAATGTTGCTGAACAGATGCGCTTGTTTCACAAACAAAGCAAGAGGTGATATCCTGCAAATAGTGGGGACAATTTCCTGAGTAGACTGTACCTAACAAGATGGTTATAAAGTTGCTAGAACTTAATTTATCTTTCTTGTAATCGCTTGTATTATGTGGAATGGGGGTTTTATTATGAAACAAATCCAACAAAAGTAAGTAATGGGCTTTCAGTTGTTTTTATAACTCAGTTGTAAGGGGTTAAAGGGAATTTTAAGAGTTATTTAACTGTGCATCAAGGGTCTCTGGGTTCTTTTTTTGTCTTGGGGACCATAACATTGTTAGAATTTAAGTTTAAGAAGTCTTCTTCCATATTTATATTGAGGTAGTCCCAAGATTTTCTGTTGAGAAAAGTTTCCTTTAGCAGAGTTTGGATGTCCTCACTTCCATGCTTTATTGTGTACATTTTTAAGTAAGATGTTTACTCTGATCAGGGTTCTGTTGCATGTGGAAAAGAACCAGTTTTTCTTGTATTTGTTCTCATAAACTCTGTTCTGAATTGTGTTTTAAATAATATTTTTGGCACACATCCTCCTTGCAGTGGTCCCAGCTGCCAGGTTGCTCAGATAATCAATTCATTTCATTCCCTCTATGATTAAAAGCAGTGGTTGTAAAAATAATTTTCAGTCCAAATGTAGCATGTTTTTTTTGGGGTTTTTTTATCACACTGATGTGCATTTCCAACATAACCCATGCCGACGAGAAACCCGGAGACGCAATCAATCACACAACAAAATTGTTCTAATCTCATGTTCTATTCTCAATAAACTCCCACTTCAACAATTTGTCTGCTTTGCCGACCTAATTTGTGTCCTCAAGTGAGTTGTGTTCTTCCAGACTGACAAAGAAGGCTGTGTTCCCAGGGGGACAACAAGTCCTTCAACGGCATGAGCAGCATGACAACAATGGCGCCACGGCAATAACCTCATAACTTCCCGCAGGACGTTCAGCCGGGAAAATAAATGCAGAGATGAACTCCTCCAGCATAAACAGAGGTCACGGATAATTGCAGCAGATCTCATTTTAATGACTGGCACTGACTTTAGATGGTACATTTGCTCGCCAGCTAAAGTTCATACTGTCTCAGTTATGCAAACGGTTTTCTGAGAAATGTCGAATTGGGAGGAAAATTGCTGTCAGTTTTGGAGCAAAATGAAGCAAATTAATTTATCGGTGAGGTCGCGTTCCGCAGATTCTCCTGCACTCACTTAGGGTTTCAGCACATATTGTCGGGGTTACCAGTCCTCCTGCATGTTATGATTTATGGCATATGTTCCTGCAGTGGTGAAGCTTTGAATAAGGAATCTGCAAAAACCACAAACAGAGGGTAAACAAATGGGTAAACGGTGGGAAAGTTAAACCAGAAAATACCAATATTTTTTCACAATATTTTCCATACTTTTAGTTGTAGGAAAACCATTTTTCATTCTTTTTCCAATTTGAATAACAGCCTTATCTGTCACGAGTAACCAAATGATTTCATGGAAATGTTTAGACACTGAAAAAAAAAATCTCTAGTAAAAGATACAGAGAGAGAAAGCTGGCTGGCTGCCAAATCAAAAGGAATCAGACAAGTACATTTGAGGGCTCCAGTCTTCCTCATATCTGCCTCAGATCCTGGGGGAGGGTCTGAGGAGGTGAGTGTTTAGTGGACCTAAACACACACAGATGTTAAGATTCAGGTGTTTTCAGGTACACACCACACTGGACTGCAGTTGCCATTGTATTAACTTGTACTGTGTTTACTTTTCAATTATATTTATCGTACATGCACATGTTGTGTTGCAATATTTTTTCTCTTTCTGCAGGAGTAGAAGCAGACTTGTGGGGTGTTGGTTTCTATTCTTTGTCCTTCCCTCTCCTAACTTCCTCCCTCTCCATTACTTTTGAAATAAACCCAAATCAATTTCTAATGAAGTGGAGCATAACAGTGAAAGCCGTAATGCTCCACCTGTGAAAGGAAACCTATCGGGCCACACCTTGGTACTCAGACCATTATGGGTCCCACAATGCCAGCCAGACAGGACACACTAAAACAAAAACACACTCATTGAAAAACCAGTAAGTTATCTTTACTGCACACTCTGAGATGACTGGTATAACCACATCCCAAACAAAATACAAGGGGAGTGCATTTCCTCAGAGCACAGCATATATTTTACAAGCAATGGAAAGAGTAAAATCGATATAAATGGTGGTAATAAACCTGTGCATCCTGTATTTAGGCTTTATTAATGGCTCATGTTCTCATTTGGCACTTAAAACTTTCACCACAATCAGAGACATGGCTGCTCTTCGACAAATATTTGCTGAAATAAATTTGCAGAGTCAGAACATGTAATTCATGCAAGTCTGAGTAAAGTCCCCACTAAACTCATCACAGACATGATCGTCAGCCTTCAACTAATTGATGGGAGTCGTTCTTATTCCTCATTGTGACGTTTATGCATCAACCTTAGAAACAAGTTATAGATTCACGTTTGTAATTTCTGTTCATTTCCTCAAATCCAAAAGGGTTGAATTGATACAAAAAGGATTAAATACATTTACCTAATACTTAATAAACGCTCCTGAAGGTTTTGATTTTCTTTAATGACACGTTAAGGCCTGAAAACTTCTTGGTGGCTGACTGATCACACACAGCTAGCATGAAGAGGATCTGTTCAATACTCACTGGATTCAGCAGCATCCAGAACTGACGCGTGTAAATAAAAAAATAACTCTTAAGATGTTGTTTGAAGGGATTTAGTGGCCAAACGGAGAAGAGACACGTTAGCAGGTCTGTCCCCCTGTTCGACTTTAACTTGCACGATCACATTTGTTCCCAAGAAGTGAAACTGGGACATTTTCAGTTATTTGGTTTGTATTTAAGCTGCAGGTGCCACATTTTTCCAGATCAGTCCTCCTCAAGAGTATGAAACCTGCGGTCGAGGAGACGCCCATTGAACAAACTTCAATACATCAGTTGTGTAGCATGTATTTGAGTCTGTTCATATAAGTTTGACCACATACATGTTAGGGAAAACTCTTGAGCACCTTTTTTGTCTTAGAAAAATCACTCAAGCCTCTTCATTCCAAAACTGAAAAACAAGGATTTACATAAACAACCAAAACATTAACAATATTAATTCTCTCAAGGACTTCGGTATAAACCTTGGCCGGCAACCACAGAGTCACATTTGTATATTAGCCCAATATATTTGAGGAGCATTTCCCTTGTTTGACCTCGATAGTAAAATTTCTTTATTAACCGAGCTGTGAAATATCACTATTTTAGTTCACTTTTATTTCTTCAATCACCCATCAGCTCAGTTACACTGCACCTCAGTTGTTTCTTCCTTATCAGCTTTGTTTTCTTGAGAGACTGCGAGCGTTTCCTCAGATGTCTGCAACATCGCTTTATCAGTTTGAGTCCCGGAGCTCTTCTTCTGGTTGTTGTTCTTTTTTGAGCTGTATTTCTGAACAGCCTGCAGGACGTCAGCAGCCGACCAGTGGTTACGCGTGAGAGCGTCCTGCAGGGTAAAGAAGCCGTCTCTGGTCCGCCTCACTCCCTTACACACCGCCGTGCTGCGCAGCTCCAGTCCAATCTCGTGCACGACTTTGCGCAAATATTTCTGCGTTTCGTTCAGGCACTGCACCTCTGTGAAAAGGCAGAGCACGTGACGTGTCATGCGAGACAAAGGGACTGAAGAAATAAATCTTGGATTCGATATTTCTCACGCTTAGCTGAGTTTACCTAAGGTGAAGTGCGGTGGCTGGAAGCGAATGCATCGTAAGCCTGTCAAAATAGGAACCGATTTCCCGTCTGGACCCAACAAGCCTTTTACAGCCAGCTCATATGCTTCCTGTGAGTTCATGTCTACACTGGAATACCTATTGTGAGGGATAATAACAGTCATTATCTGCAGGATAATTTTGTTCCTTGCAATGGCCTAAATTATTACGCGTCGTGCAAATGAAGTTGGTTGCCTACGTTCTCAGGGCTTTCTGATTGGCTCCCTCCAGCATGGCTAGCACTCTCTCCATCTTCTCCTGAGTGATGTGATCTGATGAACAAGATCGTGTTTAAGGACAAATACAACCAAATACTATTACAGATACAGCATACATACAACACTTAATATGTGTTTAATACAAAAAATAAAGCTAATGAAAATCTGATTCTTTACAAAAAAAAATACAGGACTGCCTTATGGGTTAAATTAAGAAACTATTTGCATCCAAAAAAAAAGTTCTTACCATAAGTGGATCGTTCCACAACTCGACTCGTGTGAGTAAAATCATGTGTTGCCATCCCAAATTCACCTTCCAGTGTGTAATCCTTAATCAGAACCAAACATTGAACTTTGCCTAAGAAGTTTAACTTAAGTACATAATTTCACGTATAAGGTAGAACAGTCAGAGGTGAGAAATTACCCTTGTGGTTTGTATCCCGTAGAGATCGTTCAGGACCTTGTTCCCATTCCCCACGGCCAAAACTGCAAGAACAGAAGCTGAATAACTGCTCTGGGATTTTCTTCAACAGATAAACTTTTGTTGTATGTATTAGGAGTAAAGTTTTACCAAGAACACCAGAAGATGAAGCATCCAGGCGGTGACCCACCCCAACTTTGAGATGCTGGAATTCAGGTCCAGTCACTAAAACATTGGAAGATGTGATTTTACAGGGGCTGCATGATGCTAGAGCTGAATATAGCAATGACATCAATTACAATTAACCCATATTTTTCTCACTCTTTTCCATCATTACACCCTCTTCTCATCTGCTGTGAGCTTTAAAGTCTCAGCCACTAAAACCAGAATACATATGGCGTACATCAAGGGTGGCCAACTTCAGTCCTGGTGAGCTTCTCTCCTGCAACCTTTAGATGCCTCCCTTCTCAAACACATCTGAATCAAATGAATGGCTTATTACCAGGGTGGTGGGATTCAGCCGTTTGAATGAGGTGAGAAAAGACGCATCCAAGAGTTGCAGGTTGGGTCAGACTTTAGAAAGGTCATACAGTGGCAGCAACCCAGGGCCCTGATTTTTGGGGGGACCCGAAAGATTTTTTTTTTATTTTTGTATTAATAAATGTGTCTTTTGGAAAAATAGTACTTTATATAATACTCGTTAGACCCATATCCGGTGAGTTGTGTTAATAGTTTGGGGATTTTTGTGAAGAAAAACAATATTCACGCAATTCAAAATCACAAAGTTCTAGTTAACTTCAACATGGAGATGGAAGACAAGGGACATATTAAGCCTAACATGCATCAGTTCATACTGATGTGTAGGACAACTTATTAATCTGTTAAAATTTGGATTACATTTTTTTTTCTTCTTCTTTAGAGGACAGGGAACCAAAACTGTCCCCAACCCAGGGGCCCACATCCTTGTAAATCTGGCCCTGGCTGTGGGATATCAGCTGTCAATAATTGGTCGTGTATGGTCACGACTGGTGTGCATCAAAGACAGTTAGACATAATCTAACTCACTGATTGTCTAAATATGTAACACACGACATACCCAGAGGGTGCTTGGACAGGACGGGGACAGAGACTGGCCTCAGCATGAGTCCTCCAGATGCTTTAGGTTCGTTGTTTGGGTTTGGTAAGAAGCGAACTTCATGAGTGAGAGGCGGAGCAGGTGTATCGTTCAAACCTGAGGACAACACATCCACGGGGCTCCACATGTTATCCAGCTCTACTGCAAGTTCTGATATAAAGTGACTGCGAGAAAGGACGGAGATTGTTCTCGAGACGAATCATTACAAATCTCACCTTTCACAAGATTAGTCTCGATGGTGTCCCTCACTAGCTTCCAGTGCACTCCTGCGGGTTTGTAGACGCAGAACAGACCCTCTAACCTGTGGAACATTCGCACAGCTGGACTCCGCATGGCGACAGCGCGGATTCAGCTCATTTCACCTAAAATAAATTAAATTATTTAATACTTAGTAGCAATAAGATGTTTGTTGTCCTCAGGGCAAGCCGTCCTCACACGTGAACCTTTGCGCATGCGTACACAAAGCTGGTTGAACGTCTTGGTCGCTTGTTGTACACTGCCTCCTACTGGAGTGGATGTATGCAAAAATCTATGTGCTGACATAAAAGGTTACATATGAATTTAGAATGACTGTAGTTGGCATGGTTATTATTTAAATAAATCTTTCAGTCCTGGAAGTTGAGAAATAAGGTATTGTTGTCCGTAGAAAATACAAAATGTAAAATAAATGCCGCGTTATATCTGCTACTGCCAACAGATGGCAGCAGAAGCTCGATCGTCACAGAGTGAGGCAAATGGAGAGAAGACGAAGAGGATGAGGAAGGGAAGGATATCTAATCTCGCTTAAAAACCTGCAGGTGATCGTGGAGACTTTATTTCGGTAATGTTTAAAGTTGTGCTAAGTGTTGGTGATGCTCTAAAACACATCTTCAAAGGTTGAGCACAGGTGCAGAGAAAATTAGCTTTCTTTCGCTAGCTAATGTTAAAATAACTACATTATCACATATCAGGCTGGTGGAGTTGAGCTTGTTTATGTTTTGCACGTTGTTTCAAGGTCAAAGCGGGTTTTCTAGACGGGTGGTTAATTTATTAAAATTATATATTTTTTTGTTTTTCAAGGTAGACAGTCTATTCGGTATTATTACACATGAATAGGTCTGTACATGTTCAAAACAGTGAGTTAAAACTAACCTCAAGCGCACATCCAAAGGATTCAAAAGAGAAATAAGCAGAAATTTCAGCAGTTCTCTACTCTGGATAAAACATGTTAATGTTAGCACAATGTCAGGTTGGAAAGACAATAGGAATTACCTGAGAGAGGCAGTCAATGATGGGTCATTGGACCATTTATCCAGAACATTTACCTTAAAGTCAAACAGTGTTTTGGAAAAAAGATCTTAATTAGCATGTTAAATTTCATAACAGTACAACTAGAAAAGGACTGAACAAGCATCACCTGTTGGGAGGGTTCTCTTTCTTAAATATTGCTGTAAAACTTAATTTTGCATCTGTACTAAAACTGCTGTTTATACAATATTATACAGATGAATCGTTTATATGTGTAATATAAAAAGTGTATATCATTAATTGAAGTCAAAAAGTGAAACTCTTTGTACAAAAAGTATGACGACTATAGCCTATACATAACACATATATAAATACATGAGCTTATTAAAAAAGGATTTTAACATAGAAATGTTATGACCTACACAAACCTGCCATTATCCAGCAGATAGGCATTGACACAAACATCACAAAAAGTTGTTGTTAAAGTAGCTCACTGTTCAAATTTTGGTGTAAAACAAACTATGTTGTGCAACAGCAGCTCTCACTAATGCAGCTTTCAAAGGGATGTGAAGCAAAGCCTTTTCAACAGTTTGCAGGAGATTCATAAAGTGTGGATTTGTAAAGTTATCTAAGAGAATCTCCACTGCTCACCTGTTGCAGAATATTGCACCTACTAAATACTTTCATTCTGCACTCATATTCCCCAATTGTTCTTATGTAGTTTTACTCTTGCCAGACAGACATAAAAAAAAATGAACCATGAATTATATATTATAATTTCTGGAGTTTCCTCAAGACCCAAGATGTGCTGCAGAAGTTTATTTTTGCAGAATTAACAACCAGAAATCATTTTTTTAACTAATTTACGTTTCACTGGAATATTTATGGGCTCCATTTTCCTTTATTTTGCTCAGTTAAGATGTGTTTTTTTCTGTCATATCTGTGCAGCTGTAATGCCAAGAGTTCCTCTGCGCTGGGTGTTGTGGGATATTAAAGACACCCTGCTGAAGGTGCGGGGGTCTGTGGGAGACCATTACTCCAAGGAGGCTGAAAGATGGGGCCTGAGCCTGCATCCTGCAGAGATCAACGCTGCTTTTCAGGAGACGTATCGGCGTTATTCCAGCAGATACCCAAACTATGGCAGCTCCCAGGGTCAGACCGGACAGACTTGGTGGATAGGAGTCATGCGAGACACTCTGGCTGAGTGCAAAGTCAATGATCCAGCTCTGCTGAACACAATGGCTAACAATCTTTACCAAGATTTCTGCAACGCAGAAAAATGGGAGGTAAGCAACATTTGGCACCTTTATGCACATAAAACAAAGTAAATAAATAAAAGTGCATTCATCCATTTTGTTAATTATTAGAATAGTCATGCAATGCAGAAAATTCCTGAAAATGAAGAAACACGTGATCTTTTTTCCAGGTATTTCGAGACTCCAAGACGGCCCTTGAACGATGTTCCTCTCTTGGACTGAAGCTGGGCGTCGTGTCTAACTTTGACAATCGCCTCGAAACGATTTTACGCAGCTGCGGGCTGCTGTCGAGCTTTAGCTTTGTGGTTACATCGGAGGAGGCCGGCGTGGCGAAGCCCAGCCCGGCCATCTTTCATCAGGCCCTCCAGAAATGTGGAACATCCGCTGACAGAGTGGCTCATGTTGGGGACCACTATGTGTATGATTACCTCGCATCTCGCTCTGTGGGAATCCACGGCTTCCTTTTAGACAGAGACAACTCGCACAAAGAAGGCGCTGTTCCTCAGGAACACCGGGTTGTGACATTGGATGAGCTGCCGTCACGCCTTCAGGACCTTATGATCGAATGACACAAGAAAAAATCTGTACATCCAATTAGGCCTGTCACAAAACTAACTTCGCTAATTTGTCTCAGTAATGATCGCGATAAATGATAAAGTTGCTGTTTTTGAGACCCTTTTCAAGAAACATATTGATAATAAAAAATTATAATGCAAATTTGCCTTTTTGAGGGCCAGTAAACAGTAAAGTTTAACACTGGAACTTAAAGACATTTTAAATATCTAACTTAAAACAACCCAAAACATTAAAATAAAAATAAAAAAACACACTCAGCCGAAACCATAAAAAAAATGGATTACGACGTCTCTATAAACAAATTTTCTCCTTAAAAAAATTCTTAATCATCAGAATATAATTTATTGAACTCATTTTAATTTGTCATGCAATTAATTAATACGAGTCAGTTGGGAGTTAATATCCATGTTGGGCTTTGTGAATCCAAGTGTTTCTTCACTAATGTGAACTCTGACAGATTCTCTTGCAGCAGTGATATGTAAATGAAATGTACAGTATGTGTTCATGGGTTACGCCGCCAGTACAGATGTTTATATTCAATAATCTATGTCCCAAAAATGATTATTTGCCTATATGGTTATAACACACTGTGGCCATTAAAATGCAAGGGTCATATTGAAAATGAACCTAAAGGACAAATAAATGTAAACATTTTTTGCAAATGGTTCATTCTTTATTTACTTGATTTCAAAATAATAGTTCTTTGAAAATGTTTTGCAACCTGGCTGAAAGTGAGAAACTAATTGCCTCCTAAACCCAATAACTGATAATGATACCGTTGGCAGCATCACCATCCATAAAGTGTTTCTGATAACTGGGAATGAGTGATATTGGGTCCCATCTTTTATTGCAAGATTGCCAACATTCAGTTTTAATGGAGAGTTTTCCAGTTTGAATGGGCTGTTTAAGGTGATGCTGCAGTATTTCAACCTTAGCTAACCTTAACTAGGTCACTCCTAAATATCCTTTAGATTGTTTTGAGCCATTCAGAGACTGACTTTCTGGTGTTTTTGCAAAATCATAAATTATTTTCATTATCTGCAAATTTTATTTGTCTGGTCGCTGCCAGACTTGCCCTTAAAGCAAGCAGGCTGAAACACAACGAAACGAAGACGCATCAAACTTCACTTCCCTCGGTTACGGTCGGTGTCGAGGCAGATAGTTCCTCGTACCGACCCAGGTTCTGTTCGAGGTTTCTTCCTGTTTAAAGGGAAGCTTTTTCCTCTCCACTGTCACCACATGCATGCTAGGTATGAGGGATTACTGTAAGTGTAACGTTGACGACTCAATGCAAGCAATTTTTGGCTCGCCCTACATGCTTGTCCAGGAGGAGTGAATGCTGCAAGTCAATGACTCGATGCAATCTGCTGGGTTTCCAAAGATGGAAAACTCTTTTAGCTAACGGCACTGATTGATGCGTTAGATCAATTGGAATGCATGTATTGTAAATTTGTGGTTTTTAAACAGCCCAAAAAGTGCAAAAATGAGAAAAAAAAAGGGTTTTATAGTGGCCTATTTAAAGTCCAGACTTAAATCCAGTTAAGATAACGAACACAAACAAACACACTCTTACTCATAGTGTTAGGTCTAATTTTATAGATTTCACTATTGATAAATTCTTACATTAAAATCTGATGGTCTGAAACATTTAAATGTGGCAAAAAACAAAAAAAAAAGTCATTACGGGGGCAAATCATTTTTCACAGGACAGGAGAAAATACGTTTGGTTAGAAATGAGTGAAACGTTTTGGTTTCTAAGAAACTTTCGCCTCTTGCATTTGTTACTTCTCTGTCACTTCTTCAGTGTCTCTTAGGATCAGTTACCACCCCAGCAAAATCACGTCTCCAGCAGGACAGCAGAGTGAACTGATCCTTTAACTGAAGCTGCACGGCTTTGATCGTTCCCAGTGATTCATTGCAGAGCTAAGCAGCAAGAAGAGGGCAGGGTTTCTTAACCCTAATGCCTTTGTAAATACTCTTTATTTCAAACCATCTGTCCAGAACCAGAAACCGGAGATGTTGGTGTGGGGAAAAGGAGACCTCAGGGGAGATGGAATCCAAACCATAACTTTGTCTTTTTACAGAAATGACAGCTTGGCACTTGTTGGAAAAAACTAAAGAGTTGACTGAATTTCATGAGCAACACAAAAACCACAACAATCAAGTAGCCTCCCAGCTTTTTTTGATAATTGTTTGATTCTCCCCAATTCTTTGTCTTAATTTGTTTCCATATCAATGAGCAGCTTTTGTCAAAACATTTTGTTTATCTTGAGGACTGCAACCAGAAGAGCTGCTTAATTCAAAGCTGGTTTAGAAGCTCAGCCAGACGGCTCTAAAGAGCTCCGTCGAAATCCAATTGGTGACATAATGGGATTTCAAAACGAAGCTGCTCCGGCGAACGCCAACATGGAAGAGTGGGCGGGTATGCAGCCTGGTAATAAGAGGGAACAAGCCAACCTGACGCACAATCAGAGCCAAGAACAAATGCTGTAATGGGAGCGGGTGCAGATCATGTGAAGCCAGGGGCTGAAATGGTTCTCTCTGCTATAAAAGCACTCAGAACTTTGGCCCGTTGTTGAAATGTGCCTGAGGGTCCAGGGTTCTACTTCAACATTTCCACCTCTTAAAATATTGAAAGGAAGAGACAAGCATTGAAAAACTGGAGTATGTTGAGGGAGATTTTTAAAAAAATAAAGAAAAGAGCTTCAGAAGTTAAAAAAAGAGTCACGTGATGAAAGATGGAGTAGAGATTTTCAGTGGCTCGATCCTGTTAAACAAAAACCTTGTTACATTTTAACGCTTTTTCTACCTTTAGGGTGATATTCTGTGCAATTCAAGTTGACAACCTTTTGAACAAAATCCAATAAGCTGGTCAATTCTTTTCAAAACTTTCAAAGTGCAACTCTTATAAGATCTTCCAGGAATGTACTTCCTTTAATTAGAGTAGGGTTCTGCCGTGTTTACAAACCAAAGAGCCATTTTTCTCCCCTCAGTTCAGCTAGATAAAACTTGTCTTGATCTGCAAAAGTTACATTTGTGAAAAGAGAACTTAATTTTTTTAAATATCTACAATAGGAAATGTGTAGTCATTTTTAAGGAACCACCATTACAACATAAAACATTGGCAAAAAGAAAGAAGAAAGAATTAACACATTTTCTCAATGAGAAGTTGATGTAAGAGGAAAATGAAACAAAAACATATCCGAAAAAACAATTATTAATATGTATGTGTAATGCAGGGATTATTCCATACAAAAAAACTAAAATAGCTGCTAGAGGTGCATGTTACATTTATATCTTAGAAAAATTTGTTGGTTCTGCACTGTTTCAGCCAAATTACGGAAGAGACATAATGGAAGGTCAAAGGGCAGTTGCAGTTCCAGAGTTACAGGTAGCAGAGATCTCAACTAGAACTATAGTTTGCACAGAGACCCCAACAAAAGATCTCACTGTACAAAGGTATCATCAGGAGAAGAAGAAACAATTTCACAGCCTCATCTATAAGACACTGTAAAACTGCAATCAGTAACTGAAGAAAATGTGGAAAAAGTGAGAAAAGAGAAAGTGGATGTTTTTCCAAAATTAATAAAAAGGAGGAGGCTGAAAAAAGTTTTTGTTTCGAAGAAAAAAAAAATCTATATTGTGGATAAAATTTCTCAAAAACTTGGAGAATCATGCTTCAATGAAACCAGATTTATGAGCTTTTTAATACTGTAGCTGAACACGATGTTTTTCCTCAAATGTTCTGCCTCATTTACCCAGAGGTGGGAGCTCAGTTAAACTTCAGCCTAATGTAAAACATCCCAATTATCTTGCAAATGATAAGTGGTTTGGTCTGCTGGCAAACAGGCTGTCCAGTAAACCAAAAGAGAGCAGGTGAACTAACAGGAGCCAGGCTGCTCCTTGCCTCAATCTCACAAATTTATGTTAAAATCTTTCAGATTTTGACAAAGTTAAACATGAAGTCTGCAAAAAAACAAAAGGCTGCTGCTCCATTGTTTATTTTTGTGAACAAGAAGGTTCAACTCCACCAATCAATGATCTGAGTTTTCTTCTTCATGCCTCTAACCTTTCTGCTAGGTGCTCCTTTGAGGGCAGCTTATGTAGCTGCTTTACGTTATACTGGCGGTTTGACCTGCTTTCACAACTGCCGTGTCGCTAAAAGCAAATAAAGGATTGAAGTTTTTCTGTATTCGCTGACCAACATTCAACACAGGAAATGAACAAACATCCAAACTGAAACGTGGTGGTGGGAGCTTCATGCTGTGTACATGAACGACTTTTGATCCAACACCGTGTGGTTTGTGCTAGATACCTGGGTTTTCATTTTCAGCATTACAGTGAGTCCAAGCACAGATCAAACTAAAGTAAAAAAAAAAAAAGTTAAAAATCGAATGACCAAGTCTCCCTATAGAGAGCTGTGGATAAGAGAGATCCTCACAATTTGGTATGGATTACTTTTGTGAGATTAATGAATCAAATATTGATAAGTGAAGATATTATGTGCTGATAGACTATGACCAAACACCGCCAAATGCTGAAACTGAATTAAAAGGTGCTTCAACAAGGTATTAAACAGATTTCACATTTTCTTCTTAACTTTTAGCACTTTCTTTTACCAGATTTGATTTTAAAGTTGAATTCTACAGTAAATGGGATTTTAACAGCAGTGTGTGTTAAAACTGTACCGATATAAAATACACACAGACAAACACTTTCATTTTTAATCTGTCATTGGAAAGCAAACAAATAAGTGAGGCTTTCCAGTTGTGACAACAAAAATCCAACCAGGTAAAGTTACAACACATTTTAGATCTTTCTAATAATATATTAGACTTATTTGCTTTGTTTTTGACACGTGAAAAAAAAAATTATATCTTGTAAACAAAAAAGTTTATCGTCATCTGAGTTTTTTTTTTTTTTCTTTTTGGCATACAGATACCAGAACATTCGTTGTACAATCTGTTTCCCCTCCCCCCCCCCCACACACACACACACAAAGCACAAACTCAGGCATGCCAGCATTATAAATTCCTTCAAAAAGTTCTTCAAGCATTCTGAGGCTTTTCTCTTTTAAAAAATATATATATATATCAAAGTAGAGCCAAAACCGTAACACACCGCTTTTCTTCTAGATGACTCCACGCATGCATCCCCAGATGATGAGTACAAACTGTGCTTGTTCGGTGCTCATTCAGGCAGAATTAGTGGTTTTATTTTGGCATCTCCACATGTGGATGCTACCATAAAGCAACGTGCAGTGTGTAAAGTTTATATTTACAAAAAGAGCAAGAAAACTTAAAAAAGTGCACCTTTCTAAAAAAAAAAAAAAAAAAATTAGCATAGAGAACAAAAAATGTGACCACCCAGGATGCGCATATGTTGGTACCGTTACATATTGCAAATCTGAGAAAAGCACTCAACAGCTCAGGAATTAAAATTAACCGACAGCTTCAATGCAGGAATTTACGATTTTCCTCCAAAGTTTATCAGAGCAACTTTATGTTGCAGATCCCCGTTTTATAAAAGCTAAAGTCCAGAAAATGTGACGTCAGTCAGACCAGTTAAACAATTCCTACTTCTATCCGGTGAAGTGAGTTCCTTCTTTTATAAAAAACAGACACTAAAACATGTTTAAAGCATCAGTTTCCCCCCACACCAAAAGTTACTAAAAACGTCCTTCGTGCGCAACGACTTCTGAGGAAAAACGTGCAAAGACAATTAAAAAAAACAAAAGATAAAAATAGGAACTGTGGTCTTCTCAGTTATGAGAAAAGCTGATGGTCATCCTGAAGCCATTCGTTAAAAATGGTTGAATATTTAGCAGTCAGTTGAGTTGATGTCCTCTGGGTCGTCCAGAAACAGTAATCGGGGCATAGAGCTCTTTTCCAGGCGTGATTTGAGGTCCAAACAGACTGACGCAGTTCTGAGTGTGTATCCACTGAAAGTGAGAGCGAGGCGCACGCGTCCATCGTTTTCTGCAGTCCGAAAGCCACGGTCAGTCGGTGTGGTGCAGATTGGGGGAGGAATATACTTGAGCATTTTCACTTCCCACATGAAAAGCTCCAACTCAGTCATATTGAAGAGGGCAGCACTTTACCTCTGCTGTTCTTGGGTCGTTTTAGAAGAATCTCCAGGGTCAGAGGCGCCGCGCAGAAACACACAATGTTTCAAGCAGCGTCTCGTCAAACCACTGAAAGTTATATAGAAACAATAGTGTTATCAAAAATTGCCTGTGTTCAATTGCAATGATTCTTGATGAGGACACAAAATACATAAATAACAAAAAAATAATAATCATTTCGTGCATAAATTAGTGACAAATTCTCTTGGAGCAATATTTGGATAAACCAACTACACAACAAAAAAAAAGTCACAGGAGTTGTGATCAGTTAGCCAAGTTATAAAAAAAATAATCTAAAGGATTTTATGTGATAGACCAACATGGAATTAAAAGATTACACAATTTCAAGTTATTTTACATATAAAAATTTAGGGAAGTGTGACGTCGATTTGCTTTCAGTCCCCCGGTGTGTAAATCTGACCTCTGTTGTACTCCGTCTTCATGATGCCGTTTGTTCACTGAGGTTTTCTAACAAACCTCTGATGCCTTCAGAGAACAGAGTCAATTACACACAGAAATCGCCCAACACCACCATGTGATTTCTGAGAGTAATTTATTGCACTAGATGTCAGTTCTGAAAATGTAGAAGATACTTTTAGATTTTTATTTGTATGAAAACTGGAAACCTTGATCAGTTTTCATTCCATTTAAAAGTCAGACGTTACTCTAAGCTGGTCTATGAGAAAAGCTTGAAGAAAATAAAATCGATTCGAGCCTCTGGGTTTGATTTGGCAGATATCAGTGGACGACTTGTGCAAGGCAGAATGTCTGAACTCTCCACACCAATGACTTTTTGATGAAGGAAAGTTGGTTATGGTCATCACATATAAAACAAAATTTGGATCACCAACTCTTTCTGACATTAAAAAAATGAATGAGAGAAAGTGGAACCTACAAGAGGATCAATTCTTGAGGTGAATTTTACAACACAAGGTTGAACAGGTAAAGGTTGAACAAAATAAATATTTGGTTAAATGCATGACCAATGTTTGGCTACGGTGAGGAGTTTAACTGCTGAGGTTTAGTACAGATGGTTTGCTTTCTGTGGCCACTTTATCAGAAACTGATCTTACAGGCAGAACAGAGTAACGAAGTTTGGAGAATCAGGAAGAAGTTACTTCTCCTCCATGCACTAGAGGATCTAAGAGCAAACTCTGCCCATCTCAAAACAGCTAAAACTAACATTTCAAAGCTAAATTATCAATTTTTCACACTCCGTCTCCTCAGCTAGGATCATTTGCCTTACACCACGACCGTTTTCTCAACCTCAAAAAACACGGTGTTGTAACTGCATTCACAGCAGCTGCCAATATATCCGATCTCTAATGAGCTAAGTCCGCCGGGAGTTGATCCGTCTCTCTCAAACCAGTAGTTCTTACTCTGTATAATCCGGCTCATCGAGGCATCCTATTATCTTCCCGGAAAAGGGTACTGTGTGTTTGCTTTCGTAATCACTCTGATTTAGTTTCTACAAGTGTTGTTTTGGGATTAGATCGAAGTGAAGAGTCAAAGCTAAGCGGTGGCATCAGTGCAACACAATCACAGCTGGGCATACCGTCCTAATATTTAGAGATATTTTGATTCTTAAAGTCAAGACAATTCGCTCTACAGGGGCATGAAGGGACTAATCCAGAAAATAAAACAAAACTAGAAACCAACACAGCACAGTCAACTCGTGATCTTGAGAGAAACAACAGCAAATGAATATTTTAAGTCATTCTCAGCTTCTTTGCATAAATATTCAGAATTGGAAAAGCACTAAGAAATTGTCTGCATTGAGATCATGTGAACATTTTTTTTTTTGTAATGACCAAATAATCCTATAAGCCTTATTTAAAAGATGATGTGATTGTGTAAAGAAACGTGTGACATCAGATGTACTATAAAATACAAACATACTTATTCCTAATGACGCTCATGAGTCTTCATAATGAAGGTGATTAAAACTATAGACAAGGAACGATGAGGTAAACAGTCAATCAGGCAGCTGGTGCTAATTGCCTCAGGAAACCTGTTTCCATAAGTTGATTTTTTTTTTTAGCCTAAATAAATATTTAACATTTCATTGGATACATTCAACTGCTGGCTGTAAACTCTAATAAAAATTACACACTCAACTAATACTCAAGAAATCTGAGCTTCAACACATTTTTTTTATCCAACACAGCAAAGAAAGAAAGGGAAGTACCACTCTCTGGTGGATAGCATGTCGCTCCGTGCTTTTCTGCCATGTAGAGATGCGCTCGGCTCCGCCTCCGACAGTCCTCCCTCCACCAGCAGCTGAACGAGAGAGACAGTAGAAACGCTGAAGTAGCGGCCATGCAGAGATGCACATCGCAAAGGTGGCCTAAAATTTTAAACGCATCATGCAGGCGACTTACTGCAAGAAGGAACACAACACCATGATGAGGACGCATCCAATCACGCACAGCACCAGCACTGTGGCCACAGCCTGCTTTCTGTGGTTGGTTGCTACTACAGCCAGCAGGTCTGCATGCTCACACCTCATCCCGACAAAGCCTGGGTGACACCTGCGACGAGGACAGAAAGCCGAAACGGATGTCAGGAGGTCCTAGTTTTTATACAAGTCCTCCTACAGCAGGTTCACTGGCTGAATGGCAAAACCTCCAATAACAGGCGGGATGTGGAAAGCAATAAATTAATCCCCACCAGCAAGTAAAAAAATAAATAAAACCAAGACAAAACTGTTTAAAACATCTGGAAACACAACGGGTCATATGTAATGCAGCCAGGAGCTGTTATTTCTAACAACATGGAACAAATAAGTTAAAATAAACCTGTAAATGTACTTTGTAAATATATTTAAAACTAAAAGACATTAATAAAAATAAACTGTGGGGTAATAAAACATAAATCAAGTTATGTGCATTTCAAAAATGTCTCAAACGAAGACGATCTGACATCATAAAAATGTGCATAAACAACGCTCGAGATCAACCAGCCAGACAATGGGCTCGGCCAATGTTCCCCTGAAAAGCTGGAAATTGTGAAAACTAAGAAATCTCACCATGTTTGGTGTGTGATGCACTTCTATTGAGTCAAACTTAGATAAAGGTTTGACTCAAGACCCTTCTAGCGAGGGTCTAGAAGGTTAAATAGCTGTGATGCAAACATGAGGATATTCTTGAAATTCCTGTATTTTGTTACGTTCAAAACTACCATCTCTATTAGAACCCACAGCATTATTTTCTCTTTATCTGTAAAAGCACTTTGGATAAAAAAAAAAAAAAAAAGGAAAAGTAATCAGAGCGGTCAAAATCAGCAGGTCAAACCTAAAGAGCCCAGAAATTAATATTGACTAAAAATATTAACATCTCTAAACAATATAAGATGCAATTAAATAACATAAGCAAGAAAATATAACCTTAGTAAGATTAAAATATGTCAATAGAAACAACAAAAACTAAAAAGATCTTTCTGGAGTTTACTTTTAAAAACACACTGAGCCATCTTCAAAACACTAAACCATACTGACAATCCAAAGCCTAAACAATGTGTTTTATCACCAATTTAGAAGATTCAAAAACCTGCAACCAGAAATTGTGGTAAGAGAATACGAAAAGTCCCTGTGCTTAGCCAACAACTAACACATCAATGTGTTATTGCTGCAGTTTATGTAGAATTTTATTACTGCTAAGTTTGACTAAATCAATTGACTTATTTGTGATTTTTCTTGGCAATGCAAACTAAAAGCATGCACCATAAAACTAACTCCAGCTTTCCAGCACCATCAGCTTTAGATCCTAAGATTGCACTAATGTCTCAGCTGGCAGATGGCAACACTTTGCTCCAACAGCATGCAGAGCTGCAAGGAGCTTTCACAGGCAAAAAAAAAAAAAAAAAACACAATCTGAAGCAATCACAACAATTGAGTAAGTCAGACACATCTGATCTGAAAACGAAAACGTATGTCTTACAGGCTTCACTTCCAAGAACAACTCTGTTGACTTCAGGTCAGGAGTCACAGCAGAATTTGACAAGCAGGATTTTCGATAATAATCTGATAACTTACACACATGCAGGCGTCTCCTCCAGGATCAGGAAGCGGCAGGTGCCATGAAAGCAGAAATGCCGATGAGAGTCAGGACAGTCATCGAAGTGAGACCGAACAGCCGCAGCCACAAACTCTGTGAGGGAAAACAGTGTCTATTTTAAAATGTAAAGACTGTTTGAGCAAAAATGCAATACAATGTCAATACATCATCTAATAAATTAAAACATCACTGAAGACCGGTATCCCCACAAAACTGATGCGATTCATCTCAACCTGTTGCTACGGATGCAACACGGTAAACAAAATAACCCTGCTGAGGACAGAGAGAGTCTCTAACCTCTGTCCAGATGGCACAGCAGCAACTGGAGCACATAGAGAGATGCAGTGAAGCCTTTATGCTTTAGATGTCAACTTAAATTGTTTTTCTCCAGGTCACTTCAAAATGTTACAGAACCAGACATCTAAGATGACTGCTGGTGTCTCCAGAGAAATCAGAAGCACAAGATCATGCTAAGCAGTTAAGGCTCAAATAACAGCATAGCATGCTCCTTTACAATGTTGTTTTGGCACTTTAAAAATCCAGAAATCTTTAAGAATAACTTGTGATTAGTCATAACTTTCGGTATTGATTGGAAATGAGTCAAACTTTGACAGTGCATCTCTGTTTTGCACACTGGAATTACTGCAGGTTTAAAAATTGTTCATGAAGACGGCCTCAGTCCTGAGACTGAGACCAAAGTGATTTCTGGGAAACATCTAAATGATTTGTTTAATTTAAAAAAAAAGAAAAAAGAATCGGATCATTCCGATTCTTTTCTGGTTGGTTGATCAGTTCCTCATGACTCTGAATCCTCCACAGGTGAGTTTAGAAACACAAACCAAACTGGGTTCCATCAAGACATGCCAGACCAGGTCAAAACAGATAGATCATCAGTTTGGACACCCTACGTTACATTTGTCTATTTTTATGCAATATTCTGGCAGAATCCTTTGATTTGACAAGCTATGCAGCAAAGCTACTTGTCGTCAAAAATGAATCATGTAGGTGATCCAAAGATGTGACCACTCAGCTGTCCAGCAGCCTGTACCAGAACTGAAAACCTCCCTTCCTCGGAACAACCTTCTGGCTATTTCAAAACAACCGTTTAGCTAAAAATTTCCCCCCTTAGTCAAGTCAAAAGGAGGAGCGAGTCAGAACCACGCAAATTGATTCTATAAATTCTGTCAATGTTCAATTCACACCAAAGCAAAGCATTTAATTTGTTCTATTGTGGCGTTTTTAGTCCCGAAACCTGATGGAGCATGGCCGGTTCTGAGTCTTCCTTATACCTTCTCTTATTTTTCCAGTCGCTTCATAGATTAAAGTTAAGTATCAAACCTAGAACAAGCTCATAATATTCATTTCTTCAGACTAATGGTCTTTATTACCCATTTATTTATGTGTTTATTTTGCTTTATAAATCACAACTAGAACAATAAATGTCTCTTGATCATGAAAGATTATTTCTCACTGATTCTTTTAAATAAACATTTAAATTAAAAGTTATTAGTCTCCCCACTGAATATGACAACACTTTAAGCCTGATAAATGTGCACAGTATCTTGTTGCTGACTGATTTTAATATGGAAATCTCTCAATGTAAAGGAAAAAAAAAATAATTCTCCAAATCCATATTCGATAAATCATAGGTCTGACTGGTTAATGAATATTAAAATAATTTATTCTCCTTAATATAAACTACAGATTTCTCACAGCCACCGACTTTTTAAGCTACAGCAATCTGACAAAGTGAGCCACAACACCAACCAAGAACCCCCAAAAGACAGGAGCTGAAGAGGTTATGATTTGCCAAAGAACCTGCTGACTGGCCAAGAGACAAACTGTAACATTTTATGAAATGTTGAAAGCAAGTTTGTTCTTCTGGGATCCAAGAACTGCAGACAAATTCCTCATACAAGCATCATATATTGTGACATTGGGTCTATTAATCACATAGATAAAGGATGAGTTTGAATGCATTAAAACACTCAAAAAGGTCATGTTGCCTTTTACTAAAGAAACGACCTCAAACGCACAAGTAAGCGAGCAGCATCTTGGTTCCAAATAAGCAAAATCAAAGTTACAGAGTGGCCACCCCAAACAAACACTAGACCTCAGACTCATAGAAAACTTGTAGGGCGACAACAAACATGCCGTTTAAGGTAGAAGCAAGAAACGTGCAGACAGACTGCAGCCTGATTGCCCTGGGCTGCAACACCTGTATGAACACAGGCAGAAGTTAGACGACTCCACGCAACCTTTCAGATGTGAAGAACCTCTCAGTGGTACCTGCTGTGGTTAGCTTAAGGACTGCCAGGGAAGCTAACTTCAGGTTTTACAGTAAAATGTTTTGGTTTGTAAAGAAACGTGTAGAAATTGCTTTTTTTTTTTAGACAACTTGATAACTTTCCTCCTCTCACATTCTGTAAAATGGGTACAGATTTAATATCTCTTTGTTTTGATTTACAATAAGCTGTCAATGTTACCAATGCTTCTGTCTGCAGGTAAATTAAAGCTATTTATTAATGTCACATACTGTTTTTATTTCTTATTTAATTATGTAAAGCACCTTGAAATGCCTTGCTGCTGAAATGTGCTATACAAATAAAATTTGATTTATTGATTGATATTTAAAAAATATGACTTCACATACAATTTTAACCATTAACTGTCACCCCAAAACATTTACAGGTTATGAGGATACCAGTGTCCAGTTAAAGGGTTTTAAAACACACTTTGAATACAATTGTTTTTATATTTGTGTGTGTTTTTACCCCCCACTCCAATGGGGAAAAACCCAGAAAGGTAACGCTGTACAACAAACTAATTTAGTTTACTTAAAAATAGGCCAGTACTCACAACATAGTACCGATAAATGACATAAATCTAAAAATAACAAAAGCTTGTTAGAGGCCTGAAACGGAGACTCGTACTAAAGCCGACACCCACGCCACCAACGGTAAGGCCGCTAAGCCTTTTCTTCCATGATGTGCTGGATTACACCTCGGAGCCACAATTACAGCCGAAGAAAACTCCTGGTGAGAGGACAGACAAAAACCTCTGTCCATCAACCCGCGTCGGGATCTTAGAAAGTGAACATCCCTGCAGCAACAGCAGCTGCGTTTCTTTTTTTTTTTTTTTTTTTTTTTTTTTTTTTAAATAAAAATCTCAATTTACACCCTGACGGACAAAAAAAAAAAAAAAACACGCACCAGAGCGAACAAATAAACACCCAGATAAAACAGAGCATTTCTCACACGTAAGCAGTACATGTCACACAAATTCCTCAGTCGCTGTCGCAAACAAACAAAAAGTGTTTCTCAAGCACCCGAGACAGATGCCACAGTGTGGCTTTCAGGGTGACAAGGAGGATGGACATGCAGACAGATAGCTGCATTACAGACCTCGTCACACTCCCCATTCCAACGGTAAATGGGAGTTTGGATCGCAGCCTGCATGCATTGTCTCCATCCTTCAGACTCCATGAAAGCACTCTGTTGTCCTGCAGGCATCTGCCTACCAAGCCGTCTCTCTTTCCATGTGATTTTGGCAGATGATAACCGGGGTGGGGGGGAGGGGGGAAGACTGACACAAAACACCAGCTCTTAAGGGAAAGTCATTTGCTTTTCACATAATAATTCAATACTGTAGTACCAGCACTGGGGAAGAAGCTGAGAATACAGCTCATTATTGTTGATTTGTCATAATTGCTGCCCTGAGGATCAGTTATCAGCCACACTGTGCCCATAATGGAAACGGCAGTGTGGATCTGTCCTGGGGAAGCAGCACAGCTGTGAGAGGAGGAATGAAACATACTTTTAACTGGACGTTTGCTGGTCGTTGCGGCAGATCTTCTGGTTGTCGAGGTTGTGCTGCTGATGGTTGTCGAGGAGCCGCTTGTTGGGCTGCGAGAAGCAGCAGCAGCAGAGGTATTAAGACTGACTGCAGCATCTGTGGCTGTTGAATTTGTTTGCTCTGATGTAAAAAGAGAACCTGGGAACAAAATGCAAAGATATAAAGTAAATAAAGTCCTACGAAAGCTGAAAAAAAAAAAAAAAGAAAAGAAAAGAGAGAGAGAGAGAGAAAAGACTGCTTTTTTGCACTTTTACAATTACTCAACTTACTTCTACTTGTAAGAAAGTTAGCTGTGCTTGTTCCTTTGCCACTGGTGGTCAAAGAGTTGCTACTGGATGCATCTGGAGCAGAGGTGGCGAGTGTCTCGATGGAACCATTCGCTTCAATCACAGCTGAACCGCTCGGACCTGCTCCAAATGTAAAGAAGGAACCTGCACAAGGGAATACAAGTGTTTTTAAGCACAACTTGTACACCTTTCCTCTGAGAAAGAAAAAAGAACAATCTCTATATGCATTTGTATTTAGCCCTCCTGAACCAATAATTTATAGATCCACTTAAAACGCTGCAATTTTTATCCATTTCTAAACGGCTCCAACTCAGTGAGATTGGACAGAGAGGGCCTGTGAATGTTATTTTTAAGTCTTGCCACAAATTCCCAATTGGATATGGGTCTAAACTCTTTCACAAAGACCATCCCAGCTCATCAATATGCTTTTAACTGGACGTTTAAAGCCAGAGCTAAACTGCTCCATTTTATCAGCTCTGGCTGAAAGTGTATGGTTCTTGTCCTGCTGGAAAGTGAAAGTTTGAAGAAGTTCTTCTCTAGAGGCAACATGACAAAGGTCTTAAAATCAGTCCACATGTTTTCCTCACAGACTTGGTGATCATCAAGATGTCTTTGGCAAATGTGAGACAGGACAAAGTAAGAACTCCACAGAGTTTGAATGACACCTTAAATATATTTTAAATCCACGTAAAAAAAATTTTAATTGCAACGTTTCTGTTAAACAAATGCAAGGTCTGAAGAAAAACATAAAATCAGTCATATTTACCTATGACAATGTGACCTTTAGCTTTACCTTTTTACCAAACAGGTCGACAGGGTCAAACATCCACTAAAAGGATGAGACCGAGGCTCTATAAATACACAGCAGGCCCAGTGACGACAAGAAAAACTGAAACAAGCAGGACGCACAGCAAAATGTCATTTTAATTAAAATAGAAGTGCATTAAATATTGATCTCAGATTACTACTTAATTGGTATTAAAACTGTATTTTACCGTCAAACCTGCTTGCCACACAAGTTGTTTATTTAAAAAAAAACATAAAACAGTTATCTAAAATAAAACATTTCATCTCAAACGTCGATCAAAGACTCACCGCTTATGAGAAAAATAGCATCCCACAAAATCCGAGTCATTGTGCCGGCTGAGGGATCTGAAGAGCGGCTTCAGAGAAATGCGGGCGCGTTGGAGAACCACATGAGAGGTGCAGCAGCAGAAACAGCAGCGATTATTTTAATCCGGGAATCCTTGAGCTACAGCCGCCGACCACTGTCAAACACAAGCATCTAATCCGCTGGGTAGAAGGAAAAACAATAGATAAAGTGGTTTTGAAGCAACTGCAGCCGAGTTTTCCGTATCTTCCCTCCCGGATGCCACAGCCTTTCACTTGTCGCTGCTGCTCAATTGAGGAAACTCGCGTAATCCTGTCAGAGCAGACCAATTAGAGACAGATGGGGGAGGGGGAGAAGAGGTCTCACTCTGACCTCAATATCACTCGCTTTGTGTTGGCTTGTTTAATATGTAACAAATATAAATTATACCGTGTGACTGTTACCTGAATTATTAATTATTAATGTCACTCAGTGGGAACGTTCAAGTCAGCAGGTAGAAAAAAGAAATGTTTAATTATTAATAACAGTCTACTCAGTGTAATTGAATACAATCATTTCAAATGTGCAAACTTATAGCAACAAAAAAAAAGAAGAAATGCAAAAATGTGCAAATAATAGCAGGGATGTAAATAACCTACTGAGTTTATTGTGAGTTGTGATGTTAGAGTATTACAGCAGGGAGGAAGGACCTACCATAATGCTCCTTTGTGAATCTCGGATGGTGCAGTCAGAAGGAGGCCCACAGTTCTGTTCCAGCTGCATGCATGAGACCGAAGAAATGGTAAGAATATCCACTTCTGAACAAATTCTGCAAAAACGGAGCAATACAAAAATAATTGCATTAGTTATTAAATAACTTTATCCCCGCTAAAAGTTACCAAACATTCAACAATTTTGAAGGTTTGCACTGTTCAAATGTCAGTCCTGTTACTTTATGTCACTGTTTTCACCATGGAAAGAAATAAATACACAAGAGTTGTTCCCCAAATGTTGGGAAGGTTGTTTTTTTTTAGATCAGTCTTGAATGCAATTTACCAAAAATATTCACTTTTATGCATTGTTTGTTTTTGAGCACAATCTGATTTAAAAAGAACTTCCCTCTTGACTCATCAATAAGTACAAAATGTACACTTAAAAATGCTCTAAAGGTACAGATTAATATTTTTCAGCTTTTCTAGGTTAAATCTTGATCAAACTTCCAAACACTGAATAATTATCAGAGCTTTTGTCCTTCAAATGTTACTTTTATTACACGATGCTAAAGAAAACACTTAAAAAATGTTTTGTTTTTTTCTTATAACAAATCTGAGAAAAAAAACGCCCCATTGACTTTTACTGAAACTACAATCCTCTAATCCCCACAGCTGTTTCAGAATAATATTCTGATAAATATGATATATTATAATCATACATCACAAGCTACTAGGGTTTTATTTTTGAGAAAAGTAGTACATTTTGTCTGTGTAATTTTACTGTGATATTTACCTATATACCAAACCAGAAAGTAGACTGTCTATTGTTTTAACTTCTGATTGAGATAAATCTGTTGCTAAGTGACAGAGTCAATTACTTTATAGAAAGCAAGCAATAATTTAATCAGCAGTAAAGTGGCTGTAGGGATAAGGGAAACACCGTGGATTATGTTTAGAATCAGAGATTAGAAAGGCACAAACAAATAAAGACGTTGTTACAGTTTATTCTCAGATGCCAAGAAAGCTTAAGACCTGGTGCTCAAAGGAGGGCATTTTATTGACAATGATGGACGGATGGACAGATGTTAAGGTTTTGTGTTCCGTGTTTTGATGCAGTGTCTGGGTTGACCAGCTTTTTTCTCCAAAACCAGGAAACCCCGATCTTGACGTAGCACCACTGTGGTCGTACAACCTGTCTTCTTTTCTTCTGTTTCTCCTTTCACTTCTCAGTATTTCAGATGATTTGTTTTCCCACCAACTTTAGGCTGAACTTTAATCCTGCGCTCCTTCTGTTCAGTCATCTGTCCAACAGATTTGCTGATAATAATTAAATCTTCTGGCCAGAATCCGCTGAAATGTGGATTTTTGAACATTCCAACAATTATAAAATTATATAGACTGGGCTCTCAGGACCTGAATTTACTCAGCAAAGGATGAATGTTGACAATATGTATTTTAGTAAAATGAATAAGATAAAAACTGATAGCACCAGTAGCTACAGTAATGTTCCCATTAGAGACAGATGGTTCTCCCTGTTTAACGCAGAAGTAAAACATTTTACTTGTAGGATTTTTTGGGATGGACTTATTTATCTGACTCAGCTCTTATCAGAATCTCAAATCACTTCAAGTTGCAAAGCGATGCAGGACTAGACTCAGTTATTCTTAGAAACTTCAGTACTTTGAATTTTCTGCTTGTATTTACTTTTAATTTGTTCTTTTTTTGTTGTTGTTGTTTTGTTTTGTAAAGCACGTCAAGTCTAATTTTGTTGCTTTTTCATGTGCTTCAAAATAAAAATGTATTTAATTTAATTTTATTCAATTTAAGACATAAGAGATCTGAAAAACAAAATCACGTCTGATGTCTTTACAGTATCAGCTGATGGCAACAAGCTGCTGTTTCTGAGGGTAATATTACTGTCACTTAAGTGTAAACTAATGTAAATGTGCTTCTTCCAGCTCCTCTACTGCCAAGGACATCGTCCATTAATAATAGAGTCCAGCAGGAGGGGTGGAAAACAGCGCCATCTGCAGGTTATTGTTGTTTAATTCACTTCAGTTAATACAGACTTCTAGCCATTTGGGTCTCTGGACGGCCAGAGAGGCTAATGTTTTAGTTTTACTTTTTCGCTAAATTTGGCTGTGTAGGCATAAATAAGAAATTACAACAAATGCAAACCTTTGATCAGGATGTTTTTTAGAGGGTAAGTATTATTTATTTATTTATTTATTTATTTATTTATTTATTTATTTATTTACATCCCTTCAAGATTTCATATTTTCAACAAAGTAAATGTACTTTTTTTTGTCTATAAACTGGGAATATTTCAGTTTACATATCTCATATCTCACATTATTAGTGTAAAAAAAAATTGGTACGTGAATATTAAAGTTAAAAAAAAATTGTTAGAAATTATATTTTGTTAAGTTCTTTGGTATTAAGAAAGGGTATTTTCTTGTCTCCAAAGGACTCAGTATCCAATTTACTTACACAAAAAATGAACATAAAATATAAATTGATCACAATTAATGTTGCTGTGAGTTTTTGATCCCAGAATATTTCCCACAGGTTGATGTTTTTGACGTGACATTACAAGTTATCCATTCATTCTGCAGTTTACTTATCAAATAAAACTCCATGTGGTTGTATCTACCCATTTGTGTCTGTTCTTAGCATCCCTGTTTAACTCCCACTGTGCTGCATATTTTACAATCTTTAAACTTGAAGGAAGAATATGCAGTTTTCTCAGGTAAATCATTTCTGTGTTGTCCAAAGAATGCTGGTGAAGCGTCATCTCACTGTTTGGCTGTTTATGTGTTAACAGGCTGTTTAACAACTTCAGCCAATCAAATAAGACCCTGCATGCAACTCCACTTCATGCAAACCCATTTTGTGCGCTGCTGTTCAGGTCCGGGCTTCTGGCTTCTCACCGTTTGCAATCAGCTGATCTCTGCGCCTGTGCTGGTCCTCGCTGAGTCACCTTCACCTCAACTTAAACATGACAACTTCAGGGATGCAAAAGGTAAACAATTCATTTATTTTTATTTATTAAATAAGGAGCTTATTTTCATGTTTTATTGAATGTTTTACGCATATTTTTATTCAGAGATTTTAGCATGTCCATGAGTGCAACGCAGAGCAATTTCTAAACTTTTAAGAGAATTAAACTTAAAATTGAGATTCGAAACAGTTTTGCTCTCACGATAGTCTCTGACTTCACCACCTTTTCTGTGTTTCTACATGTCATCAGTGAAGATGTTTATTTCCTTGTTGTGGCAGGGTAGTCCTCTGACGCTGGTGCTCATGGTTGCCTCTGCGTCCATCGGAGGAACGCTGCAGTACGGCTACAACCTGGCCATAATGAATGCTCCGACCACTGTAAGCTGCTTGTGTCTGTGTGAGGGATTTCCACTATCACTGCGAGTTACATTCAAACATATGTTATGAAAACGGCTGCTCTAAAAGTCCAAATTACACCTCTTTCACATGAAACGGGATGGATTTAAGCAGAGGATTTTTATGGCTTGCAAAAGTTTTCATTGCTTGTAAGAAGTCTGCAGACTATGTGACCTAATATTTGGGTCAGACAGTGATTTGGCGCAAGTGAGAATTAGGTCTGATGTGTCAGTGCTACGTCATTCTTGTAAAGTGCCCAGATATGGTGAGTAGCAAAATCTAAGTTCTTGAGGTGAGATTGTTTCTCATGATCTTTGCTGAGCAAAGCGCCTGCAATGAAAATGAAAGAGCAAAATCTTCTTCAAGTTTAAACTATAAACACACTCTGAGAAGTGAGGGATTTTGAAACATTAAGAGACATATGGAAGCATTTGTTTTGCGTGGATCACCTCCCGAAGCATAAATGTACAAACCAAGGCATGAAATTGAGCTAACAGAGAAGTGTCAGAGTTAACCATTGATCCAGCATCAAATATTGACCTTCGTGTTCTCTCTTACAGTTCATTCAAACCTTCATCAACGAGACTTTCCTGCAGCGCTGGGACGTCCAGCTGGAGGACTACCAGGTGACTCTGGTGTGGACAATCATTGTCTCCATCTTCTCGTTGGGGGGATTTGCCGGAGCGCTCATAGCGGGACCAATGACCATCCGCTTTGGGAGGTAAAGTGAATGATAGACCTGCTGCCGTCATCAGAGATTGTTCATTTGCTTTCATTTTTCATCTAAGCACCTGTGGATGGTGCTAGCCTATGAGCTTAAATGCAATTGGTAAATATGTAACAACGTTCACTTTTGGTGTTTTGTGTCGACTGCCTCTGTTTCCACTGCCTCGCAAAAGTATTGATGTACTCTTTGCGTATGCTGTCACGTTGACTTTGACTTGATGCCAAGTCAAAGTCCAGATCAAAATAGACGTGAGACGTGAACATTGATATTTACAACTGAATCCAATCCAACCAATCTGACATAAATCTCAAAGCTGATAAAGGTTGTTCTAGAAGGTATTGACTCAGAGGGGCTGCGTACAAATGTATACCACAATTTTAAGCATTTATTTGCAAAATAAATGAGAAAATCATGTATCTTTCACTTCTCAATTTTGTCTTGTTCTGTGACATAAAATCTCAGCGAAATAATAAGATTGTTGTTGTTTGTTTTTTCATCTACAAAGGAAAAAATGTCTGCTGCTGAACAATGTTTTCCTCATGAGCGGCGCTCTGTTGGCCCTCACAAGCCGAGCTGCCGGGTCTTTCGAGATGATCATGCTCTCACGTGTCCTGATCGGAATAAACGCCGGTACGGCAATTAAACATTTTCCAAATCGCCCATGCATGCCTCGGGGTAACATTCATTCATTCAGAGTGAGAGTTCATTTACAGAGAGAGCACGTTTGTTTTCGTAGGAATCAGCATGAATGTACAACCCATGTATTTTGGAGAAAGTGCACCAAAGCACTTGAGAGGAGCCATCTCCCTGTCATCGGCTGTTTTCACTGCGTTCGGCGTCGTCCTGGGGCAGGTCGTTGGTCTCAGGTGTGCTTCCTGGCATCTCTAGATACGCCGATCCAGGATTTTAAAAGTGTGTCTCTGTTTTTCAAATGAATAAACAAGTGCGCTTTGCTTCTTAAGGGAGATTTTGGGGTGTGAGTCATGCTGGCAGTATCTGCTAGCCAGTAATGCTATTCCTGGCTTCATCCAGCTTCTGACCCTGCCGTGGTTTCCAGAGAGTCCCAGATACCTGCTTATCGACAGAGGGGACAAAGAGGCTTGTATTAATGGTAGGTACATTCAGCAGCTTTCAAAAGTATTTATACCCCTTGAAACTTTTTTACGCATTACATAACAACCCATAACAACCAAAAAACAGAGAACAATTGTGAAGGAAAAATAAGTGGAAGGATGCATGGATGTTTTATAAAATTTTTAAGGATGTTATATATAATTAAATAAAAGAGATTTGTAGAACTGGCCTTTTGCTTTGTCATCTTGCTGTAAGTACGCCTGACAGTCTATATGTCTCTGTAGGCTTTTTCAAGTGTTGCTAAAGATTCTTGGGTGTGTTTAGGTCAGTATGTTGCCTGGGTTTCATCATGAATGAATATGCTTTTATTTAAAGCCACAGTTTTCAATCTATGGTACATGTACCATGGCTGATACCAGGGCTACCTCAGAAGAAATCCTTACTAAAGTAAAAACACATTTTTATTCAAAGGAGTACTTTACCTTGTAGCTTTTTCTTTTTTGTTGTTGTCTTAGCACTTCTTACTTAATTCCAGATGCTTCATGTATGTTTTTTTTTTTTCTTTTTGCCCCTCTTTGGTTAGCTCTGCGTCGTCTTCGAGGCTGTGAGGTTGAGCGTAGTGAGCTCGATGAGATCCTGCAGGAACAGGCAGAAACTAAAGGCATGAGACCAAGGCGGCCATGGGAGCTTTTCACTGATCGCTCTGTGCGCTGGCAGCTCATCTCTGTCATCATCATCAGCAGCGCCATGCAGCTCTGTGGAAACGATTCGGTAAACTCGCCGGTCTGGGTCTTTCACTGAGGCCATGATGTAACAGACTTGTAATGTAGCTGTTGGAGGTAAAAAAAAAAAAAAAATATATATATATATATATATACTGCAATATTTCAGGGACTTACAGATAATGTACAGCAACATTATCTGATGTTCTTGTGGTCACGGCGTCCTTTGATGAATCTTTGGGATGTTGGTGGGAAATTTAGAAGGATTCCTCAGAAGCGCCCGGTTGAGCTGCCAAGTTTGTGTTTGGACTTTATGTTCTTTACAATTTGTTCTCGAAATGGTTTATTACTGTAGGCAGCTGCAGAAGCATCATAGTGAATGTGTAAAAGAGCCCCAATTATTTTTATGTATGATTTCAACTCGTTTTAAAATAATTTGGGAGGCAGTACATCACATACATCATACTTTCCTGGAACCTTTAGATTACTTTTTGGAACTTGAACAGCTATTTTCCAGAACTTATGGGGTACGTATCCAAAAAACGACGGGTTACTGTCAGCAAGTTGCAGAATAGTTTCATAGACTTTCAGAGAATGTAACAATTGATAATACATTTGAGAACTGGCAGTTTACTTTTACAAAAAAAAGGCTATATAAGCACTGAATAACTGAGCACAACATCTGATTCTATATTTACATGTTATGTCATCAAACCGACATACATATAAAGTTTTGTGTAAATTCTGAAATTTAAAAATTAAAATAAAAAAAAATGTAGTTAAGAAAAATTAGCAATGCTTCATAACAATTTTACTAAAGTAAAAATAAAAAGCATGGCGTTGTGAAACTGCTCCAAAGAGAACAACAAGTTTCTCCAGTAAATGTAACTGAGTAAATGCAGCTGGTTACAATCCACCTCTGGGATTGCACATTACTTCCAGGAAGCCATAAAGTTGTTTCAGGGACTTATAGTTTACTTTTCCTGGATCTTGCAAGTAGTTTTACCTGGAACTTCTGAGTAAATTTCCAAAACTTACAGTTGTTATTCTGAAATTTATAGATGCCTCTCTTAAATCGCGGGAAACCTTTTCAGAACCAGCAGATTACTGTCTTGGACTCTATCGGTACTTTCCAGGAATTTTTCCTGAAGCTTCAAACTGGGCTGCATTGTCTACTTGTATTCTGGCACCAGGGATGAGTAGCTATCAGAAATGTTTTCAATTTGATTCCAGTTTCCAAGTTCAGTCCATGTACTTTCATGGATTTACGGGTTACTTTTGGGAACAGGACTGTGTTATAAAGTGAGCTATTACTAGTTAGTTTCTGCTCCTTACAGTCCTGCCCTAAAAGATACCCGTTAGATTCTGGAGTATAAACTCAAAATTACATGATTGCTTGGGCTGTATATATATTCATTTATTTTTTGGTATTTTTATGATGAACTTTGTGCTGCTTTGCAACATTTCAAAGCATTATGACAACAGAAAACACTAACTAAATCTTTAAGACCTCTTAACCACATTTTTGGCAGCATTAGAGAAGACTTTATATTAACACAAATACTCAGAGTACAAATGCGGGCACAATCGACTTAAAAGCATTAAAACCCCATTAAAACGAGCACTGATCCCTCGTAACATATTCGCATTCTGTGTTCTTCTTACAGATTTACTTCTATGCATCTTACGTGTTTAAAGAGGCCGGCATATCTGAAGAGCAAATTCAGTATGTCACAATCGGCACTGGGACTTGTGAGTTCACAGCGTGTATTATGTGTGTAAGTTTCTGCCATTTAGTCTCTTGTTATGCAACCTGCTGAAGAGGGAGAAAAGCTGCAACTGGCAGTGCTTTAACAAAGGAGGAAAAGCCTGAACCAGTGCCTAGACTGTCAGAAAACAATTTTCTTTCCAGCAATAGAAATTAAACTTCAAACTTATAAAGTGAAATGGACTTTAAGTAGAGTGAAACTGCCCGTTGTAGCTTTGTATGTTGCATCAGACTATGGATAACATACACCAGATCTGGAGTGAGTAAACATACGTTGTCTGAAGAGGAGGATATATCACTTTTTTTTTTCTTTTTTTTACCATGTACAGTACTCAACTAATCTGATTTTCTTCTTTTTATTCGACATCCTCCTCCACATACTATTAGCTCTGTAGTAATTTGACTCAGTCTGCCTTTTTATGGTGTCATTAAAAAAATTAACCACCTGACCAATCAGAACTGAGTGAATCCTTCAGGATGTCTGTTGAAGGAAACAAAGAGATAAAAAAAAAGAGAGAAGATAACTAATGATACCCTGCCTTAACCAGCAAGTCTTAGACTATTTAAACAATGTTTAATCCATTGCATATTGTGGATATCTGTTCAATGCAAGTACATAAAAGTGTACCAAATCTTAGAATATCTGCAACAATAAAAAACAGAGTCTGAAAAATGCATATTTGACCCTTTCAGAATCTGCTGGTGGAGCGTAAAGGTCGGAGGTTCATGTTGATGGGAGGATTCCTCCTCATGACCGTCTGGGCCATCGTCTTCACCATCGCTCTGTCGTTTGAGGTAATCAGCATCAGCTCCAACAAATCTGCAGCTTTTACTTGTAATTATTTTTATTCTAATGTTGCATATTTTATCATTTTGTTAAAAACAAGACACTTCTTTTTTCAAAACAGCGGTATGTGTCTTGGATGTCTTACCTGAGCATGGCCTGCATCTTCACCTATATTCTCAGCTTTGGGATGGGACCAGGTAAGCTGAACAAAATGCTTTCCTCAAGATAAAATCTTAAATAAAATCTGTGGTGTGTTTTTTTTTTAAAAACCTTTTGCAGCTCATCCCTAAATATGCACAAATGTATGTTTTTCTCCAAGTCTTAAAGATGAGTAATGCTACGAAATAAGTCTGCTAACATAATATCTCTACACTCATGCAGTCTCACTGTATTATATCTGCTGGACTGTGTCCATCCTGCAGTATAAACAGTTGATGAAATAAAGATTAATAATACTGTATTCTTTGTAATCTCATTATCCAAAGTGTAAGGGAATCAAAGCTATTTGCTTTAAAAAAAAATCAGAATAAGCTGGAGATGTAACAGGGATGTCTTTTAAAATAAATACTAAAAATACTTCTCTTCTTCTTTTACTTTGTGCCTCATACCTTAAAAATCCAAGTAAAGTTTAATACTCTTACTAAACTGTGCTTTCTCTTCTACTTTCTCTCTCTCTCTCTCTCTCTCTCAGCCGGAGTAACCGGCGTTCTTCCCACTGAGATCTTCAATCAGGCGGCGCGGCCAGCTGCATACATGATTGCTGGCTCCATGATGTGGCTCAACCTGTTCATCGTTGGGATGATCTTCCCATTTCTGGTGGTCAGTCTGCAGCCTTTGTCCCTCTATTTAAAACACCCGCTGCACCGGTAGTTCTTGTAGTTTAAAAATGAAGTGATTCAGACGTGGGAAAAGATTTGTAAAAGAAAAAAAAAAGAATCACTGTTGAATAAGGTAAGGAAGGAAGCTGAAATGTACATCTCACATACAGTTCTGAAACTGCTCACTATGCAAAGGAGCTGGACCTGGAATATTTGAAAATTATCTCTATCTCTATGTCTTCTGTTTTATTTTCCTTTTTAAAGATAAAAAAAAATGAATATAAAAAATGCAAACAAGAACAAAACTCTCAAAATGAGGTAAATTATATATATTTTTAATGATTTGATGCAAATTAATGGGCTTTTTAATGATATTTGAGCTCAAACAATAGACATGCATGACCTTATAATTTCCTAATAAAAATATTTGATATTAGATTTTTACTATATTTGAGTTTTTTATTTTCATATATTTATCACATTTAAGCCAAATATTGAACCTCGAGGTATTTCCTGTAATTACTTTAACACAACACACTATGAATTCTAGGCCTCAGTCTGTGCAGAATAAAGAACAGCAATAATTTTAAGCGTTTTTTTGTTTTGTTTTGTTAATTTTTTTATGTTTTGCTATTTTTGCAGAGTGGACTGAGTGAATACTGCTTTGTGCCTTTCGGAGCCATCTGCCTGTCGTCCGCTCTGTACATCGGCCTGTTTTTACCAGAGACGAAGGGAAAATCTCTGTCAGTCATCACAAGTGAATTCCACACGATGAACTTCAAAGGGCAAAATGAAAAAAGTTTGGAATTACAGACTCAATATAAGCTTGGCGAAGTGTGTCTTTCCACAGCCTTATAGGCAGACTATTTACTGCTGTAACAACCACTCCACTGTATGCTTCGTTTTATTAATAAAGGAAAAAACATAAACTGTAGGTGAATCACCAAGAGGAACGGCAAAAAGTTAACTTAAATATAGAAAATTGAATCTCCGTTTGTTAACAGACAAAACTGACTACATTTTATTTAAAACTATTTCAACTTAAAATTTCAAACCAGTGAATGTTCATTTGATATTCATTGGGTTTTTTTTGTGACTGAAACAAAACCTGTTTTAATTATGTTTTCTGCATAGCTTTAAAAAAAAAAAGGTTTTTCTGTTTATTAAGAATGTTATAAAGACATGTTTCTAAATCCATGATGTTGGAGTTGTTTGTACTTGTAAATATGTACCTATTATGCAACGGTTGCTGCTCTGAGACATGGACTGTCTTGTCTTGAATTCTTCCATGAAAACAAATGTTTGTGTGTCTAAAATAGTAAAATTACATGAACAAATATTGTCAGTAAAAAATAGTATTTGTGAACTTGTGATTAGACAAATAATACCGTGCCTTTCGAAAGTATTCACATTACAGCCACCAACTTCAATTTAAGTTATTGACAGAATCTGATGCATGATTTTCAAATGACATGCACATAAAAGCTGAAAATGTGTGGTGTGCATTTTTATTTAACCATCTTTGCTCCTTTAATGAAACTTCTTCCCACTGGTGTGTAGTTGGTTCCCAGTATAAATTCAGCAGTTCTGTGAAAGCCTCAAATGTTTTTTAGCGAATGCTTCTGTACAAATGGCATTGTGAAGACCAAATAAAAGACTTGGATTGTTCAAACCTGAACTTGAGTAAAGATTTGTTAAAACACTGTTGATCTTTTAAGCCTTTAATCTTTTAGGAGACACTCAGTTTCACTGCTGCATTCAACACTAATCATGGTGATTGCATATTTTATGCACTGTTACATGTTTACCCTTTATTAGCGAAACACTTTTGAATATTGCTAAACTTTCTTGTTCTCATCGTCTGAATTCATCATCACTCATCTAGTCATGACAGTGTAACAGTCAGTCTTCTGACTGTCATAAATGATTACACATATGCACATCAATTATATTATTGGTTTTAATTATTTTCAATCTAAATCGCCGGGGTTATTAATCATTTTGGAGCTCACTTGTATACGAGTTTGTTTAGTTCATTTTGAGAACTAAGCAAAAGCTTCCAAGTGGCATAATCAAAGTTCAGGCAAAATAGCTACTTAATAATCACAGGACAAATGTTTGGAGATTTTCAGCTGCAATTTATTTGATTCTCATCTCTAAACCAAGAATTTGAGACGAGACTCAATAACAGAGTACAAAAACAAATATCTATAGAAAAGTAAGCTCATAATGAAATATGTCCAGACGTCATAACAAAACACAGAGTTCAAGTGTTTTTAAGAGCAATCCCGTCGAGTACAATGATAAAATACCAAGGTAACATATTGTACATCTTGCGCTTTTTATACAAAAGTGTCAATGCAAGTCACTCTGTACAATTTTTACCCTTTAGAAAAGAAAAAGGACCGTTTTATTTTTATTAATCCACTGCTGAGCACAATCAGTATTTGGAAGGCACTTTGCAACAGACAAAAAGCAGAAAGCAAAACATTTAACCCAAAAGCAATCAATTAATATCATAATTCAATTTTGGGAAAGAACAAACAGATCATATATTCCTAATAACGTCTAAAACAAAGGTTTATTACTTCTTTACAGCATATTCCAGGTGTTCTAAACAGTAAATGTAACAAAACCTTCAAATGAGGAAACACCAGTGCAGAATGGGTAAAAAGAAAAAAGAAAAAGCTTGGTCAAAGAGTCGAGCAGCTGGCAGTGTGAGCGCTACCACGGCAACGTGATAGATAGTTCAGTGTAACTAATATAAACGACTACAGCCACCAACCAGTGATCGACATTCAGTCCCCAGCTCAGCTTGCATGCCTGAACTTTACACTTCAGATGGCCATAACTTAACATCCCTCCCAACAACACAAGAAACTAAACCAGAATATGTACAAAACTCACCACTTACAAACACAGATCAAACAGGTTGGTTCATATATTTATCTATTTATATATATATTTATAAAGAGAGAGAGAGTGTGTGTGTGTGTGTGAGTGTGTGTATGGAAGGTATATACACTTGTTACAATCACAATATAACCATAAATAATATAGGAATGTACTAAAATACTCACAAATAATTAAACGGCATACACTGAGATCCATCATCCACTCACCGCATACACACACCGTCAGCCCTTCACTGCTAGACTGAGTCTGATTTGCATCGCAATACACGTCTTCAACAAAAATAAACAAGCATGAGAATACATCTGATGCGTGAAGTTCAGTGGGTGCTTCGCAACCGTGCAGATGTGACAGAGCGAAACTCTGTGCTCGAAAAGTTTCATTGTACTTCAGCTTCAAATATTTACAGGAAAACGTAAGGGAGGCGAGTCATGATTAGGGCTACAGTGGAGAAGCAATTAAGATAAATCCAGAAATACGGTAGAATCTGGTGCTTTGGAGCAAGAGCCAAATAACTTAAAACATAAACGTTTACTGGCTTTTATTCCTGCTGAGCTTTGAGCGACGAGTAAACCAAACTGAGGGTTTGAAACTAAGCTGACTAGATGTCAAAACGTTTGATGCCTTTGAGGTGAATCAAGCATACCCATTAAAATATGTTGCATAATTCCTCATGTCCCCACAAAGAGGTTTTCAATGAACCGCTTGTTTGCCTCTGCCACATGAACGCATCGCTTAAGACTCTCAATCGTGTAACGTCCGACCCAAGAAAGGAGCCGTGTACGTAGAGAGCCCCGCGGCAACGGGATGCAGCACAAACGGCTCTGAGCACAGGATGAAGAGGAAGAGGAAAAGTCCAGATGATGAAGGTGTAAAACCACTGACCAGGTGGCTCCGTCGGCTGCGACTCGCTCCCTCGGCGAAGCGTCCCAACACCTCTTCCACAACACACATATTCACGCCTCCGTTTACCATAAATTAAAGTGAAAACACAAGAATAAAACAAGATTTTTGACAGTAAATTAAAAAAAAAAAAAACAAACAAACAAACACAAAACTCAGGGTATGAATAAGTTATTAAAATATAATCTACATCTTTTAAAATATATATAAGGAAAATATACCTGATCTTGGTCCCCGTTTCATGCATTTAACTCATTCAAGAAACTAACGGAAAGACTCGGACATCATCCAGACCTTCTATTCAAAATCGGTCTGCGAATCCCCGATTTCCTCTTTTAGTCTCCTCCTCTGTTTGGACGCGTTTTAGTGAAATTAAGAAACGTAATCAAAGTAGGACTTCTGGTTCAGCAGTATCAAATAGAGAGGAGATTTAAAAAAAAAAAAAAAAAAGTCAAATCATTGTCCATTTAACAAACTCTAGCCACGTTCGTCTAAATTTAAATCAATCCATGACTTTTCTTCCTTGAATTTTTTTTCCTTTTAAACAATTTAATGAGCACATAAAAGACAAACAAAGTCCCTTTGAAAAGTGCTTCTTAACTGTATGAGGGTGTTTAAAAGCTGATATTTCTGAAAATATAATATACAGCAGGCCTGGTACAGATGAGTGAAAACCCTTAATGTAAATTCGTCTCCATCACTGCAGCATAATCTCGATACGAAGTAAATCCAATATTTAAGTTTGTTTTTCTTTCCTCCAACTCAGTTTTAGAAATAATAAACAAAATATCTGATGACACAATTATTAGCCTGCGATAAAATGTAAAAATGCTTTATAATAACTAATATGATGTAATATTAACATAAATTGAAATTTACTTCAGACTTCTTGTCCTGAGGTATATACACAATGTGACAGACTCAATTCTCTTAACAGCTCTGCAAAATGGGAAAGACATCCAACATGTGTTGATCTTCAGAAGTCTATACATCTACAAAAATAGCTATTAATCTTCGTTTTTCCACACGATATAATAATCAGAGTTATGTTAAAATATTAACTATAACTGGAACTAAGAAAGGTGAACAAGGACCGATTTTTATCTTGCCAAAACTAAACTCTGTTGGTTACTTTAACCTGAACCGTGTGCTTAGACCAGATGACAAACATTAAGCTTTTGAGGAAAAAAAAACCCCTCCAGGTGAGTTTGGTGTAAAATAAAGGTACGGTGGAGGATCTGTGATGCTGTGGGTCTGCTTCTCTTCTACAGGGCTTAGAAACTTTGGCATCGTGAATTCGTTGAGATACCGCGATGATTAACAAAGCAAATCAAATGAGAACAGAAATAACGCATTTGAATCATGATCGATCCGTCTCCATGGTGATCTCAGTCACCCAGACCTAAATCCTACAGAAACGTTGTGGGAAGAGCTGAAGAGAAGACAGCATAAGAGAGAACCTTGACCTCTGAAGGGCCTAGAGAGATTGTGTGAAGGGGAATAGTCAAAGATCCCTCCTCTTACTGAAAGTTAAGACTTCACTTTCTCTAGTCACACACTGTTTACAAGTCAGTAATAACTGCTGTTTTTGTGCTAAACGCTAATCTCAGATACTGAAGAGAGTTTAAAATGTGAACCCTAATGAGACGTTTGTCCTGAAATAAGAGTCATGTGGGACCAATAAATGAAACTAACATCGATGTAAGTGTGTTTTACTCACAAATATGATGTTGGAAATGTGCGTTATTTATACTGAATGGATCTCGTAGAAAAGCCCCACTACCTGGACGATTTTACTGTATTTTCCCATTAACATTTTATTGTTAAAACAGTTCAGTTTTCAACTTATCCTGAGCTGAAATAAGCGTTTCATTTTTCGTTATTGAGGAGATCAATTAGGCACCAGAACATTGGTTTAAAAAAAGTAATTGGAGAATTTATAGGGTATTGAAAGTATTTTTTCCCCTCTTTTTTTAGTGCTGCTGCAATAACAGATGAATTTATTTTAAGGTTAGTTTTGCATCTTTACCAGTGTGATTAGAAGCTGCATCTCTTGTTCTCAAACAGTGTCAAAAAAAAAAAAAAAAAAAAACTGGAGCCAATTTAAATTCCCACCTAGAAAACAAAACAACAACAAAAAGATTACATGAATTTAAATATAAGCCCTGCTGTTACTCTGAGGTAAAGACATCTGTAATTGCTGGGATGGCCAAGGATCCATTTTAAAGCTGGCTAGAGCAGCTAAAGTGAGTAAGTTAGCAACTACACATAATGGTAACGTCGATAAGTCATCTCATGAGAAGAATATTTGTGCAGCTGAGAAAAAGCTCAGAATAAAACCATCGGAGAAAGAAATGTAACACAACCTTCAGAGACTGATATCAGTGAAAACAAAAACAAACACTCCTTTCTTTACACACAAACTTTAAATGGTGAACACACCCCTTTTTATCCTCTGAAAAAGTAGAAAAGTAGGACTTCGATGGCAGTTTCTGACAAAAACTCTGGATGCAGGTTAAGCAACGAGACAAACAAAAAGAGTAGTCTTGAGGCAAAGTTCTTCCCAAACACGGGGCGTTTTCTGTGGGCAACCCGGCTTTGTCCTAAGAACGAAGAGGCCAAGTGGCGGCCTGTAAAAGCCTCCGAGAAATTGTTACTTCCCTCCAAACTCGATTCCACTCTGACCTGCCTCGGCGTCCACAAGAGACGAGGCGAAGGCAGACTGGACTATCTGAAAGCCAAATGACTCGAGGAGGGACATGTTTTGTTGGGGGGAGAAGGGGGACGTTAGGGAGGGTGCCATCTCGCTTAAGCCAGGCCCCGGGACCCCGTGGGCCCGCTGGGCTTTGTGAACTCGGTGCTGGTGCTTGTTGAGGTAGGACTTGGTGCGAAACGCCTGGCCACAGATCCCACAGATAAACTTCTTCTCGGGGTCTCCGTTGGCTTTAGAAGCATCTGGAGAGCCAAGAATCCCGGTGGGAGCCCCGTTGCAGGCGAGGGAGGGCATCTCAAGCTCCGGCCCCTCGGGTTTGGTCGGAGACTTGAGCTCGTCAACGTTGGACAATTCCCTTAGAGAAGTATCCGACTCCTCCGACTCCAGGTGGGGACACTTGCCGGCGTTTTCCTGCCCGTCTGCGGTGAAAACAGCACAGATGGCAGAGAGAGGATGAAGCAGCAGAAATAGGAGACAAAGGGAGACATGGATTAGGAGACATGAGTGAAAACCAAAAAAAAAAAAAAAAAAAACAGATTGTGACATATCTAACTTCAAAGAACTGATAACACAGCCAATTTAAAGCAGCAGCTGTTACATCTGAGGGACAAACAGAGGTTGCAGCTCAGCCCAGTTGCCTCACAATCCAACAGGATTTATGCCTCTCCATCCAACCAATAAGCCATGCTTGCCCCATGCACACCCAAACCTTCCTGCAGGACTGTATCACATTTTTTTTTTGTTAATATTTGCAGTTATTAAACTGATTAGCACACATAACGCAGTGTTTTCACAGATTAAATCCCTCTGAACTATTGTCCCATGGGTGAGTTATTGTCCGAACAGCAACAATCCCTCCTCAGGTAGTGCTGCAAAGGAAAATGAGGGTAATCCCCGAAACCTGCTGCTTCAGTTGATTCAACAATATCCAGGGGATTTGTAGTCAAAATTTATAGCTCAACTTTTAATTATCAACAGGTCTTTCCAAAAGCATTTATGCCCCGTGAACTTTCCCATGCTTTGACACGCTACAGCGAACTTCAGTGTATGCTGTCGGGATTTTATGTGACAGACCAGCACAAAGTAGTACGTAATTGGGAAGTGGAAGGAATACTACACGAATTATTTTGTAATAAGGAAAAAAAAAAAAACTAACAACAACAAAAAAAAAAACAATCTTGTAAACTGAGCCGACTGATTGTACTCAACCCCTTTTACTGTGACACTTCTGAATTAAATCCAAGGTGACCAACTGTGCTCAGCACACAATTCATTAGTTAGCAGACTTCATCAGGGAGTAATTTCAGCTCAGTATAAATTCAGTTCTGCAAAGGCCTCTGTATTTCGTGAGATAACATTAGTGAACAAATATCACCATAAAGATTTTTATGGGATTTATTGAAGGGCACCAAGAAGAACGCGATTTTTGAAAGCAAGTAACAAGAAGTCCTGTTTGCAGTTTGCCACCATCCGTGTATGAGGCCCAGCAAACGTAGGGAAGGTTTTACATGAGACCAAATGTAAACCTTGTGACAACAAGGTTTACATGTAGTTTGGAGGAAAACTAACAATCACCCTGAAAACTATGAGGCCGACATTCTCAATGTTTTGGATTTTACATTAGTTTAACACACAAATGACGAATAATTGTCAAATCACTACAAAACGTAATGGCATGCAGAGTACACAGTACAATCATCTGAATCTGTAGTGGAAATATCTAAGACTTGCAGGACACCGGCCCCTGCTAACTGGACTCGGAAGCCCCTGATCTAGATCAAAGCATATTCATATTCATATTCATGTTAGCGGCTTAAATCCAGGTGAGAATCTGTAGCTCACAGATGCTCCTCAGCCACGCTGACTGAGACTGAGCCACTTGTAAATGCACCCACTGCAGTGAAAGGTGGCTCTACAGAGCACTGAGTCAGGGGGCCATAAAAACAAAAACCCATTTGGCATTTTTCTTTCACATCTAAATCACGCACTCTTTTGCGTCAGTCTATCACATAAGTGTTTTTTTCTATTGCAGCTTTAATTTTGTGATAAATTCTAAACAGCTTCAAGGAGTAGGAATACATTCCAAGGCACTGGACAATTATTTTGGCACCTTTTAGGAAGATAATCATTACAATTCCTCGCTTTGTGTAAATGCACATAGTTGAACATAAATCTGCCTATGCTTCATTTTTTTTTTTTTTTTGTCCACTTTTGACTCTTGGTTCTCGGTGTGCTGCGTCTGTGCTGTGGGTTTTCCCCTGCAGAAATGTCGCCAGTGAATCCAGGACGGGCATATGGAGCACACTCCAGGACGATCATGCATCAATGTGCGTAGGTGAGAGAACTGCTCATGAACCAGCCAAGCAGAAACACACACTTAACTCTGCAGCCATAGCCATGCTGGACAGCAACACACACACACACACAGGCGAATGTGACACATGTAATTTAAATCAGCGCTAGAGAAAATGTTGAATAATCTCGTATGTTCTCAATCAATTTATTGCATAATCTAAGATTTGGTTTAGGAAGAAGTAAATTGTCCCTTCAAGAAATAAAAGTCTTGAGGGGGCGGACAGGGTGTTATTTATGAGTGGATGCAGTGAGTGGTATCATTATTTCTGCCTTCCAGATAAATCACCACAAGTATGCCGGTGTTTGCAACACTTTTCCAGCTCTCATTTACAGTCGACTGCAAGATATCAGCAGTGTAAAAGTCAGCTTTTAATGTAAAACATTAAAAAAAAAAACTGTTCTGGACATAAAGTACAGAAAATGTTCTCACTGTTCTTTGCGAGTGAAGTTGCGATGGTGAATGTTTTAAAATAAAAAGCATGAAAGCAGCAACTGAGTCGTGCCCAAGTTAAAATACATGGCGAGCTCGCAGCTTGTTTCTCTGTAGCCAGTGCCAGCCAGAAACATGACAACAAGCCGTGGAGGTAGCAGGAGGCGAGCGGGCGACTGCTTGCCTTCCACTGAGCACTGGCGTCCCATTTGGTAAGGGGTGCCGTTGTGCATCTGGAGCTGCAGCTCCCCCCTTGGATCAGAGAAGGTGTGCATTGTGGCAGAAGTGGGCAGTGGTGAGCCATGGTGCGTCTTTATATGAACCTTAAGGTAGGACGCAGTGGAGAAACCTGAGGCCAAAAACACATAAAGAACAAGGCAGTTGCTCGGTACAGTCAAAGCCTTGGCTATAAGAGAGGTTCCTTCAGCAACAGCAAGCTAACTTCTTGATCTGTGGGTCTGGAATAACACCAGACTCCAACAAAGGTTCAAACCAACAACTGAAAATGACAAACCTCCAGCCATCCAAACCTAGGTAAGTCACCAGCACAGAGCTACGTAGCTCTGCTTCTGACTGCAGCAGACAGTGCCCAGCAAAAGCATTTACATTTCATCACAATACAACCACAAACTTGTATTTAGTACTTTTTAAAAAAAAAAAGATTTTATGCAACAGACCAGCACAAAGTACTGCGTTATTGTGACGTGGGATAAAAAAAGAAAGAAGTGAACTGGTTGGTGAAACTGTTTCTACGCAGCAAGAAGGTCTTGGGTTTGAATCCCAGCCTGCAGTTTGCATGTTCTCCCAGTGCATGTGGGTGTTCTAAATGATGTGCCATTTTGTGTTTGTTACATAAAATCTAAAAAAAAAATAAAATAAAAAAATCGTGGTTGTAAATGGAAAATAAATGTTGCAAAGTTTATGACGTTGTAACCAACTATCCTCCAAGCAAGGCATGACATTGTTAACTTAAATTTCAACTCTATGAATGAATAAAATGCACTAAGAGACAAAATAAGTCATAATAAAACCTATAATCCAATTAAGCAAATTGTCTGGGAGTGAAGACAACACTTTGAGCTCACAGGAGGTGAGGAGTATGGAACTCCAAAAACAACTGCTAAGGTGGATCCAAAGTTTCCTTGATGCTTCTTTTTTTTCCCAAAATAATCTTACACAGACAGATTTGATCAAAAGTATGAAGAAAATTCTGTGGCATTCATGATTACTACAGATTCAGACCCAAAAAATGTCCATTTGTCAATGTCATGTGAATCAGACAAGGAGAACTCGTGCAACTTCTGCTTGAGACCTAGAAAGAATGTATCAAGTTCAACTTGCTCTGCACCACAGTGAGGAGTCATTTGACAAGAGCCTTCAATGTGTATTTTTAGACATTTGATTAATTTTAGCTCCGATAACCTGGAGACAAAACACACAGTCTATTTCTGGAACAAGCGAATAAAACACCTTTGAGCGGTTCCTTTTCCCACATTTAGTCCAACAAGTCGACGCAAATCTGGATTCTCGTCGGCAAAATAGATAAACCGTTACTCAGATCTGCAACTGCTCAAGGTTTTGGCAACAATTACCTTTATTGCAAATGCCACAGTAGTTGTGAGTTCCCTCGCTGTGTTTCTTCAGGTGGTCCGTCATGTACGCGGCTCGCAGGAACTTGCCGCAAACTTTGCAGGGAATTTTGTCCTCGTGGCACGCGAGGTGCGACCGGAGGCGATCTCTTGTCGCGAAGGAGGCGTTGCAAATCTGAAGCGCGCGGAGAGGGCAAACGTACACACTCACACGTCACCGTTAAACTCAAAGGTTTTAACATTAAGTGCTGATGGTTACCTGGCACTTGTGGGGTCTCTCTGTTGTGTGCACTTGTTTAATGTGTCCATTCAGGTGGTCAGGTCTGTAAGCAAAGTGCAAAAAATATAAAACATGTATGATTTTTTATTTTTTTTATTTTTTTTTACTGCAAAAACAGCATCAATCGTTGCAGATTACTATGACATGTACGATAAATGTTAAACACAATTTGCACAGGATTGTGTTTTCTCCACAGGAGACGTTGAATTTCTACACCCTAATCAAATTTACTGTAAACCACCAGATCGACTTCAAATACAACAAACGGGTCTTTTTTAGTTACAGCAGGTTTCCAATCTACAAAGTAATCTCAAAACATAATTTGGAGATAAAAATCCATGCTCTTCTCACAACTCGTCTAGATTATCGCAATTAATTTATGCTGGGATCAGTCAGTTGGCTCCAAAATTATGGAGCAGATTGCCATTAAATATTAGACGGGCATCTTCTTTCCTGCGTTTGAGTCTCGTAAAAAACACACTTATTTGCAGTGGCTTTTTGACACGGCGTGGGTTGCTCTGTTGTTGTTTACCACAATCTTTGTAGTGAATTTTATTCCGCTTTAGTTTAGTATGGTACAGCATCTTGGTTAAACAAATATTGTTTTGTTTAAATAATCCATTTTCCAAATATTTTTTTACATTTTTGGAGACTAGTTTACACTTCTGAATAAGATTAACTGCTGATCAAATGGGTGGGGAAAAAAAAGGCAGCGGTTCTAAATCTTTGTCCTCCTGGACCGCTGTCCTTCACATTTCAGATGCTTCTCTGCAAATTGAAATGATTGCATTACCTCCGCAGCGGCGCCACCAAGTGCTGCAGAAGCCTGTTGATTACTAATTCACTTAAGTCAGGTGTTGGGGCAGCAGGGAAACAGCTAAAACATGCACAGCACTGGGTTCTAAGGACTACTGAGAAAAAGAATGTAATTAGGCATCTGGGAGACAGAAACCTAAATGATTTTAAAACAGTTTTTGTATACGGAGCTTGTGAAGGCATCCCTCAGTTGTTAATGAAGAAATCCCTACTGCAGCTGGATTGGACTCTGCTTGACGTCGTCAACAAGAGATGCAGGATTTTAGATCACATACTTTCTTTTGTTTAACACCATTTTAATGAGACCTGAGGGAAAGGGACTGGGGTTTTACTGCAGCGCTGCTTCTCCCCCACATGTTGCTGTGCACTGCTGGCAAACTGGCTGAAAGAATACTGCCATTCGATTCCCCTATTTATAACACAAATTCGGAAATATTACCTAACACAATGTGGGCTTCATGCTACTTTTTTTTTTTTTTTACTTGCAATCGTGCGTCAAACTCAAAATAAATATTGTATTTACACAACTTTAATAATCCATAGGATGTATTGCTGTATTCTGACAGGAGCAGGAATATTTGATGCTTTTCTGATTTGGAGAATAGCAACATGATCACAACATATATTGTTTTAATGTTAGTAAACATTTTTAAAGTGCATACAATACTTTAATGCAAGTCAAAATGTGCCTTATCACACATGTATGTAGTAAGCATTGTTGTTTCTTAATTTTGTTGGTTATGGTTTAAAGTCAATAAACCAATTAGTAACTATGTAATAAAAATATTTTTACCAATTGAGACCAATAAAGTATTTTAATGCTGAACTATCAAGCCTATTGAAAAATGTGTCATGTACTTGTACTGTAGAGTAAATTAATTCAATACTTTGCAAGGGGTCCTTAATATTTACTGGATCGGTGGCATGGAGGCAATCATGAGTTGCAGCCATCTCCTTGTTGCTTTCGCACCTTTTCCTTCCACTAAACTTTATATTATGATGCACGGTACCAAGGTCATGTGACTGGAGTCAGGCTATTTTTAAAATAATAAATTTACAACACTGTACACAGCCCTGGTTCTTGGTTATGTAAACATTCAATTCTCTAGGATCCACCAGCAGCTGTTCTCACCGTGGGATCCAACTCACCTGGAGAAACCCTTCCCACAGCTTTGGCACACATACGGTTTGCCAACCGAGCCATCGTGGGACCGAACATGGTACGACATCCGGTCCTTGCGCTTGAACCGCAGCCCGCACACGGGACACGCGTACGGCTTCTCCCCGGAGTGGGACAGCTTGTGTCGGTTCAGGTGATACACGTCCCGGAAAACTTTCCCGCAAATGTCACAACCCACATGCCGCCTGGTCCGCTCCCGCTTGCGGTTGTTGTCCAGCGCCAGTCCTCCGGGTAGCTGCACCCCGTTTTCCAGCAGCCCGGACTGCGATAGTAAAGACAGACCCCCCGGTGTTGACAGGCCGTCTCCGAGGCTGTGGACGCCCCCGGTGGAGGCTCCGTGTTGCGCTTCGTGGTTCTTTAACCGAGACGCTTCTGTAAAAGCTTTCCCGCAGGCCCCGCAGGGGAACAGCTGTCCGTTGTCCTTCTGGTTAATGTGATTAAAGTGGACAGCCTCTTTCTTCGGTCTCCCTCTTCCCCGTTTGGATCCAGGCGAGCCAGCGTCGTGATGGAACATGCTCCCCGTGATTTCCGCCGACGGGGACATAGAAAGTCCTTCGACAGGCTCCAACATCGGCACCGACGACTCGCAGCCGTCCTCCAGCAGCACTGCTGGCGTGTCTCCGCTCTGGTCCAAATGCATCTGCGTGTTGTTCACAAAGCCTTGGCCGTTTAACAATATACCCGTTCCGTTTACCAGCTCCGGCGGAGCCACGGGGAAACCCAGCTCCGTGGCCCCCGCGGCCTGGAAGAGGCTGGCCTCTCCTCCCCGGGTGGTTGGGACGAGGATCTGGACGTTGGACTGCTTGATGACCTCCTGACATATCTCGATGACGGACCGCATCAGCAGAAACTTGGCAGCGGTCATCAACTCCGGGAAGCACTCCAGCCGAACCACGATCCTGGAGGTGTAAGCGAAGTCCAGGATGTCTTTGAAAACTTTCGGGCTGATTGTGTGCATCTCCAGCTCCTTGGCGTCGCCCTCGCCCTCTGTCTGACGGCCGAACACCGACTCGAAGTACTCGCTGCAGGCGGCCAGCACCGCTTTGTGAGCGGGGAAGCTCTCCTCGCCGACGCGCAGGATCACGTCGCAGAACCTGCCTCCATCTTTCCTCTGAACGTTGAGGTTGTGTAGCATCTCCGCGCTGTGCTTGCTCACCTGGTAGGTGTACGAAGAGGTCCAAGACGGCTCCGCTACCTTCTCCATACCGAATTCATCAAACAACAATGGTCGTTGGCGTCGACCGACGGAGAACTGACAGATTACGCTTTTACGGTCTCGATCCACCGAGGCCAGCTAGCTAGAAAAGCCCGAACCAGCCGCCCCTCCCGTCGCTTTAGCATCTACCGTTAAACGTTAGCAGCAGCAGGGGAAAAATGGCAGCCCCCCAGCTTCCTGTGAACTTTGGCCCTGCTTTCTTAAAGGGTGGGGGTCGCTCTTGTTTGGTTTATAAAAGCTCGTGTAGTTTGATACTAGATAAAAAATGTTTTCATGTTTTCTGCCTTCAAGGTTGGTTACTTCGAGGCGTTTCACCGCGGGGGATTTTAATGTTTTTCAGGTTAAACATTAACACGCAGGTCTCTGTTCTTCCTGTGTGTTTTTTAAAGCACCTCCCCCAACCAAACTGACCCCCCTCCTTCTGTCTCTACAGACGCCTTCAAAATGAACACTGTACCCAATTAAAGCACATAGGAAAGATGGTGAAAATAAACATGCTCACATTTGCACTTAAATAGCAGCATATGTTATAGAGTTTACATTTTAAGTTTATATTATACTAGTGGTTGGGGTGAGATATTAGTGTGGGATTTGGGGTGATCTTAAAATTTAATTCAAAAATACTTTAATGCCGAGGGAAATTAAATACAACTCGTTTTTCAAATTAATGAAAAGGCATTGATGATTGTGGGCAGGACGGATGTCCTGTAGCGGACCTTGCATTTCTGACTGAAAACACTTTGTAAGCATGTTCATAACTGTTAAAGGAAAAAAAAATAAAAATGTGATTAAACTACTGTATTGCAATCTATGTAAACAAAAAATAAACATATTACCCAACAAGTGTTGGGTAATTTACTGTTTTCTCAAGTTCATCAAGAATAGATCACAACACCTCAAAAATGGCTTAGTGACCCTTTGAGACCGACATCATTGGTGCGGTCTAGTCTATTCTTGAATAGACTAGACCCTTTGAGACAGACATCATTGGTGCTGTCTAGTCTATTCTTGAATCGATTTCAATCTGACCACAAGGTTTATTTTTGAAATCAGCCTACTTCATTAGCTGAAAAGGTTCAAGTTCTACCATTTCCTTTTATGGGCCCAACAGTAATCCTAGGCATGGCAAGTGAACCTACAAAGGGTTAAGTGGATTAAACAGGGGGGTGAATTATTTTTCCATCTTGGGCCAGGTTGGGTTTCAATTGCTTTTTGTCCCCAAATAAAACACTTTGAAAACATCTCCTTGTATTTGAAATAATCTGATAATCATTTTGTTTGATCTGAAAATATTAAACATAAGTGTATGTGGTTAAATATAACCCGATGCTGCTTTCCAGCACTGTATAAATCAAATTCCCATTGCTGATACACACCTATATGAAGTTCCCTTTACCACCCCCCTCCCCCCAACTGTATTACCAGTAATTCTAGTTCAAGTTTCAGTAAAGGGATTTTAAAAAAATCAGATTGTTGACAAGTTTTAGAAAACTGTTGAAAGCCCCATTTTCAAAAATGGTTTAGTTAAAATACTCCTGGTTGGAAAGGAGTTGGTATTGGATAACATTTAATGGCCCAAGCACACAATAAGCCAGTTTCAGAAGCAGAATTATTTCAAAGGTTTGAAAGGAAGGGCTTCTCTCCATCATGCAGCTTGCTCCGCCACAGCAAAGTACCATCTGTAATCCTCAGCTCAAGCTGAATAAACCAGTCAACTACTTCAGTGTAGACAAATGCATGTTTGAACAGGATTTGAGCAAGTGCAGTTCAAGACCTTTGATTTGAAGATTCAAAGGATCATCTGAAAATGTAAAAACAGGTGCTTTAAGAACAAACCAGTATTAAAAAGAACATTTACAAGTTGTTTTTTTTACTCAAGTTTTTATTTATTAATTCTATTTGTGCTTCTTATAACTTAATAGCACATAAACTGAATCCCAAACACCCCCAATGACAGTGTGAGCAGTGTTGAATTCTTGTGACACCGGACTGGAGAATACAGTGGAAGAAATTGAAGGGAAACAGGGAGTGAGGGGGGCAAGTCCAAAGAAAAAAAAAAAGAAAAAAAAAAAGAAAGGCACAACCAGCTTGTTGCATCCTCCATCAGTGTCTTGCTATACTTAACCTCTTCAGGGAAATAGCCACTAATGACACCTCAAAATATGGTGGAGAGTGCACCAAGTAACTCACTTCTCCCCCCCAACAGTGGCCCTTTCTCATCATCACAGGAGGAGGTGGTTAAGGTGGACACCAGAAAGGAATGCTACCGGATTCGTTTCCCAATTCAAGTTCGACAACAGGACTATTTCACACCTCCCAAGATCAGGAGGGGGAAAAAGGAAGAACCAAAAAAAAAAAAAAAAAACCTACAGCTATATACACAGAATAAGATTCTCTCATGGTCTGTACAATTGAGCCTTTACATTATTTACTAATAGAAAAAAAAAAAGCTGGCAACATAAACCTCCACTCATCTGTTCAAACAAAACATTGTTACAATGTCCCACTATGCGCCATCTTTCAAATTAAAGTTCACATTGTCATGGTAAGCAGGAGGTGGCGATGGGCAGAGGGAAAACTCACTTTCCAGCTAATAATGCATTTTCATTATGGGTGGAACTCCAGTTCATCCACACTGATGACTTTAGCCGGCATGGAGGGCAGTGGCTGCTCTAGCACGTCCGATCCAAACCACTTAGCCAGGCCCAGAGGGGGGCTGGCCCCGTGTCGCTGAGAGCCGTTTGTCCGGTGGAGCCCTTGGTTCTGAGACGGAGCGCCTGGTACACCGGGATGCACTGCAACAAGGAGAAAAGGATTTAATGCTTTAGAGCTTCATGTTTTGCAGACTTTCAGAAAAATGAGCCAGAACCAGAGAATCTTGGACACGTTTTACCACATACGACTTCTAAACTTACTTGGTCTCTGCCCTTGAAGCTGCTGCTGCATGACTGCTAACTGCATGGGAGTATTTGCTCTGGGAGGTAGAAGTCCTGTTGCACTCAGTGGGTACAGTGGCTGTCCCAGCAAGGCTGGAGGCAAGCCTTGAAGTTGTGCAAGGTCAACATGTGGTGGAAATATACCTTGTGAGTGCAACCAAAAGCAGTTTATAAACATCAAGTCCAAAAGTGATTAAACAGAAATAACACCAGTGTTGGGCCGGTAGAAACCACTAACCTGCTTGCATGAGGGCAGGTCCGAGCTGCTGGGGCGGGATCCCCTGTGCTAGCATTCTCTGAACCACGTTTGGGTGGAGCTGAGGAGGGGGGCGCACCATGGGGACATGGGACAGCAGTGGTACTGGGTAGATGGGACTTGGGAAAGATGAAGACGGGCCTGGAGGTGCCATCGGAGTCATGTGATGTCCAGTGGAACCAGGTCTCAGACGCTCCTGGTCTTTACTTTGCATGGTTTGAGGACTGATCTTTGCTCCCACAGACTGCGAGACATTTCCGTCCACTGACCCCAGTAGGTGGTTTGGAGAGCTACTGCCTGAAAGCACAGAAAAACCTTTAGCATCACATCACTGTTAGCAGGACAAAGCGTGGGCAAGCAGCTGCCCTGTACCATCTTGTGAGTTCGTGGTCGCTTCCTCTTTAGTCTCTGGACGACTCGACTGCTCGTCCTTGCTTTTCTCTTTCGTTGCGTACATTTTACGGATCACAGATGTGGGTGTAAACGATGGGGATAACTGCAATTGAAAGGCATAAAATATAGTAAAATTATGAGTACATACTTTTCACGGATTTACAGGCAAGTAAAAAAGAAAAAAAAAAAAAAAAAAAAGCTCTTCACCAAAGAGTCTATGCTCACCATGCTAGTAACTGTGTTTCCTGGGGAGGTTCTTCCAGCAGGCTGAGGTCCAGGGGAGCGATTTACCCGCTGAGGCCTATTGATCATGCAGGCATTTAAGTCATATGCTGTATTTACAAATTAGGCAAGTTCATTTTAATTTTGAACTACAATGCTCTCAGTCAAGCCAAAACATCAATAAACTTGAAACAAAGGAGGTTATTCTTTCACTTTCACGACTTTCTTCATCTGACCTCCACCTTGTTGTTGGGCACCAAAGACGGGTTATGCGACGGCACCAGAAGAGAACGGGCTCATTCTAGTTTTGGGTTTATTCTTCCCCAATCTTTGGACTTTAATTTTTGTGGGGATTTTTTTGCCTTCAACACATTTGAGATGCTGCTCACCATTTGTAACAAATAATATAGTTCTGGGATCACACCATAATGTCTGTGAGCTGGATTCCTCTGAAAAACCTTACCCAATTCCTACATTTCAGAATCCGTTAAAGTCTTTTTGGCTCATTGTCCCTGAAGCACATGAGCTGCCTAATAACTGTACACACACCTTGATATAAAGGTTTAAATTTTTAGACCACAGATTTCCCACTACACATGTGTTTGATATTTGCCTTCACATTTATACAAACTGGAGTTAGAAAACATGCACAAAATCATATGATCATTAGCTCAGTGGGCTAATGACTGCACAGTGCTTTTGCTACAGAGAAAAATATTTAAGATGATTACCATAACATTAGGTTAAGAAAAAGCAGTAAATCACATATTCAAGCCAAATTACAATACTTGCCTATTTCTGAAGGATCTGTCCTGCAGGTGTTTGTTGTAGCCTGGCTGAAATGAAGGGTGGCCATGGAGAGCAAGGTCCTGCTGGAGAGCTAGGACTTCCAGATCAGCTTGATTTACAGGTAGTGAGAGCGCCCTCATCTGGGGAAACAAGTTACATAACCCCATCTTTAAACAAAAAACTATCACAATATGGAGACTTTTCTTGACAAGGTGGCTTTGTACCAAGTATATTTATATGGCAAAGATTAAAGTGATTCTGATTTTATAAAACAGATCAATAATGCAAGTGAGTCAACATTAATGAAAAGCCACTAAAAAAAATAAATTCAGGTCCATAATTAAAACCAACATGATAGGAAAACTACAATCAATGAACGCCTTTTAAAGTTCTTCGAAAAACCTGTTCCACATCTCCTAGAACAAAGTGAAGTTTCATACACACTAATGAATCCCAAACTCCTGCCACCAGAACAACCAACCTGCTGCTGAGAAGGACTGATGGACCTGTGGATGTCAAACTGTTCTGGTAGCAGAGACTGAGGACCAGCTGGAAATCCTTGAGGAAGTATTAAAAACAAAATTGTGTCCAGTTTAATCAAACACTTAATAAAACCACAACAAGTAAGCCTGAATAATTATTTAGAACACCAAACTTTGAAAGTTCAAGTAATATCCGTCTGTTCTTTCAGACTTACCTGCAGCAGGTGGCATTCTGTTATTGAAGTAGTCAGGTGAGGGGGCCCGTTGTGCATACAGAGGGGGCGAGGGGCCCTTGTGTAGTAAACCATGCAAAGGGCCAGGAGTCACGGAGGGCTCAGAGTTTCCCATCAGACCGCCTAAAGGAGTCGGGGAGCTGCTACGAACACCAAGGAGCGCCTACAGAGAGACCCGAGTGATGTTACACTTTAATTCAACAGACACATTGATCAGTGGGTCAAATTCTGTGACGTGGATTGCAGATTGACATGAATCAACCAGCAACTACAGGAGACATCCCAGTTTTCTGAAAACATGAAGTTTGTTTTCCAAGACCATCTAATCAGAACAAAGTATATTCAGTTTAATTAAAATTGTTGAATACAAAATTCCTCTTCAGACTCGGCACATATGCAGTAAGCATGCATCTTTCGTCTGCTGAAGATCTTTGCATTGTAACAGTTTCTCCAACAACTCCAATGAACCGAGAATAATTTCCCCCTCAGAGCTTACAAAGGAATAATATCACAATCCCTCTACCTAGACATATTTTGCAGTTTAACATCACAGTCTTCTCAAAGTTTTGCCCAATATTAAACTACAATAATCTTTATTTGGGAGGATTTGAGACTATGTTAATCCAAACCATGCATGATCAACTTTAGAGAAAGGATTGCACACACACCTGAAATATGTTTTTCTGTTGCTGAGGAGGCGCATTATCAGGGAGAGGTGCCACACTTTGATCCGAAGGTTGCTGCAACATACAGAAGGTTTAAAGTTGCTTTTTTCCCCTCATTATGTAAAACAGATCACCACATCCATACATCACACCTCAGTGGGCCTGTTTGAATATGGGAGGTCTGAGCAGCTACCATCAGATATAAATGTCTAATATTTGAACATTTGAGATGAATTCTCACTTAAACGTCCCAAACAGAAGAACAGGGCCACAGAGATGAGTGAACACACGTGAAGCCGAGTCAGTCTCCTATGCAAGCTGCCCAAGGTTTTGAATTATATTTAAAGAGTCATTTTTCCCATGGCCTTTTACATTACTCTTATTCATTTTAAACTTAATCTCATGTTTGAAGCAACTTGCACAAAGAACTGCAGTGATGAAAATTACCCAGCAGGTAACCTCCAGAATGGTTCAAATTTATGCCCACCATCTTTAAAAAGCTTTTAAAGTTCTCTGATTTTAGCTTAAAGGTAATTCTCCAGCTTCACTGGGTCAGGCAGCATCTACTGCAAAAGTAGTGTTAGACATGCAGTATGGAGCTGGTAGAAAACACAAGAGATGTACTTACATTGTTTGTGTTGGGTTTGGGGTGAGTTGGCAGAGTTCCACTTGCCTTCATGCTGCTGACCAGTTTATTAAAAGCAGACATGTCCGTGTCACGGGATCGCGGCCGGCTAGCAGAGCCGCCGGTCAAAGCCTCCTCCAGATGCTCGGCCATGAAGGGCGTGCCGTTCCCCTTCTGTGGAGGAGACACCTTCTGCACGTGAGGCTCCGAGCCGAGCTTCATTCCCTTCATCTCCCCTTCAACTTCCTCCAGAGAGAGCACCACCCCCGAGTTGGCTGAGGACAGACGGGGGAGTAAAACAAAAAAATCAAACCTGGTTTAAACATTTGAAAAGTAAAAGTAGGTAGTTTCAACTATTAGCAACTAGATTAATATAAAAAGGTATGAGGAAGTCCAAAAGTAGTTTTGACTGATTCCACGTTTCTTGAATGTGCGCCGAGCCGTTACTCACTGCTTTCTCGTAGCCGTGCTTTGTTGACCGACAGCGTGGACAGAAGGGGCTTCAGGTCTATTTTGGCCTTGTTCAGCAGCTCCAAGATGTCCACCTTTTCCTTGCCTTCTGATGACTGAATAGGTGTGAAGTATGACGCAGAGCCTTGGCTTGTAGATGAGCAGCCTGGGTCAAGTCCTTTAAAGAGATGTAGTCCAGAACAAATTAGTTTCCTTTAGATGCAAACTGGTTCCAACATTTACTCTGATGGGTAAATTCAGTAGAACTATGGATCCACAATGACACAGACAGCTGGTGTCCAACCTTTCTACTGTTGCAAATAAGGAGACATGGATGTAACCAGCACAAACAAAATTTCTTCAATTTCCATTTGCTTTATTAATAATCTGGATGCAGCTGTCAGACTGGCCACGTTTTATTTGTCAGCAGCTCATTACATTTACTCCACTAGGGGATTTGTTAATTAAAGGTCATAACCACACGGTTAAAACAAGCCACACTGGGGTGATCAAATCACTTGCCTGCAAGTTTTTCCAGCTCCTCATGAGGGGTGGACCTCAAACTGCTGGACCGGCTGCCTGATGGGCTCAGGGTGTTCGAAAACCACTGACTGAAGCGGCTCGCCGGCACGGGGCCTTCTCCCAAAACGTCCTCTATCATCTGAAAGACAGAGACGGGAAGCCTTTCATGCAGAGAAAAGACGACACACTATAGAGTGCAAAAACAAAACGTGAAACTTGCGTTTAGTGCGTTTTCCCATCAAGCTAGCAGCAAAAGTGCCAGGATACGGGGCAGGCACTGTCCCTGAATGAACCGCTTAGTATGCAGCTCTGATTTTATCGCTACAGAGCAGCTTTAATTTAAAACATGTTCTAAACAAAGGTACGATGGGCATAAATTTGGAAGGGTGACACCTTTAAAGCCTCATTAACTGCATGCAACAGCCCAAAAATAACCATTTAGTGAGTCACCACAGATAAGATCAAGGTCAGTGAGATCAAGCCAGCGCAGCAGAAGTAATCTTGGGCTGACGCATTTGATGCTTTAAAGCAAAACTACACACAAAAAAAAAAAAAACTTATTTGACTGGAAGATCGACATATGATGCAATTGAAGCCACAAGTGTCAAACGACAGATTCTGGCTTTAAAAACCTCGACTTCCAAACACTGCAGAACAGGAAACCAGATCCAGTAAGGTGGCTGCAGAAACACCCCTCATGTGACATCATTACCTTGATAAGAACAGTGCCCCCGGTACTTACAGAGGCCAGTCCTGGCATGGTTTTCTCCAAGTTGAAGAATTCGTTGAAGTCAAAGTCTCCAGCTGACGGGTCTGGAAGAAGATCTGGATGGGGAACTTCTTGATCAGCCTGCAAAGCCACACTTTGCTCCTCGGGTAGTTCACCATTGCATGCCACTGCTGCACGCAAAAACATTTGACAGGACAGTCAGACCCATATCGTCATGCTGTATGATGTTTAAATTCAAGAACGCAGGGCTTGACGTGCCTTCCTTCACAGAGTCCGTTTGCTTCCTCGATCGCTTTGTTTTGCGTCTGTCCTCCTCCAGAATTTTGTCGTCAAATCCGATTAGCTCAATGGTCTCTGACTGGCTGGTGGGGCCGGCTGAGAACCACTCCGGCTCCTCCTCTGCGTACGAATCGTTTCTTCTTCTTTCACTGAACACCCGCTTGTCACCATATTCCCTCTGCAAGACATGACACATGCAGAATCATAAGGTTTTCACAAGTTAGTCGTGCAAATAACCAGGCAAAAAAAACTAAATACTTTTATGAGTAAATGGACAATTATGAACTGTGCGTCTTAATCTCTGGGAAACAAAGTAAGAAAAACCACAAACCCTGAATCTTTTATCTTTGAAGTCTCTCTCCCGCTCCCTCTCCTTCTCTGGACGAGCTTCTCTCTCAAAGGCTCGAGCAGCGATGATGCGCCCACTGCCAATTCTGCGAGCGCCTCCGAGGCGGAGTGTCTCGTTTTCCTTATTTTCCAGTGGGCTTATTGGGCGCCGGGTGTTTGATGCAGATACAACGTTGCCTTGACAACCACTGCCAAAGCTTCGTCGCTGTGGGCTCAGTACAACGTCCAGGTCGTCCTCCTTTAACCGCTCACGGGGATCTAAATGAATGGGGCAAAAAAAAAAAAAAGAAAACACTCAGTTAATCTAGATTTAAATAAAAATACAATATCCACATTGAAGTACAAGTGGTTAAAAACCTTAACCCAAACAGATTTTCATCATTATAAACCAGATTGACTAAACTGTGATTGTTTTATACAAAAATATGAATTGAAAACCAAATTAAATATTAAATGGCTAGTTTTAAAAATCTGTGCATGTTTAAAACCAAAGAAAGATAAGACCCAAGACTTTAGAAACTCGAATAATACACCAACTAGTCAAATCAGGCATTTATTTACCTGGGATTCTGCGTTTCAAATGAACTCTGTCATCCATGTAGTCCTTCTTAAAGCCTTCGATTGGGGAGTTTCTCTCTGAGGTCGGGTACAGGGAGGCGTGCCATTTCTCTGGGTCCCAGACGCCGTCACTGGATTAACAAACAAAACATTAAAAGGCGACGGACTGAAAGCAAACATTAGCAAAAATATTGGAAAACCCATTTACATGACGTCTGCATGTAAATGTAGATAGTTTAGGTTCAATACAAATTCAGCACAACAAAACAAAAAAACAAAAACATGGCAATAAAGTATGAGACATGTTAAATATGATCAAAATTTAATTCAAAGTCAAACCAGAAATGCATGATTACACAGAACTTTGACATTACTGTTAAACATTTTAGATGAATAAAAATGTTACTTTGTGAAACAAAGAACAGTAAAATTAGTGACTTTCTGTTTGCAGGTCAATTTTAAAAGATCTGTCAAGTGGACTAATAAAGGATAGGCCACGACTTGTGAATTCATACAGGTAGAGTTGTTCTCAAATGTTGTCTGAATTATTCAGAAGAAAGATCAAACAGCATTAAGATGCACATGTCAGAAATGTGTATATATTTTTTTTAATTTTATAAGATTAAAAGGAAAACAATGCAGCCTGGCATCAAGAACAACTAAAAGGAAATTGTCAAAAAAGAAATCTGGCTTCTGAAGAAAAACAGGAGTTTCATAGAGGAGCCTATGCTTGATTTAAAAGGAGCCATCACATGTACACTTTTGACTTGATAACACTTCACCGTCATCATTTAAAAGTAATCTTAAAAAAAAAAACCTCAACAAATTGCATGTGTTGCACAGTTACAGCCATATCTTAAATCCAAATGTTATTTTTAAGCCACCGACATTTATATCATTGAATTAATATTTTCAAAAAGGCAGTAAAAACACTGCAGTGTAACTAATGTTTTACAATTCAAGTAGCAATTTTTTTCCCCCTTGTGAAGCCACAATTTTAAACAAAAAGTATCCTAGTTGGACGGCAATGACCTGTGTGGTTTGGAAAAAAAAAAAAAAAAAAAAGGAACTGAACACCATGCTAAGCTGAGAGTTATGTGGCCAGCTGATACACAGATTTGAAACATCACAAACCAAAAGTTTTCTAAATGTAACTGAGCATTTACTTATCGTTTCTTTTACAGGGAGATTTATTCTCCCCATTACTTTCTGAAGGCAATAAGAAACTTGCTCCAGGGCAGGCTGAAGAACAAGCCTATTCAAAGCATGGTACGTGTCTGTGCAGCTTTGTTTCCTGGCCTTGAGAAACATTTATGAGTCAAGGACAATCACCCATGAGACATGAATAATAAAGCAGTTTGAAACTAAATGTCTGGATCATTGCTGATGAACCCAAAACAAAAGTATTCTACAAGGCCACAAACTAAGTAGTCCAGATAAAAGCCAAGCTGGATGTAATCACAGTCCTTGTCAAGAATAAGTGCTGAAGACTTGGAATGAGATTACTGAAATTAAGGTTTGCAGGCCAAAAAAAAAAAAAAAAGAAAAGTTTGGCTGGATTTCTGTAAGGGCACAATTAAATGTTCATCATACCTGTCGTATTTTTCAGAGAGACATTCAGGCCGCTCGTTGGAAATCGGCAGTTCCTTTATATCCAGAAGTTCCTCCTGAAAAAGAAGAGCAGTTGAGTTTTAAAGCAGATCTCTGCATGATGCCGTCTTCGGACCGGCAGCAGTTCCGTAGTGTCACCTTGGTATATCTGAACGGAGCGGTGGCTCCTTGCTTTCGCTTGGGCTGGTCCACAGCCGTCTCATCATTCTTCTGCTGCTCACTGGCATCTTTCTCCATGATGGAAGACAGACGGAATCAAATTGCTCCAAGCCCAGGAAGGTTCTGCTGGAAGAAAGTTGCCAACATCAACACAGTCCTGCTACAATTAACAGGTATGCTGCCTCCACTGAGTCAACAGGAGCCATTTTAGTTTCAACTGCTGGATTTCGGATGATTGCTCAACTGGCACATTAACAAAAGCAGGATATTCTTAATGCATAATTTAATCATGTCACATTTTCTATTCTGATTAAAACTATTGGAAGTTTTAATCTTTAAGAGACGGCCAAATGTGTGAAGTACCTCCTAAACAAACATCGATTCTGAGTACACAGTGTTCAAAAATAATATATAGTATTTATTTTTTGGCCATACCTAAACAAAGATTGCTCCACAATCTAGAAGAGGACACTACATTTGAGCCTCAAAACCTATTTTATTTAACAGTTTGGCAAACTGTTCAAGTTAAAACATTAAAAACTATAAAAAGATTCAGAATGACATGGCAGGCTTTGAACAGGGATTCCAGTTGTTTAAAGACTCCTCCAGGCTCTCCACTACCATTTTTAAAGCTAAAAATAAAAATTTGCTTCACAAATGCACTTGACCATTTGGTTGAGAAAATTATTGCCAAAATGTATTATTAATTAAAATTATTACCGAAAACATCTGCTGAAGGTTTTTGTACTGAATATTCCTTTTTGATCGCAATTTCACAAGTTTGAGGGTAAACTGAGGGACAAATTCTCCAGCCTCCCACATGCAACAGAAATGAAAGTTCAATCTGTAGAATGTATGAAGGTTAATGACTTTTTGGGGGGGGACTATCACCAATTCAACTGCAAGTTACGGTACACTCTGAAGTAGTGTGCAAAAAAAAAAAAAGAAAGAAAAGAATCAGTATTTATTGTGCTGGTAGAAAGAGTTCATCTTTCACACAGACCACTATGGCAGTTAAAATCAATATTTTAATTTGGTTTTATTCCTGATGTCTTGGCATGGTGATCTCTTTCAAGGACAGGAAGAAACTAATGGAAACGGTCAATAAATCTGACTTTTGAATCTTGGCTTAACTCACACAGATGAAAATGAGCCCCATCTTAAGTGCTTACCATCATTTCCTTCACTGGGAATTTCAGTCTCTTTCCTCTAGACCACAAATCAGTAACTTTGCCATCTATGCACAGCCAACTTTGTACTCTTCCTGAATTAAATTTGCCAGAAGCCGCAAAACCTTTATTCAGTACTTGTGACCAGCAGCTATTAAATATCCCCCCCAAGACAAAAAAGGATTGCAACCAGTATATTGCAGTTATTTGAATTCATATTAGTTTTGGTGTTCCGTAGTTTGTAGATATTTAACCATCACAACAATTATAGAAACCACAGAATGCATTTCCCCTCAAGTTCACTCAACATTTTGGTCTTCTGAGGCCAACAGAAAAGCCTGCAGAGCCACCAGCAAGTCTAGCAGCACAGACTTGCTGGTGCCACATCTGTATAAAGTAGGGAATAATGGACATAGTGCTTTTGTTTGATTCACTGTGTCTCAATTTAACCTAGGCAATTTTTTTGTCCCTATATTATAAACTTCATGCAACATTTATTTCTCCATGTTTGATACAATTAACTGTTATTTTAGAGATCCACTAATTATATCCATATTTATTTAAAAATCCAGCAATTTATTTTCTAGTCAACAGACATAATCCTGGAACAACTTGAAATATTTACTACAATTTTGAACTAACAAAGTATTTAAAAAGTCACTTGGGAGAAAAACACTTAAACACTTTAAACAAATTATTTAGATTCATCTACCGTCAGCGAAACGTCCGTGGCGACCACTTTTGTTGTTGATGATTGCCAATTAATGAGTAAATTGACAACAGCCAGCGACGAGTGCCAGCGCAATCACCAGAAAAGGGGAACAGCTGGGGATAATTACCACCCTGTAGGGTCTGGACATTACAAGAAACTGTTTGAGAAATATCAGTGATTAAGCAAAAATAAACCGCATCTAAAAAAAAAACCCTCTAAATGACAGTAACCAGGAATTAGCACTCAATTAGGTTGGCCAAGTTTAACTGGCGTTACACATATAGTTTATATTTAATGCAGATGGGAGTAGAAGAAAATACACAAGCAGATAAATATTTATAAAATGTCTAGGCAAGAAAAAAAAAAGACAAAAACTAAAATAAAACACTTACTGGGTTTAAATGATGCGTGGATCGCTGGCTGCTCACGTTAGTTAGCTGGCTAACCAACTAGCCGGGGATAAAACCCACCCAGCGAGGACCAAATCAAGCCGGTCGGGCTACTCTGGTGGTTTTAGTCAACACACACTTCTGCAGGGGATGATTTAACGAAATAACACCGGTTTAAATAAGAAAAGAATTCACACAGAAACTGTGCAGTCTCTAATTATTGTCTGTCTCTTTCTCTGTTTTCGAAGTCGTAGCAGCAATTTTCCTACAATCACCGCTTTAAGAAGGTCCTGGGAGAGATTACATGTTGTCCGTCGCGCCTGTATAGAATTCGAGGTAGTACTGTTTTAGCCTGCTTCAACTAAATCATATTGCATATTTTTACCTGAAATATAACAATAAATATTTCCATTGAGTATGGTTTAAAGAAAATTGAGTCAATAATGATGTAGCTTACAGTAATTCTAAACCACGCTACAGGCAATATGTTGGACGTCTAAAGAGTTCGCTTGATTTCTTTGCCTTTGGGATCTAGTTCGTAAACATCAAGCTTTGGTTAAATTTCTACTGAATTATCCTACAAAAATTACAAATAAATTAAGACATAGATTGTGATTTGTGGAATCAGTTTTTCTATCGCTAAATTTAAAAAAGACGTAATTTGAAAGCGTCTTTGTCTTCTTGATCACCTTAACTCCTGTTTATTTTGAATTCTAATTAATTCATTCAGATCAGATCACTCAAAAAGAAGAAATATAGAAAAATACTTTCTTTTTCTTACCTAAAATCCAATTCAAAATCACTACCATGACAATGAAACATTATACGTGCTATGAAATTCTTGGATTTGGTCCCTTAAAATTGCAAAGTAATATTTTAACATTTTATAAATTTACAGTCAATGCATAAGTACTATGAAAGAGTATTTCCAATTTGAAAACAGAATTATATAGACATAAAAAGCAGGAATGCTGTAGTTAAAGAAAAAATGGATAGATAAATGCTAAAATATTATTAAAGACTCTACACTAAAAAGAACTTGAACTTAAAAAAAAAAAATAATGATGTTGTGGGGGGTCAACGTCGAACTACCACTAACGACAGCATTGCAAACCCCGCCTTCTCGGACTGTTATGTTGAAAAATTCAGCTCCTCCTTGATGCCGAAGACCCTCTCGTTTTCTTCCTAATTTTCCCCTGAATTAAACAAATATGCTACACTTAATAACAATTTGAGGTCAAGGTTTCCTCAGTTCTCTATTATGATTAGCTCTCACAGACTGATTAACTCTTCTAAAACGTCAGCTGCTTCCAAAGCGAAGCATCGGCGTTGCTGTTGACAACTGGTTCCAGTGGGTCAGCATCATTTACTCGCCGGGGCAGTGTGGCGGACCAATCCTGCCACAATGATACAAAAATATCAAAAATAAATTAATGAATTAATTCAAATACTTAAATAAATAAATATTACCTGAACTTAGCTTTATTATTCTAAGTCTGAAACCTTTAAGCTATTTATCTTTTTCAGTTTCCTGAACAACTTAAAGTGGACATTTAAATTTTTCTTTAATACTTCAAATGCTGAAGAAACTTTACAATATCTGTGCTGTTTTATGATACCTCACATTAATCCGAGAATATTCCAGCAACAGTGGATTTGATGATACTATATATCTGAAAAATAATGTGAAATGTCTGAAACTCTGCGCACTAAGGCCATCTGCTCTTGCGGTAAATAAAAAAGGAGCAGACCCACTGATTCCGGGCATGTCACGTGACCAGGAAAAACAAATGCGCGGCAGTTGGTCTAAATGAATCTTTTCAAGGATGGAGTAAATAATGATGTCTGTATTACAAGTCTGAATTAAAATAATGCAAGGCGAATCCGTCCAAAACTCAAACCGGGTAAGACTGCGACCCTTCAGATCTGAGGGTGAATCTAGACAACTGCGCAGAGTTCAGACCAGGAAGGTTTCTTACAGAGTGGGATACAACTGGAACAAGGGAGGGAGACTCAAGGAGCTCAGGATAAGGTGCCCAGACAATGTGTTGACCATATTTTAGATTAGTAATAATACTAGCATATAATTTGAACTCTAACCCCTCAAACATCTCCTAGACACTTGGCGAGAAAATTCCTGAAGATATGGATGCACAACACCTTTGGTCGAGTTCTACCCCTGCAAGCCAGGTAACACTGAACACATATTGTAGCTACAGTTCAGAATTAATTGAAAACCAAATGAGCACTGCTATAATTATTTCCAGTTTGTGATAGCCTCCTTGCTACTTTTAAAGTCCTGCATGACTCTGAGGAGTTTTAAATGATGCAAAATATGGTTTGTTACAGGTCCCACTACAGTAGAGGCCTCCTGAGTCGAGCCTTTGAAACATGGAGGGACGACTGGTGGACATCCAGGAGGGAATGGAGTCTTCTAATGAGAGCAGAGTGCCACTACAGGTCAGTCTCAAGGCATTATGATGGATTGTTTGTTCTTTTTTTCTGTAGTAGCTGCCTGTCTATATCAGCATTCGGTCATTTGCGTAAAACTCATTGAGAAGTTGAAAAGTTTTCTTCTGCCCTCTGTGTTTAAGAAAGACAGACCATGAGAAATGAGACAAATATACAGTGCTGTGAAAAGTGTTTCTTCTTTTACAGATTTTATGCAGCTTTTCTGGCTTAATACATAAATAATCTGAACCTTTCAAGTGTGACAAAAAAGGAAAGCCAGAATAGCTAGTGACCATGCGATGTGCTATTTACTTTGCAGCAGTACCTAAAAAGCAAGCATGCATGTGGCGACAGTGGAGAGAAAAAAAACCTCCCCTTTAACAGGAGAAAACCTTCAGCAGAACCTGACTTGTGTCCATCTGCGTTGGGGGCTTGAGAAGACAGAGTAGATGTACAAAAATGAAACAGAAGAACTGATGTCAGAGTCATTTCTTTGTTAATAAAAAGCAAAAAGTTAGCAACAGAAGAAAACATTTGATTTTTGGCAGCATTATCTCAGCTGATGTCCTCCTCTGGGAAGGTACAAAAGCCAAACAGAATGCCAGTACGGGTGTAACTTTGTACTATGACTGGATGTTGCTTACATTTCATAATGATAGAAGTCGATTCAATAGGCTGGTTGTCGTCGAAGCAACTGCGAACTGCACAGCCCAAGGAGATGTTGGAGATGTCTGTGTGAACATGCTTGATATCCTTGATACAGTCAAGATTATGTGCTGCTAATGATCTTTGTGTCTTTAGGTATTATCTGTTAAACCTGGCATTTTATGGGTGGAGGAATTTTACATCTCTGCAGAAACAGAAAAAGACTAAATTACAGTATGCACAATCACTAGGTATGATTTAATATAAATAATAAGCAGGAATTATTTTCTGATCAAAGATGGGGTTTTAAGCACTCTGCTCCTGTGAACAGCTAATAGGCGACTGGTCCGATTGGCTTTGGACAGATGGAAGGTTTTCATTGAGATCAGGAGAGGACATTGGAGGATGCTTGAATCCTTCCTTGAGCGGAAAAGGCTTTCGGATTTGCAGTAAGTTTCTTTTTTTTTTGTTTTGTTTTGTTTAGTATTTACTGGTACCGTGTCAAACTGGAATGCTTTCCATGTGTGTGACATTAACACTCTTTGCAGCTCAGTGTGGAATTTGTGGCAGATGAGGCTGCAGAAGCAGCAGCAACTTATGATGTTAGAGGATCAAGCACAAAAGCAAAGGGCACTGAGCTTACAGAGCAAGGTAGACACACGGTCCGCTGAGCTACAGTCTTTGACTTTTTTAGATTAATTGTGAATTTATTCCAACCGTGTATTTTTTTTCTTGCGAAAAGGCTTGGAGTCTCTGGAAAGAGACACATAGATCTGCTTCTTACCAGAAAGAAGAAGAATCCAAAGCAGCTCTCTATTTCACTGTCCGCCTTAAGACAAGAGCATTTTGTCGGTGGATGAGTTTCACCTCGCATCAGAAGACCAAGAAAGACACACAAGGTTCTCATGTTTTCCTTTCCTTCAACTATCATCTGCTCCACTGAAGGCAAAGGACCTGGTTTCAGGTTGCAGGGTTACTCTGTGTGTTTTTCTTGTAGCCGTGGCTCAGCGCGCCTGTCGTCTCCGACTGGTCAGGAGGTATTGGAGGGAATGGAGAAAAGCTCTGAGTCACAAACAGAATGAAGAGAGGCGCTTGCGAGTTGCAAACCGCTTGGCTGTTCAGAGCACTCGGCGCAGAGTGCTGGTGTACTGGAAAGCCTGTATCCTGAACTGTTAGACAAAACTAACAAAGATTCACAAACACTTGCATTACAGACATTCATAAACACGGAATAGTTCATAAATGTGATGTGGAAAAATAAGGATATGTGATTTCCATTTTTTTTTGTGAGTGGTGTGCATTTGCATTCGATATATTTTGCTTTAATACTCCTAAATAAAACAAAACAAAACAAAACAAAACAAAAATCCAGTGCAACAAATGTCAATAAGTATGTGCAAATAAAAACCAATTGCTTCCAGAAGTCTCCAAATTAGTAGATACAATCCATCTGTGTGTAATTTAATCTCAGTATAAATGCAGTTGTTCCATTAAAGTGTCAGAGGTTCATTACAGAACATTAGTGAACAAACAGCATCAGGGAGATCAAGGAGCACCTCAGGCAGGTCAGGGAGAAAGTCGTACAGGAGTTTAATGGAGAGTTAGGCTACAAAATAAATAAATAAATAAATAAAACTCATTTCAAACAGAGAGTGCGAGGGAATGAGATATCCCGCATCTCAAAACTTAACCTGGCGTTGCTGGCTGGTGATAGATACAGCGTCATTCTGGAGGAAAATCTGTTAGAGGCTGCAAAAGGCTTGAGGCTGGCGTGGAGGTTGACCTTCAAGCAGGACAACAACCCTAAACATAGAGACAGAGCTACCTGGCTGTATGTAGCCAGGTATGCATGGTCTGATCTGATTTAGAACAGAGCATATCCATGTATTAAACTGACCTCGTGAAAGTCCAGACGTTGATCCAAATGAGAATCTATGGAAAGAAAGTTTATGTTCACCGATGATACTTTATAGAACAGCTTACATTTCAGCATCTAGATGTCCTCATCTGGAAGAGGCATAACCCAACAGACTTGTAATCGCAGTGAAATCACGTTGTTGCCTCAGGGAGGCTGAATACAAATGCACACCACACTTTTCAGTTTATTATTTGTAAACGGTGTTGAAAACCATTCCTCATTGTCTGTACAATTCCCAGTTATGTACTCATTTGTGTCTGTCTGGTTGTTTGTGGATCTATCAGGAGAAGGCTGGGGGTGTGTGGTGTATGGTAGACTTACTGAAGGAATGCATCCCGTTCTGATAGTCCTCTGTTCAACTGTTTGGCTCTTGAGCTGTGATGTAGATGTTCAGCTGTGCAGAGAAGAAGCGGAGAGGAACCAGACAGCATGTCAGCATTTCCAGCATCATTTGCTGGTAAGAAATGGAACAATTGGATCGAGCACGACCTGGCAGAGAGCAGTCAGTTCTTGATCACTTTGTGTTCACAGCGCGCTGGTCTGCGGGGGCTCTCTCTGAACGTCGGCTGGAACAAAGCGCACCGACTGAACAACAACATGGCCGTCCAGCACCGTCAACAAACAGTAATCGATGCGGCCGTCACCTTGCAGGCAGTTCCGTTGTCTTTCAGTGAAAACATCAAAACGCAAGCTGCTCTTTGGTAGATGCTGGCGAAGTACTGGAGGCTGTGGACGGATCGGCTGGAGGAGGTTGAAGATCAGAGCTTTCAGCCCCTAATCGACAAGGCGCTGAATATTTACAGGTTCTAGGACACCTTTCCATTTTCTAGCCACCTTTCCAGGAATAAATCAAACATTTTTGAACTGTCTGTCATGTTGCAGGGTTTCTGTGCTGAGGCGTTGCTTCCACCACTGGAGAGAAACACTTGCTGAACAGATTCATATGCAGGTATTTTCAAAGATCTTGATCTCATTGGGACTTTAACTAAAATATTTTAGTTTCTATTTTGGAAACATCTAGTTTCTATTTTAATAAAATAGAAGCTATTTTAATAAAATAGAAACTAAAAGTCCTATTCCAGCTGAGGAAAAAAAATACATCAAGGTACACTTTATGTTCTGTTATGGCTGAATAAGACTGTATCACAAAAGCACACATATACTGTCCATAACAACAACATTATACCCTTCATCACAGATTGATTCAAGAAGAAAAAAAAATTATTTTACCTACTTTCTCACTTGAAAATGTCAAATTTGTCATTTTTAATTAATTTTTCTACAGGAAGTGGAGTGTCGCGCGGATGTTTGGTTTGCTGAGCGGACCTTACCCCGATGTTTCCAGTCTTGGGTGGAGTTCACTCTGCAGGGACAGCTGCGAGAACAGAGAAGATTCAAAGCCGAAGCCTTGAATCGGTGATTTGGGTGTTTTTAACCTTCTTGAATGCAGGCCCTGACTATATCTCCTCCTGTGTGACTTTTTTTTTGTGTCTGGATTCTCAGGAAGCGTCAGTTCGCCTGGGTGTTTCACACCTGGTGGGAACGGTCAGAGAAGCACAAGGAGGAGAAGCTCTCTGAGCGGATGGTACGCAGCTGCAGATGGAAACAAGCTTAGTGTCGATTCAGACAGACTGTTGTGCTCCAGACACGTCGCCGTGTGTTTCCAGGCGGTTCTGCACGACGAGCAGCGCTGCGCGCGAGGAGCCTGGCTGCGGTGGAGAGGACGCACGCAGCAGCAGATCAGAGAGGCAGAGAGACAGGAAGCTTCGCACCGTCTGCACACTCACAGGCTTCTGCACAACACGCTGGTGCAGTGGAGGAACCACAGCTCTGAGATCCGAGACAGGTGGTGACGATCTGAGGTGACTGATCTGTCTGAGCTGCTGTGTTTTCATTGTTAACGGTGGACTGATCTATTCGTGTCAGGAGAACCAGAGAGCTGCAGGCCTGCCTTCAGGGGGATTTACGCAGACTGCGGTGGGCTGTAGAGAAATGGAAGAAGGTAGTTATCGTCTGGACACAGAACACTGACACAGAATGTGGATAACAAAAATAACACAGTGGCTATTTAGGGTTGAAGCAGTTAATCGGATTAATGATGAATAATCAATTATTAAAATAATTGGCAATTAATTTAGAGCTTACAGACTCAAAATTATGACAATGTGATGAAAGTCTAATACCCTCAGACCAGCAATAAATCCGGAACTATGCAAGAATATATACATTTTGCATTTAAGATGAAAAACCTTCTTTGTCTATAAATATCTTCCACCCAAAGCTCCTCAAGAGACATAGTTTTAGCTTTATCTGGCTAAACGTCTGTAAAAAAAAACCCTTTGCTATCCAATTATTAATCAAAAAATAATCGACAGAACAGCCCTACACTGTATTGATGTTAAGCAAAAGCTGAGCTTTTCACATGCTGATTTTTTTTTTTTAGCTGAATGCATCTTCTGCTGCATTTATAGTAAAGATTATTGCATTTTATGTAGTAAAATGTTTATTTTGTTTCTTAAAAGACATTGAGTTATTGGCATTTTCTTAGATATTTCTAACATTGTATAAAATAAGAATAGTGTTACATAAAAAATTTGCATAATGTGGATTTTTTTTTTATTCAGTTACTCAAATAATGGTCAGAATAATCGGTAGAACATTGCTGAAATAATTGTTACCTGCAGCCCTGTTGTTATCTTCTGGTCGGCATCTCTGCAGGTCTTAGCCTGACGCTGATGAGTGTTTTTGTCATCAGTTTGTTCAGAAGCGGCGAGTGAAGAAAAGCAGGCTGAAGGAGATTCAAGGCCACTATGAAGCTAAACTCCTCAAACAAAGCTTCGTGGCCTTGGAGGTGATTAATCATTAGTGTGTAGAAATTAAACCAAAGTGACTAAAGAGGATGTTCAGAGCCACTGCTGTGTTCACAGAATCATCGCTTTGAGATGTCTCTGATGTGCGAATGTGCAAAGGAGCTTCAACAGCAGCGAACACAGATTTTCCTCAGGTACCTTAACTCCAAATGTTCACACCCTTCTACTAGTTTCACTTTCATGGATTTTATTGCCAATTCCTCTAAACAAATCGCCGAATCTCTCTGAGATCAAATGGAGAGAGCCAATAAAGTCACAGATTCCTTATTAAATTAAGGCCTTTGCTTTGAGTAGGCCATTCTAATGTAGAGCCTGGTGGCCTTTAGGACTGGAGGCCATTAACCAGGACTTTGTAGAACTTCAGACTGGAATATGACTAAATGTGAACCTGCAATTTTATTGTCTTTTAAGTTTTAAGTTTTGAGTTTAAGATTTGCTGCTTTGAAATCACAAACATATTTCGGCCTCGTAGCGTTGAGTCATATGTCCTCAGGAAATCTCTAACAGCGTGGAGGGAGAAAGCAGAGCTGCTGGCTGAGGTTCGACTCGCAGAGCAACAAGCCCGGGAGCATTTCCAACAATCCGTTCAGCAGAAGGTTTGAGCTTTGGCCCTTAATTTTAAAATGCAGTATAGTTGTTTTCTTATCCTTTGCTCTCTTTGTGCTAAACCTGTCCAGGTTTTTCATGCTTGGAGAGAAGTAACGAGACGTGCACTGTTGAAGCGCCACCAGCAGAGGGAGTTGCTCGGGCAGGCTCAGAAAACACTCAATGAAGGTAATGAATATGCACAGAACATCATGGTTTCAGGTTAGGTCAAGTTTGTTCTGGACATATTTAAAGCTGATCAAGTGAACACATTCTTTGTTTAAAAATAATTTTGTAAAACCTGAACTTTTAGGTAAAGTAAAAATGTTTCTCTAATAATTTTTCAGCTTTTCTTAATGGCTGATAAAGACTCCAAAGGACATCCATTTGAGAAGTTGGACGCTAAGTTTAGAAAATAAGTAATTTAAATAAGGACATATGAGTAAATGTATGTTCCAGGTTTCGACTTGATGAGAAGCAATGCCAAAAATGTTCCTTTTGTGTTTCAAATAGAAAATAGATTATGTAAAAAAAATCTTGGGGTAAAATTACTAGGTCAAAAAGTATTTCAAATTTTTAGCGAGATGATCAAATGTGATCATCTCTTTTATAAGTGGATTTGTTAGGGTTTTGTGCAAATTATACTATTTGCAGATTAGAGTTAAGCAAATATTCTTTTATCTCTGAATTTCCCTCCTTGGCTTTATTGTTACAGAGTTTTAAATTATTGTTGTAAAATCTTCTTCGATTCTACCTGCACAACATAATAAGGCAAGAATCCTAAACTGTGCTGAACTTTTTTATGTGATTTGTTTTTTTGTTGTTTCTTTTTTTAGCTCGGCTGCGGTTGATTTTCAAACAGTGGAGGGAACGAACCACAGAGGCACGGACGCTGAGGATAAACATGGAAAAGGCCAGAAGGCATCACAACTCCAAGCTGCTCTCTACAACCCTGAATGCATGGAGCAACTATCACTGCCAGCACCAAAGACACAAGGTTGCCGTTTTATCACTAAATACATCTGTCACATGAAGCTACACTGCTACTACATGAAAGCTTCAAAGTTGCTATAACTCTTCAGGTCATGAAAAGACAAGGACTCCTGTTGCTGAGGTTAAAGATGTACCAGAAGTTCTTTGAGCGATGGAAAACGAAGGTTTGCTGACGTTTTTGTTTACAATTTTTAATAAGAAGCTTCACTTAAATAATCTGGGAATAACCTGGAAAAGCTTAAAAAGTCAAGTTAGTAAAAGTGCTAGGCATTTTAGTTGACATTTAGTACGCTCTGAGGACATCGGATTCTCATCTGATGTCCTGTTTCTGCTGTACAGTACGCGCTGTGATTTAACGCTCTCTCACAGGCTGTGACTTCTTGGTTCTTCTCTTTTTCCTGCGAACAGCTGCAGCACAGACGCAGGGAGGCTGAGCAGACGGAGCGAGCTCTCTGGCACTGGTCTCTCACCCTTCAGGCCAAGGTAACACCTGCCTCCACATTCTTATCTCGCATCAAAATCTCCAGGGCCTTGAAAGAGTACGCACACCTTTTGAGATTGGGATATTGTTTTATAACCCACCCCCGGTTATGAAACAGCAGCATTAAACTTTATGCTGCCATTTGTCCACTAATGTTCTCTTAAAAAAGCTCTGAGGTCTTCGCTGAACAGATGGATTTATACAGAGATTAAATTACTCACAGCTTGACTGGTCAGGCAACTAATTAGCTGTTTTTTTTGGGGTTTTTTTTTTTTTTAATTTACAGGTACCAGAATAAACTGAGGTTAGATACTGTTGCATACTTGTCTATGCTACAATGAGGATAATAGTAATAATAAAATGCTATCTTTTTTAGTTTATCAGCAGATCCAGATGTAAAACACCTGGAAATAAAAGATGGAATGTTTATCTCTGTTCTCATGCTTTTGATGTCAAACCCAAATGTTTGCAGTGGAAAATTAAACTGGTTAACCTGTTTTAATACTGGAGGAGTGTATTCATCTGCTTCAGCTTCACAATTGTATGCCGCTCTGTTTGCGCTAACGCATAATAATCTAATAAAACGTATGAAAGTTTGGGATTTCAGTGTGATACAGTGTGAAAATATGAGTATGAATATGTCTGCAAAAACTTGGTTGATTGATCGATTTGCATTGTGAATCTGCTGCAGGTGTTGCAGGGATGGAGGCTTTGGGTGACAGAGCAGCGCAGCAAGCGGAAGCACGCAGCCAGAGCGGCACAGGTATACAGGGACCAGCTGCTGAGGGAGGGCGTGACGCGCATCCTCACGTACGCCGCGCACATGAACGACCTCACAGCGAGTCTGACGCAGCTCAGCCAGGAGCAGGTGGGTGTTTGTGGGAGCGTTCAGACACCAGAGCGTGAGCGTGACTTCAACCGTCTGCCCCGCGTCCTGCAGAGATCGCAGCGCCTGCAGAGAGTCGTGAGGCGCTGCGCCATGCGGTGGAAGCGGCGGGCGTTGGGTAAATCACAAAAGGAGCAAGATGTCAGAGCGCAGCCACAGAAGAAGAGTGTGACCTTCTGCTCGCCAGGTCCTGGCGGCGTTTCCACGCCTCACTCAGCGGAGCAGGAAGCTGAAGCACTTAGCAGCCAGTGAGTTCAGATCTGAGTCTTGTCTCACTGAAACTGTGCAGCAGATGGAGATGAGGTTATCAACCTTGTTTCAGGCAGATTATCTTATCAGTGCTTTACATTTTATTTTGTACTCCCCCTTCTAACTTACAAAACTGGCTTTAAAATCTGGTCTCTTTTAGCAGTTATTCGTGTTTTTTTTTATTTTTAAATCGCTTAACGGAAATGTATCCTGAGCAGCACTGAAGCAGCACTGAAACCGAGTCAGACAGGCTTCATATCTGGAGCTGAGTCGCCTCTGGAGAGCAGAACTCAAGATCTTCTTCTGCCACCCTCAGCCTTCATGACCTCAAAGACGCAGAAATCTGTATGTATCTCTTACCGTAACACATTTAAACATTTATGCCATCCTGAAATAACTTGACTTTCTTATATTCTTCCTTTTCTTTTTTCAAAGTTGGACAGTTCAGGTCTCAGAGAAAATCCATTTGTTTCCCTTCGTGAGTTTGAGACTTGCTCTACGCACCCCCCAGCAGGTTTTCAAGGTGTTGTAGTTGACCTTTTTTTTTTTATTTACAACAAACAAAACTGACAGGCATGAAATATTATAATCAACTGCTGCGGCGCCCTTTCAGATCCAAATTTGAAAAATTCTCCTGAAAAAGAAGCATCAGTTCTGATGAGGGAGCTTCTCACCATTCGGACGGACATGAAGAACTTCCAGCAGAGCAAGAAGCAACTTCGGTGGGAAAAAAAAAAAAAAAAACTAAATCCAAATCTTGTTTATGCCATTTCAAATGTGGTGTGTAGTAACTGATGTGTGTGTGTGTGTGTGTGTGTGTGTGTGTGTGTGTGTGTGTGTGTGTGTGTGTGTGTGTGTGTGTCACTCAGGGCATGGTGCAAGCTGAGAGACGTGTTGCAGAGTTGGCTGCAGACAAGTGCAGAGGATGAACAAGTGGAAAAAAGCGCAGTTTGTGAGGAGCTGAAAGAGGTAGAGGCAGAAGGAATGATGTAGTTTTATCTTAAACTGGAGTCAATAACGCATGATCTCAACTCGGACAGTTGTAGTCTTTAAATAGGCGCCTGAACAAAATGCAGATTTTTGTGAAGTTGTCATAAATAATGACTCTCTCTGGTAAAGATCCAACAGTTTCTGCACATCTCACCAAGTGAGCAGACCTCTGATGACCTGATGGTTCTAGCTGGCTTTTCTTTAACGAACAACTCTGAAATTAATTTTGACCGGAGATCGTTGCATGCCATTATAAAACATTAAAAACATTTTCAAATCAGTTTCCAGCAAACACGGAGCCTGTCTCGTGATGAAGCTATAATTAATTTTCCTTCTGTTGGTCGGGACTGTGGAGGCAACATTTTGAATGTGCTGTAGATCATTTTTTTTCTTGTGTTTTTTTTTGAGATGGCAGTTGGCCCATTTAGCGATATACAGTGGAGTTGGGAAAATTAACACATTGCACGCTCATTAGTTTTTAGATTAATTCGGTCTAGTCAGGTCCTGATCATCAAACTTGTACTTGTAAAACCAAAAACATCTGTTCCTTTCTGCATTAAGCTAGAGGGATTTTTTTTTTAACCCATGGACACACTCTGTAGTTGCTGTTTGTATGCGATAGGTTAAAAAAGGCTGTATCTCCTACCGATTAACGCTGACATTGATTAGTTTCACATTTGACATTTGCAGCTGGAGAAGCGCATTCAGGAACTGTCCACGGAGCTGGAAAAACAGAAACCTACCATCCTGCTTCATGTGGAGAGGATCCAACATTTGCAGTCTGTCCTCAGTACAGCAGGAGTTTATCCTCTCTGTTAAAAACAAGAAGACCTGGACATCACAGAAACAATAGGTCATTCATCTATATGCTGTTTACGCTCATGTGCCTCAAATATCCGGAGAACTACAGATCCAGATATGTTCATCTGATGCACATTTTGTTACATGTTTGCTAATTTTTTTTTTTTTTCCTCAAATAAACTTTGAAATCCTAACTACACACAGCTGTCGTCTTCTTTAACACACTCTTCGTCTGGCAATTCTTGGTAACTGTTCAAAATGTTTTTTCGTCTTGACCCCCGTATATTAAAAAAAGATTAAAGTGGAGCTGTATCTTTCACTTTAATTTGTGAACAGTTTGATCTGGGTCTCCTTGTGACAGATGGTGCTAAAATATTTTCCATATGTGTGTAAAAGGTGACTGTTTTCAGTCGAGCTGCCCTTACGCAACAGATTTTCTCCTCTGTTCTACGCACCAGCGGCTCTGATTCCCTGGAAAATCAGTGGTGGAAAATTCAGGCTTTTCGCTCTCTGCTGACCGCGCTGCCAACATCAGCTTAAAATGAGAGGATCTAGTCACATTTTACTCTTTCTCATCTTCACCTGCTGCATCAGGGGTAAGTAGTTGTTACTTTCTTATTATTATTATTTGGCGTTGATATTTAGCCCCACTGGGAGTGTGTGATGACCTGATTATATAGTTTATTGTTGATTAAATGTTGGGCATATGTATGGTGCAACTTTTACAGTAATATTTCCCTGATAAATGTTAAATGGTTAATAAGCCAATTGCTAAGCAAGTTTCTATTTATGCTTTACTTTATACTGCAGAATTTTAATTGTATAAGAAGCAGCCACTTTCACCTTGTTTCACAACTTTAAAGCACTATCATTTAATTTCTACTGGTTTATAAAGGCTGAAAAATAGGCTAGAACTGCATCTGTCTATGGTGGAGATGCTGACTAGAATGAACTAAACGACCAGCTCCAATTTGCCAGAAAGTAGCTTGATGAACCACGAGATTCTTGGAAAGATGTTCTGTGTACTGCTGAGACCAAAGTGAAACTTTTTGGAAGGTGTGTGCCCTGCTATATGTGATCTAAGATCATCTCAGCATCTCACAAAGTACTAATTAAACATACAGACAGTATTGGTGGTGCTAGTGTGATACTCTGTAGCTGGTTTGTTACTTCAGGAGATTGAAGACTTGATATTTCATTTATACAGCAAGCCCACTTCTTCATGGCTCAAAAAAACAAAGGTTTCTGATGGCCTAGTAAAAGTCTGGACTTGAGTCCCAAAAAGATGTAGTTGTGTGATCTTAAATGGCTTAACACTTGCTGACATTGGTTGTTATTATTTGGCTGTTTAGAGTGAAATTAGTTTTGTCACATACATCAAGTTGTTATGGATAGCTATTCCAGTCTTAAATGAAATCGTTAAGAAACTGCTAGAAGCATTTTGATTTATCTGAAACATTTAAGTGGCAAAAACAACAAAAAAAAGAATCCTTTAGTAAATAGCTTTCATAAAAATTGCCTTATTAATGATTTATTAGTTATTTATAAAGGCACTCTTGTTTAAAAATTACGTGTCTGAGTCCATTTTTTTCCTAGACGAGACATGCCGGAAGTTGGCCAGTGGTCAGAAAAAAAAAAAACATATTTGCCTGATTGGCTTGGATAGTGTGAGCTTTTTTTTTTTTTTTTTTTAATTGTTGCTCCTGTGACAGCTAAGAAGATGCGCTGGTGCACCGTCTCAGATCCTGAGCAGAGGAAGTGTGCAGAGCTGGCCAAAGCCCTGGTGGCCGTCCTGCCGCCTGCTGCTGTTGCAGCGTTTGCCAGGCTGTCCTGCGTCCGAGCGTCCAGCACAGCCGACTGCATCGACAAAATCAAGGCGAGTCGCTCTGTAGATTATTGTTTCACTTCTAGGAGATGATTGGGAGAAACACCTGCCAGTGTTGCTTCAGAATTACGCTAGGTAGTGGGTGTTTATAAAATGCTTTGAGATAAAATTAAGTCATGAATCCAAAACAATTGACTTTCATTTTTTCTTTTGTTCCTTGTTTTCAGGCGAACCGTGCAGATCTAGTGGCGCTGGATGCAGGAGAAGTTTACTCTGCTGTGAAGCAGTTTGATCTTGTTCTCGTTGCTAAGGAGGTTTACGCTGACGGTAAGGTTTGTTTCATCCTCCTGATATGATCCAGAGTGTTTCCTCTCCCTAAGTGATTTCTGAAGAGTTTATTTGTTCATCTGTAGGAGCTTGCGTCCTGTCGGTCGCCGTGGTGACAAACAGGAGCTTGGATGTTCGGTCCCTGCAAGGCCTCAGAAGCTGTCACAGCGGGGCCCGGTGGACTGCTGGGTGGAGCCTCCCGCTTGGGTTCCTGCTGTCCAGGAACTACCTAACCTGGAGCAAAGACAATCCTCTCAGCCAGGGTGACAACGTGGTTCTTCTAATAGGGTTCCCTATGCAGTCTGGAAACACTTATTCCTGACCGTTTGATGAATTTTTATATCAATACTTCACAAAATGAGCACAAAACCACAGGAATTTCTAAATAAAAGAAAGGCATTGTAATATATATAAAAAATGTGTTTTAATGTCTGCCCGTATTTTTCAGCGTCTTTCCTCCTCTCTTGCAGATGTTGGTTCCTTTTTCAGCGCTAGCTGTGTTCCAGGAGCTGCCAACATGGCGCCGCCTCTGTGCACACTGTGCCAAGGCCAGAAGTCTTACGTCCGCCAGAAGAATTACTTCTGTGAGTCGTCACACAATGAGCCTTTCTACAACAACCAGGGAGCCCTCAGGTCAGCCTGAACGAGAGAGAACCTCTTTAAAGCAAAAAGCGACCAGTAGACGTATTGGTAACAGGTTTTCTGTTTTGGCTTGGTGTAGATGTCTCCGTAGAGGTGCAGGTGATGTTGCCTTTGTGGACCATTTAGCGCTTGGAAGTATTAATGGTAAGCTCTGTATCATACTTTACATATTTCTTCTTCTGTAATAAAATAAAATAAAACTTTTCTGTGATTTACTGACATCCGAGGTGTGTGACACTAAACGATCAAAACAGTGGCAAGCAGCAAAAAGCTAAGAAATAAAAGCAACAATTTTAATAATAATAAAAACAAGTCAAAGTGACAAGATTAGAAACTGTTTGGAAGATATATTTCATTCTCTGTGTGGAGAGAATAGGGTGGCATACTCTGTATTATATTTCTGTATGTCTTCAGCTGAAAAAAGTGACACTAACCATTCAGTTCTTTCGCAAGGAATGTTCACATCTTGATCTTGTTAATCTTTGTAAGAAAAGTGACTTAATATCACTTCATTAATGTTCAAAAAAAAAATTTTTTTTTTTTTAAATAAACAAGTTATATCCATAAAAATTATTTTCTGGCTTAGGATATAGTTGGCACACTGTGCGTCCTAATTGCCACTGGTTCAGCCTGTGGTTGAAATAACTCTAAAATGACTCTTGAAGATTGCCCCGTTCCTCACTTTCAGCTGTGTGATGTTCAAAGGGCTTCTTGCATTTATAGCCCATTTCACCCTGCTGCATCTCCATAAAATCCAAATCTGTTTGACTCAGCCCAGAACTTTCCATTAGTCATGTTGCACAGCCCGATTCTGCTTCAGTTGTAATTGCCTTCACAAATGGTCTCAAATGAAGAACCGTCTGATATGTGATGGGCTTAATTGTGACTCTGCAGAAAGTTGCTGACCTCGGCAATTTATGTGCGTCAGCATCTGTTAGTCCTGCTCTGTGAAGTTCCTTCACATCCAGTTTGTGGCTCACACATTGTTGTTTCAAACCACTTCCACTTGGTTTCAACACCGCTGGCTCTTTGTGAAATATTTAGTAAAGGAAACTTCATAACTGAACTTGATGCATAGAAGGCATCCTATTAGAGGATTCCATGTGAGCTTCTGAGAATGACATTTTTTAACTGATGTTTGTAGAAACAGTCTGCATGCTGGGTACAGACCTGTGACCATGGAAGTGATTGTAACAACTGAATACAGTCATTTTGAGCGATAATTGTACCCCTTAGTATAGAGTGCAGTTTGTTTGGAAGGGTTGCCTGGAGAAAACCAACGCTCTGAAAAGAACTAATGGGCGATAAGACCTCTGGACCATGTCTTTTGGACTACAGTAGAAGTGTTTTACCATAATGCACAGCACAGTTTTAGAGCAGGGGTCTTCAACTCCGGTACCCAGGGGCAGGTGTCCTGCAACTTCTAGATGTCTCTCTGTTTCAACACACACGAGCCAAACAATGAAGTCATTTGGAGGACTCTGGAGAACCTGACTGAGGAGGTAATTCAGCTATTTCATGATGGTGTGTTGGACTAGTGACACATCTAAATGTTGCAGGACACTGGCCTTGAAAACTAAAGGCGAATACCTCTGATTTATCAGAGCACATAACTCAAACTCAACTGTTTCACTTGGTGGTGTTGGAGTAATGAATGGGCTTACTTTGCAGCCAATACCTTAGTGATCTGGCAGTCTTTGAGTTGATTACGAATTCTTCTATATGTCAAAGCATTCTGAAAGGTCATTCTGAAATCTTTCTGAAAGGTTAACCAAAATGTTAACTAAATAACCTGACAGGATGAACAAAGGTGTGTCTAAGTTTGTAATGTTTTCAGATTGGTAGAAGTGACCCATTTTCTTTTGTACTGCAAATGTAGCAAATTATTATCAGTTCAATTCTGAAACCAAACCAGCCTTTGGATAAGCGGGGTTTGACGCTGAAGGCTTTTGTCTCTTGAGTTTTTATCTTGTGTGTGAAACTTTCTCAGCGAGCGAGTGGGACAGTTTCCGGTTGCTGTGTCCTGATGGCTCTCAGGCTCCTCTGAGCCACTACAGGAGTTGTAATCTGGGCCGTGGTCCAGGAGGAGGAATGGTCACCAGACATAATTTTCGCAAGGTTGTCCGCAAATTTATATCAGCTGTGCAGGTAAATAGGTGGACATGGTTTCACGCTTTTGTTCTGTCATTCTGCGGCCTTCGCTCAACTTCAGCTATGTACTGAAGTCATTTCTACACTGATTTCTTAAGACGCAGTTTGGTCGACTAGGAAAAAAGAGGCAGCGCTTCCAACTCTTCAATTCATCTCTCTCTGGGGAGTCGGACCTTCTCTTCCGAGACGCGACGGATAAACTGGTTGTTCTGCCGAACGACATGGACGTCAGCCAGGTGATGGGGCTGGATTATGTTGCACTCCTCAAAGGACTCAGCCACGAAGGTGCATAGGATCAGCCTGAACTTTTCAGGAATGAACGGGATTTAGCTCTTATAGCAACTCTCTGTGAACTAGTGGCTTGGGTTTGCAGGAAGCTCTCTCCAGGACAGCGTTGTGCGTTGGTGCTGCATCAGCCATGCAGAGCAGAAGAAATGCGAGCAGTGGGCTCTGAGCATAAAGTCCGACCCACTGGTGTGTGTCAGGGCTGTGTCGATGCGGGACTGCATCGAGAAAATCAAGGTAAATCGTCCGAGTCGCACGAGCATCGATAGTTTATCACACTCTGGGGATACAAAGTTAAAAACAAGACATGTTTTACCTCAGAGGGACGAAGTGGACGCAGTCTCGCTGGATGCAACACACACATTCCTCGCAGGGAAATGTGGCCTTGTTCCGGTGGTCACTGAGTATTATGGTAAGATTGTAGTGATGCATCTTCCTTGGTTTTTGGTTTGCTCCGTTCCTATTTGAGTAGTTCTGTGTTCTGAAACGTGTGCTGTTGTCAGCGAGGGCAGCGATTAAATCATTAAATTGTAGTTTTGGTGTTTGTTAGTGGAAATAAATGGATTTTTTTGTTGCATTTTCTCAGGAACCGAATGTGCTCCTGCTGAAGGATCGGCTCACTTGGAGACGGATGGTAGGATGAAGACAAATCGCAGCTCCCTGAGCTCGGTGTTTGGTATAAACGCCATCTTCACATTGAAACCATCACTCTCTGCCCCCCTTTCAGTGCTGCCCTCGGCTGTGGGTGTAGCTGTAGCAAAGCGCTCCAGCAGGAACATCTTCATTGGGAATCTGGGTGGCCGCCGCTCGTGTCACGGTCACATGTACAGCCCCGCAGGCTGGCTGCTGCCGTACAGACACACATTGAGCCTGGAGCACAACAGCAGCGCCCCCTGTGATCCAAACCAAGGTGCAGATTTTTTTAATTTCCTCATAAATGCTCAACTTTCTGACTTTTGCTCCTCACTCTATGTAGTGAGTGCATGTCACTTCCACTTTAATCCAATGCTTTGTTTTGTTTCTTTTGTTTTTAAGCCCCCCGTTGACTGCAGTCTGCCGCTTTCTGTTTGTACAGTGTACAGCACGGTGTTTTGGAAAGGCTGTCTCCCCGGATATCAGGGGAATCTGTGCAAAGTGTGCATGGGAGGGACAGGCGAGGCAGCGACCAAACGCTGCACCGACAACCACAATGAGCGTTACTATGGAAACATGGGCGCCTTAAGGTACACAGGACTCCGGGTTTTTCTGTCGTTTTTTTTTCCCTGTCCACAATAAAGATCTGTTTAAATTCTGAAGATAAATTCATCTTTTTGTAGAAGCATAATTTTTTTCTGATCATATCGGCCACTTTATGTGCCTTTACATCAGAGCCACTTTCACCCAACCACACTTGCAAATACACCACACAAAGCTTGAATATTTCTACTTTTTTCATTGAAACATCATGCTACTGTAACAAAACTTATTTTATATTTTATCCCTTTTTACACATCATCATTATGGCAGCCAAAAAGGGTGGAGGGCACTGTCGTGTTGTTCCTGTTTCAGTATTTACCCTCATAGACTGATTTGTTCTATTTTTCTGTTGTCTTGCAGGTGTTTGGTTGGAGATCCAAGCGGGAAAAGCTACGGCGACGTGGCCTTCCTCGAGCACCACAACCTTGTCACTAACATCCTTGGTGAGGTATTGAAGACGCTACATGTATTATGTATGTAGAGCTGCCAGCTAATTGACATTGTCCCTATTTTATTTATTTATCTTTATTTAACTCTAGCTTTGAATTCCAGCGGGTGGGCGGAGGAGTGGACCCAGTCTGACTTCGAGCTGCTGTGTGCCGACGGACATCGAGCTGCTTTGTCAGAGTGGGAAAGTTGTAATTTGGGAGTCATCCCACCGAACAGCATCATGACACGGCCTGTGCTCACCTCCAGGGTGTATGACTTCCTCATGAAATCGCAGGTCAGTAATTTTGTTTTCGTAAAGTCTCATTAATTTGAATTCTGCTGGGAGGACTAACTCATCAGGTTCTACTTGCAAGACTAGAGAAAAATCCAACCCTAATTAACCTGTGGACCTGCGACCTCCTCATGGTGTGCCCCGCATACCTCCCAATGACCCCTGGAGACCCCATGACCTTGCAGGAATAAGCAAGTCTAGACGACGGACGTGGGGATGAACGAATCGTTTTGCTATCGCTTTACAATCGTGTACTACTTTATGTTGATCTATAACTCTTTGGTTTTCTTCAGACTCTAAGATGGTTACTTTTCTGTAATGGCAGGAAACTTTGGGAGCCACCTCAAGCACCGAGTTCCAGCTCTTTGAGTCTCATCAGTACGGGGAAAGTGATCTGCTGTTTAAAGATGCAACGCACTGTTTTGTTCACACAAGCCACATGGATTACCGCTCCATCCTGGGAGAGGAGTTTTACGCTCACGCAGAGGCCGTCTTTAAATGCACACACTCTGGTAGGACATGGACACACTACCTGACTGTGGTGTAAGTTGGATTTTTCTTTCCCCTATAATAACTGCAATCTTTATGTATTTTCTTTTCCTCGCAACAGATATCTTGGAGTTTTGTAACCAGGATGTGTGCAGCACATTCTAATGAAGGAAACGTAAAACGGCATGGTGGTTTCCTCGGCTTCTTAGATATTTAGTTCTTCATCCATACGAATGATGGGTTAATAAAGACTAGAAATCATCACATGACTGAACTGAAACTTATGCTTTCATGATGGGATATTTTCTAACTTAAATTTGTGTTCTAAAGCAGAAAATATACATGCATATATTTAATAAACATGTAAAGCCAACACAGCAAATGTTTACAGCAAAACAAAAGATGTGGCTTTTTGAATTGAATTATTGTGAGAGCTTCTCTATAGATATATAACAAAATGTATGACATTGATATTCTTAGTAAATACATTTCTCCTATGGAGAGATGTGTTTACTCTCAACTTACTCTCAGTAGATTTACAAACAAATGTTTTACAAAACATTTGTTTGTAAAGCTCCCAAGTAATTCACATATAGAAGCCAAACAAGAAGTCTATAAATTAAAGGGCAATAAAATGTATTTTTTTAAATTTGATGGTGGGGTTAGAGCAAAACTGGGCTCATGGCCTCACTGTCCTAAGTCCTAAAATAATTTCAAAGATTTTAATTAATTGTTAAAAAAAAAAAGTGGTTGTAGTAAATTAACAAAAATATGCATAAATATGATCAAGCAAGGAGGTGAAAGCATTATGCTTTGGGTCATGTCTTCTGAAAAGGGTGAGAAAATATACATGCATACACTATATGTATATATATGGATGACAAATACTGCCAAGACAACAAAGAAGGGTTAAAGAAGAAGGACATCAAAGTGATGAAGTGGCACAGGTTGTTGGAAAATCTGCCAAGAAACCCAAAGGACTTAGAGTTTCTGCCATAAGGAATGGTTCAAAATTCTTCCTGAGACGATTCCAAACCTTGTGACAACAAAAACCGTCTCGATTTTGTGTTTTCCCACCAAGAAGTTTCTTTTCACTCAATCATAGCAAATCATTCTTTTTCTGTATTATGTTAAAGTCAGATCAAAAACTCTATCCCTAACTACCACTCCCAGACTCCTATGCGGCTGTTTGGTGTTACGTTGAAATGGGTACTTCCTGTGTTTGCAGCTGGTTTCCATGTTATATCAGCTGGTTCTGGTTTGACAAGTTACTTAACAAAGCTATGCACTACCGGTTACTGTGGTAACTTTACTCATTAAAAAGGTAAAGTTATAAATATTTGCGTGTTGCTTGTTTAAACTTTGTTGTTGCTGTCGTCTTAAACTCTTTAAAACGTGCGCTCGTTCAGATGCGGCTGCCGCTGCGTCTCTTCCCGTCTCTCCCCGCTCCTGTCCGGACAGCCTCCTCTGTCCCTGCGGGGAAGCTGAATTTCGTCCCCGCTTGCAGCACCGCCGATGCCCGCTCTCTGGAGCTGCTGCAGGACTTTGTGTCCCGATCCAGGCGGTTGTTCGTGGTCACCGGAGCGGGTCTGTCTACGGAGTCGGGCATCCCGGATTACCGCTCGGAGGGTGTCGGGTTGTACGCCCGCACCGACAGGAGACCGATGCAGCACACGGAGTTTACCCGCAGCGCCAAGTCCCGACAGAGATACTGGGCCAGAAACTTCGTCGGGTGGCCGCAGTTCTCCTCCCATCAGCCCAACTGTGCCCACCGGGCTCTGCGGAGCTGGGAGGAGAAGGGGAAGCTGCACTGGCTCGTCACCCAGAATGTGGACGCCCTCCACTCCAAGGCAGGACAGACACGGATTACGGAGCTCCACGGCTGCGCCCACAGGTGAGGAAGGCTGAGTGACCCCAGGTGGGCAGGGTCCCATAAGAAATGGAGCTCGGTGGAATTCTATATAACAACTATGATGCAAAATATATGGTTATGTTAACTGATAAAATTAGGTATGCATGTCAGTTCTTAATTGCCTATTGCCTTGAAAAGGTAAGTCTCAGGGATCATGAGGCACAAGGACAAAAGATATATATATATTTTTTTTCCCCAAAAAATCCATCAAAAGCAAATTTCATAAGACTCTAGATATTTTGGCAGACCAAAAGAAAATATTAACTCAGACAAACCTAACAGACCTCTTACGCCACAGAGCTTCAAAACTGAAACGGTGTTCAGGTTGTTGGCTATCTGAAATTTCATTTTGTATTTAGGCCAAAGTTCAGTTTTGGCCTCAGGTGAGCAGAAGATCCTCTTCCACATATTGTGACCCCAGATGATTTGTGACAAACTACAAACAGAACTTCTTTTGGCTTTTCTTTTACTATTGACTCTTCCATAAAGACACATTCTTCCATCCGAGTTGTACATCTCTGCAAGGCTGACTATTATTCAGAAAAGCTCTCCATGCCTGGCCTGTCAGTTTATGCAGACATTGAGGTTTGCAATTTCGCCAAACCTGAATGCCCTTTCTTTGGTGATGGATTGATTGAACAGAGCTCTGTGAGGTGGTAAAAACTTGATATGTTGTTTTATGACTTAGTCCTAACATAAAAGTTAACAAGTGGACTTTTCTTTTTTTTTTTTACTTACTATGACTTGAGTGAGATTTGTTGCACAGGATTTTATTTAGGGAGCAACAGATTAAAGGGTGCCAAATACAAAGGCAAGTCCTACTTTTTAGACTTTAGTAAAATATGTTGAAAAGCCTCAACTCTATGTTCAATCATAAGAAAAATTGGATTGTGTTTCATGTGTTCTCAGGGTAACATGTCTTGGCTGTGGCAGCATCACCGCGCGGGAGGAGCTGCAGAGGCGCTTTGTCTCATTAAACCCGGATTGGAGCGCCCAGGCAGGAGCCGTGGCTCCGGATGGCGACGTCTTCTTAGAGGACGAGCAGGTCCTGAACTTCAGGGTCCCGTCCTGTGAGCAGTGTGGGGGGATACTGAAGCCAGAGGTTACGTTTTTTGGAGACACGGTGGCCAAAGCGACGGTGCAGTTCGTGCAGGAGAGACTGGCAGAGGCGGACGCAGTGCTGGTTATCGGCTCATCACTGCAGGTATAGAAAAGCAACCAATTTGTGTTTTCGGCTGTGTTTTCCATTCAGCTGTAAGTTCCCTCCTCTGTGGCTCCGCAGGTGTACTCAGGATACAGGGTTCTACTGGCAGCGAGCGACAAGAAGATGCCAATCGCCATCCTGAACATCGGACCCACCAGAGCAGATCACCTGGCAGAGTTGAAAGTGAGGGGCCGCTGTGGTGAAGTTCTGTCAGTCATCCAGCCCCTCTGACCCCACGGACCGGTTTAGAGTCATCTCTGCTCTGCTGACTGGACTAACTCAGACGTTAGTAAATCACCATCAGAATGAGGTGATATGAAAGGACCGACTAGACGGCGAGAACTGCTGTCCTGTTAGCACTTTCCACACTGCTGCGGGGAAAAAAAACGGTTTTAGAAGTCCAACTTGTGTGTAACGGGAAGGCTCAAACTGTGTTTGGTTTGTTTCCGTTTGACTTTCAGCTGAACATGACGAGGATCTGTGTCACATCCTCTCAGACTGTTCACAGTTCTTTAGAGGTGCTGCTCTAAAATGCAACTGTTTTGATCTAAAGTGACTTTTACTGCAAGATATTTGCAGAAGAGCAAGTAGCTGCAGAAGTACGAATACTTGTTTGCGAAATGCAATAATTAAAATGCAACTGCTGTCACAGTGCAATTAAAGATTTTAAATTCCTTTAACATTTAAAGCGTACTACTTAGTTTGTTTCCACTGCTTTATAGAGTTATGAGATTACTACAAATAGCCAATACAAAAAAACACTGAAATAGAAGATATAAATCCAAAATGTTACATTGGAATAGTAGAATATTTTATTGACCAATAGCTAGCTTGAATGAAACATTTAAAAGTGGCTTCTGTTTAAAAGCTAAGTTATGGATTTTTATGGCATCTAAAATGTTCTCAAATTGTGTTTAAAAAAAAAAAGACATAAAAAACCCACATCGGATTCAAGAGCATTTTATTTAATTTTAAACCTAACTTTGTTATTGAATCACAAACAGACAGAGGGAAGAGTGACTGTGGACTGACTGATACTGAGATCCTTCATGATGCTTTGCTGCTCAAATCTCTCCTGCAGCCTGAGCCTCCAGTTCTCCAGCTCGGGCCGAGTCTCCTCCTGCAGAGCGGCGGGAACGCTGAAGGAGTACAGACAGAACCTGTGAGTGTTGCCGTCCATCTGCCATGCCGCCGATGCTGTAGCCACCACCAGCGGCGTCATGGACAGACAGTTTTCAAAGCTCCTGGCCTGATCAAACCAGTAGGTGACCGGGTAACCCAGTAAGAGACCAAATATGGTGCACAGGTTCCAATCGTCAGATTTCTCCCCAACATAAAGAGGTTTATCAGCCTCGTCGTGTCGCCGAAACTCCTCCAGAAGGAGCAGAAAATCTGCCACCTCACCCGTCAGCCGTCCCCTCTGAGCATTAGAGACGGCGGGCTTCTCCAAAGACGCAGAGACATTTACAACGGGCGGACCACCGCCACGAAGCGTCTTCTCTAAATTAGATCTGAGGGCATCTGCGTTGATAATGAGACCGTTTCCGTTTAAATCCAGCGTGAGGAGGGATCGAGACACGAGCTGGAGAGACCGCAGGCGGCTCAGATAGCGCTGGAGCTGTTCGGCGCAGGCGGCGTTGCTGTCGTACAGGAGAGCAGGCTTCAGCCCCAGATCCACAGTCAAGACCTGAGCAGCAAGATTCAGACTTTGAGCCACGGAGAGACCCTTTCTACCAGAACGCAGACTGTTACGGGCTGCAGAGACAAAGAGGTCCTCAACTGGCATGGTTGAGATAAAATAATTAAAATAAAGTCTTTTGCGGGAGAGTTTGGGGCAAATTCAATCTGTACCTCAAAGAAAATAGAGATGACGCCTGTGCACTTGTGTACATAGGAGGGGGGGAAAAATGTCATGTAAACAAAAACACTTTGTTTTCCAAGTATTTCATCATGTCCCTCACTTCTTCTTTGTTGGTCCAAGATTCCTAAAAAGGGGCAAAACCAGCACTTTAGTCAAAGAACTTTTTTAAGTATATATATTGCTTCTACATTTTCTGCCAATGTTTCAGAATAACTGTAAACTTTTCTGCAATACAGAAATATGTCTTACAATCATCCTGTTTTTGGTCAAGATCAGCAGGTTAAGTCACCGGCTGAGGAGACATCAAGTCGAAATCTGAGAGATTTCTAGCCACCCAGACTCCGGCGGCAAACAAACCCAGGTTAACCAGAAGATTCCTGAAATGAAGAAAACAAAGAAAGAAGCAAATTAAGAAATGTTTACCGTTTTTGTTGCTGTGGTGTATTTCTGTTTAAAGAAACTACGTGTAAGCCATTATGGACTATTTTAGACTGGGTCGAGAACCCGGACGCTAAGTCTAAAACTTCCTTCTCTGGCTCCTACCACATTATTTCTAGGGATAATGTGGTCACTTGTTATCCAATATATCCCCCTGAAGATCACAAACCCAGGGGCTTTGCTAGTTTAGTTCATACATACCAAGTGAAAAGAGTTTAGGCATCATAAGTTCCCGAGAGTTAACGGAGGAATGGATATTATATTAAAAATTACACATATCACATGGAATACATAAAAATGACAAGCCGTACGTGTAAATAACGTGCTTTAGCTGACTAGCATTAGCATCAGTGAGCGGCACAAGGACAAATCCAGCAGCATGAGCTAACGCTAGGGGAACAGTTAAACTCAGCACAAAATAACACACTTCTCACCTCCTAAAGTCGTTTCTGTCTGTCGCAAAGCGATACGTCGAGCTGATCCACTCAGACACCCGGGATGGAAAGCTCCCTTTCGCGTTTGAACCGCTCATCGTGCTAGCAGAAGGTGGCAGCGAGGAGCGAAGACGGAACCAGCATAGGCATTTGGGAGAGGGGACGAATTTAGTTGTGGCACAAATACGGGTGCCCGAGAGGATTAATCTCCGCTCGTGTCAATATAATATTACATGACCAAAGATGTCTGCCACCAGGTACCGTCGGTTTCTTAAACTGTGTGAGGAATGGCCCCGAGACGAGACCAAGAAGGCACGGGATCTGGGGACATTTCTGCGGCAGAGAGTGGCTTCTGCGTTCCGCGAGGGTGAAAACACGCAGGTAGAAGGTCACGCACACGACTCCATCGATCAGCGCTAACAGAGGACGCCCTTGTTTTTAGCATTAGTTGTTGATACCTGGGGGAGCTTCTTTATTATTACTCTGACAGCACTACTAATAACCCGGCTGCAAAAACAGATAACAGAAGTTCGACTTTATAGAAATAGGGGGAAACCCCCCCAACTATTTTTAAAATTACTTTTGCTCAGGTGTTACCCTAGATGAACCAATTAACTGGATGCTTTTCTTTGATTGACCATTCTTGGTGATAATCAAGTCAGATACTGAAAAACCAGGTTTCTCACTGTTCATGAAAATAACTCACTAGTTTCATCCTTTAGACACATAACCTCAAACTAAGGCAGTTTGTTGATTAAAAATAACAATATAGCTCATATTTTTCTCTTTATTGAGCTAAAATCCTTGGAAATAAAACTCAAAATACTTACTAACTCAAACCAGCAGGTCAGACCTTAATGGAAACCGGATGTTGGTATTGGCCAGGAAAAACCTAATCAGTTCATCTGCTCTAGATTAATTTCTGACTACTTTACATTAATATATTTAAGTAATACTGACTCCAGTTCTTTGCAGTTGTTATAGAAGAAGTAGAATTATGCACATAACACAAATTTAGCATAAATATAGAAAACACTCATCTTAGACATCACTAGTTATTCATAAATTTTGGGGGGCGGGGGGAATATAATTCCAAACAAGTTTGTCAAACTTTAGCAACTTGATTAATTACTAATTTGTAAAAGGTAAATAAAGTTGTTGTGCATGCTCCTTGACATATAAATAACACATTTTGCTTCTTCTTGTCATACATCTCCAGCTTGCAGATCCCGAGAAATGTGACCAAATGTATGAAAGTTTGGCTCGCATCAATGGAAATGTATACAGACAGCGGGTAAGTATGCATCCAAATGTACTGCATTGATGAAAACCTGATTCGTTTATGATTTATCACAGCTTGGCCAGTAATCCACTTCTTTTGCTCTACAATGTTTCACAAAAAGATTCATGCTTCTTGAACGTTTTCACATTTTGACTTATAATAGCCACAAATGAAATCTATGTTATTGACTTTTTTGTCAATAACATAGACAAATGTCAATAACATTCAGCTCCTAATAAGTAGAAATTGTGCAGAATACAGAAAAATGTAGCAGGAAGCTTTGTTGTATAGAATGTAAATATGTTTGTGTGTGTTTTAGTTTCCTCGTGTGAGAGACACAAGTTTTACAGGAGTTACAGTGGAGGAGTGTCGAGTACTTTTGTCAGGTATGCACTCTGATTACAATGTGCAGTGTCATCATTGCTCTTAACCAGTTACAATAAAATGACCCTGAAAAAAATAGTGACACCTTATTTAATTATTGTTTTACAGGCAGTATGCAACAGAGCATGGATGAGGAAAAGAAGGGTTTGTGGAAGTCGCTAATGGAGAGATTCTCCTCCAAATCACCAGAAGACGGTCCAGAAAAAGCTCCTGAAAAATAACATTTTTCTTTCCTATGTTGCTTGTATAGAAATAAATATTATATTTCTGGATTTGTCTTTTTTTGTTTTGGACTATTAAAATTTTTAAATCATCAATACTGCTTTTCAAAAACTAAACCAGAACATCTGAAACAACCAAAAAACGTTTTTAACAACAATTGCAATACACTATCACTTAATAGGCAATAGTCAGGCTGTTAATATGTCACAGGGAAAAATCTGAAACTGGAAGGACATGGAGGAAATGAAACATGAATAATGGAAGACACAAGAAGGGAGAGAGAGAAGAAATGCATTTAAGAAAGCATACATGGGAAAAATGAGGAATGACACCAAAAAGAAAGGAAGAAACGGGGACTCGATGCGATGAAATTGTTCTGTTTACACAGGCTAACGATGAATCCTGCTGAATCTTGAAAGACTGTGATAGATTAGACTGACTTTGAGCGATCGCCTTAAAGCAGTGGTTCTTAACCTTTTTTGAGGTACCGAACCCACCAGTTTCATATGTGCATTCACCGAACCCTTCTGTAGTGATTTTTTTTTTTTTTCTCCTCCCAAATTCAAGACATTGGGGTGACCCAACTAGAGTCTAGTTAGGTCTCCCCAAGATCACTAAGTCTTCTTAAAAGGTAGAGTCTCTGAGAACAGTTCTTCAAAATATAGTCAGTGTTTTCAGCAAAGTTGAGCTGAATGTCCAGGAACGACCCAAGGTATTTAAAATCTGCCACAGTTTCAACAGGTTGGCCATCGAGAGAAACTGGAACCACTTCAAGGTCTTGTTTAGTTCATTTAATTAGCTCTACACTCTTAAGAGAATGAAAAATTAATAATAAATAATAAAGACTTTGCGGTATTCTGATTTAGTAATGTAATTATATTAGTTGTGTTGCCACCCCCACGCCACTAGAGGCAGTAGCGACCCCGAAAAGATGCGATAAGGAGCAGATTTAGAAGCTATAAAATTTGATAAAAACTGAGTTTTGCTCAAAGGCACAAGTTCAAATCCATGCTGAGAGTGGAACTCCTTCAATCAGTGCTCCTCCGCAGCTCTGATTGGCTAAGCAATGTAACGTGATCCTCTGCAGCAAAGCGGGGCGTCATCACGACCCGAGACCGACTCATCGAACCCCTGGGGTTCGATCGAACCCAGGTTAAGAACCACTGCCTTAAAGCTACAGTTGGGAAAAGCAATCCCGTCATGTCATAATTTTTCTGTACAACGTTTTAAGACCGTGGCGTTTATTTTACTCAAGGTTATCATGCTGTGAGAATCTCACTATCCATGTCCAGATTTAGCATTATGTGATGGACTGAAATGTGTTTATAACATGTCAAAGGTATATGCACTCTTTGCTTTATAGATCTTTTAATGTTTATATTTACAACCAAAGAAAGTTCAACTCCTTTTGCAGAAATAGTGTTTGTGATTATTTATGTTTGGGCTGTGATCTACTGGGACAATCTTCTTGTTTTTAAGGAAGGACTCTTCAAAAGTTTGCTTACAAAATCTCATTTACAAATGAGAAAATGCCATTTTACGACAGTGAGTACATTTTATGCAAGTAAAATTAAAATGGATGTCAGCATGTTTAAAGAGAATTAAATTTAACTCATTTAAATTAGTTGAAATATGCATTTGTGAATTATGCAAAGCCTAATCAGCTACATGTTGAAGCTGCAACTCCTCTTATTCTCACAGCAGTGAACACCAGGCTGACGCCACGTTAGAAACAGGATCTACAGCAGCCCATTTTAAACAGAAAGAGATTTTATGAACAAAGTCTTCTTACGTCTGTCTTTTAAAAAAAAAGTTGCTCTGGTTTGCTTAAAAAAAAAACCCATTTTATTTACAAATGGAAAAACATGCAAATTAGAACACCAAACTTTTACACGCATAAATGTTAATCGGAAAAGCACGACCGGAAAAAATGTTTAGCAAAGGAAGCACAGAAATATACCACAACTCGGTTCCAATGTGGATCCTGAGTTAATCTGGATACTCGAAAGCTTTGATCAGAATGTACTATACCTTAATTTGTTCATTAGTTTGACAGGAATAGTGCACATTTTTAAGAGTTAGATTGAAGAGCACGGTGGTCTGCAGAACAATTGGGTGTTATTTACTAATAACATGTAGACAGGTCCTCGTCAAACTGATAGACAAAAGCTGAATCATAAACTCAAAAAAAAAGCAGCTGTGAAACTGATCTGTCATTTCTGCAAAGGAATTTTATCGTGACGAGTCAAGATTTAGCAATGGAAATAAACACACTGCAATGCGCTCTACTCTTCCTTTTTCTCCGGGTTATCTCTCCATATGCAGTAGTTGAGGGCTGTGGCGAGGCACAGCCAGGACAGATAGGGAGCGAGGAGCAGGGTGGCGGTGTGGCTGATGGAATACCAAGACACCATGGTGGCTCCAACCGTCCCCGTGAGAAACACGATCTCCACCAGGGCCTGAATTACACAGGGGGAGGGCATCTCATTGACTGGACTGGATTTCAAACATTGATCATCCTCTACATGCATTAGGTAACCTGTTTGAGTGAAAAAAAACAAACAAAAACATACCCATTTCAGCTTGTGTGCACCAAAGAAAATGGGAGTCCAGGCCCAGTTCAGAGCGAGCTGCAGCCCATAAAGCCCCAGTGGAACCACAGCATCTTCAGTGAAACCTCCAAGCTCTTTCCAGATCAGGTAGGAGCCATACCTGCATAAAAGAAAACATTCAAAAAAATAAACTCACTCTAGAGCAGAATGGCTGTATGAGTCATCTAGAGTCCCACTTACCCCATTCCAGTGTACAGGCAAGTCCACACCACAGGGAATGCTGCGTTTGGTGGGCGCCATGAGGGTTTGTTCAGGGTTGGGTACCAGTTTTTTACCTCTTTGCGTGTAATGAAGCCACCATAGAAACCACCGACGTGTGGCAACGCCGTCATCCCAATCATGGGCAGCCACATGGTCTGAGATAAGAGCAAGTTGTAACAGTTTACCCTGCTAAAGCTGCAGATATTAACTACCATGTTATACAATAACTTTCATAAACTCTGAAGAGGCAGGCAAAAAAAAAAAAAAAAAAAAGCATTTTTCAGGGTAAAAGCACAGCTGACCTCTAATTGACAAGGTCATTGGACAAGTCATGAATGAAAGACTAAAATGTATAAGTAGCTGATAACTAAACTGTGTTTTTAAGTGTGACTGTAATATTACAATATCTCTATTTCAAACAAAAACAAATGTAAAAATGTTGACTTTTTTTCTCTATTTTTACGCAAACTAAGAGAATGAACCATGTTGTTCAATCTTTGTGTATGAAATGTTTCAAAACATGTGCATAAGTTCCCACAACTTATGCACATGTGATCAACACAATGTCTAGAACGTGTGGACTTTTGTGCCACACTTGCACAAAATACAACATAATTTTACATTATATTACATCTACCTACCTTGCAAAAACAAGAAAAAAAATATTTGAAAACATATTTTCATTTCCAAAGTTAACCTACAAAATCATCTACAAGGTTGGATGTTTTTTTTCCCATGTTTTTCTATGTCCAAGTCTTCCAAGGTTTTGAGACCATTCTAGGCTGACAATGTAATTCAGAAATGAAAACCACAATAAAAGTGGATTTGAAACACCGACACACTTTTGTCTGTCTGGAAATCGAATAGAAACCGTTCAGGATAAAATAATTGTTGCAGAAAGTGCAAAAGACATGCTGTGTTTTTGAATATGATTTGATTGTTCTTCACAAACAACAATGTTCAACTATCATTTTGTATTTGTTATTCAACCTCCAGCTGCTGTTTGAAGGCCAAGGGCCTACACGTCCTGCTGGTGGTAACTCCATGTGGGTACATGGGTAACCATTCAAATATTTAACTAATATCCAATCTACATGACCAGATTCAGTACAGAAGTTAAAATTGCAGGATCAGCTTTTGAATCTAGTACTGTATTTGAACTGTAAACTTGTATGCCTTGTTTCGTAACTTGCGCGGTGTAAGGCGTGTCCAAACTGACAGTTCTCCAGAATACTCAAAAATAATCTGCTTAATTAATATAAAAAAAATTATGGATATTTCGTGGAACTGTAGGAATAATGAGTGTTTTGGCAGGTTGTACGGCATGTAAACAAAAAAAAGAGCTAACGCGCATTTCCTTTGTTGTAATATTACTTAAGACACACAAAGGTCAAAGTTCCAGAAAAATAATGTCACTCATCGTGTGTCTGCTCTGATCATGAGTTTGTTTGAAACACTTACCATTCTCTCAGTCCGGATAGTTGATATGCTGTATATATAAAAGCTAAAAACAACAGCAGACTACAGACACGCAGTCTCTAGCATGCTGATAGTCCTGTGATATAGCTGCTTTTAAAGGGCAGGGCAGCCTTATCGCCGCGGTCACTCCTCAGTCCCTCCCACGATCAGCCTCCCAAACGACGTGACGGCGCTGTGGCCAACGGCTGGTCGGGAGGATACAAATCTACCTACAGTCAGGAAGTCTAAAACATATAACACTGAGAGAGCGAGGGTCAAAAATGACAGAAGCTAACACTTTTCCTGCTCAGCCTGTTACTACTACAAGTTTCCCGTTGGCTTTTCAGTCGGCGGAAACGTTAAGACAACAAAGATTGCTAAAGGCTCAAGATAGTTCCCTCCCTTCTTACATGAATGGCGTTGACTCTTAGCTGCAGCTGTGATACAACCCCAGCGTGTCCCTGATGTTTAAATCATTAACATTTCAACATATTTAACATGGTTTACTGTTTTGAAACTTTTAAGCAGTCAAGTATTCTCTAAAAATATAGACAGACATGGTATTTGTCAGAGAACAGCAATGACTACTTGAAAGTCAAAATACAGAAAATTATTTACTGCAGGAGCCTGAAGCTAATCTATGGAGGACCAAAACTGACATAATTAAAAATAAATAGGGCAGGACTCCCAGAGGTTTCGTAAACCTTTCCAGATTGATTATGGATTACTTTGTTTCTCTCTTTAATTGTTTTCAAGTGGACCTTTGTGTTTTAGACTTGTCAGACAGGTTCTAAGTGATTTTTCTGACTCCACAGGTTTTTCTGTAACCACGGTTGGTTGTGGCTAGTGAATTACATCACTTTTCAGATTTTAACTTATAAAAAAAACTTAAACTCTGTATCATTTTCCATTCAGCGAACAATTTTGCACTACTTTAATTTTAGTTTATCAAATAAATCACTTGGCCTGAAGTCAAAGTGCTTTTTCAAATTTTTTTTTGTTCACATTAATCCAAAAGATTTATCTTCAATGAATCTTGGTTTCTGCCATTCACAATATGGATGTGAATCATAGACTTGAGAAATTCATGGCTCACAATGACTAAATGACTTTATGCAACATGTAGCTCATAGTTATATATCTGATTAATTTTGGTAATATGCCTGCATTTTCATAAACAGCCAGCATATCAACAATTCGTCACTCCTGTGGCATCTACAAACAAATTATTTTTAGGTAATCTAAAATATGAATGAAAAAGCAACTGAACTTTTCTTGTTTTTTGAAATTTTTTCATCATGTGGGGGAGGGGTGAAAGCTCTTCAAAAGACAAGGGAAGTGCATTTATTTTCTATTTAAGAAGTTTTCTCCTGGATAACAGGCTATACACAAACATCAGGGGATGTAATTTTTTTCAACAAATAAAATTGGTCCACTTGTAAACTTTATGTGGCACGGTTTTATTCAATAATTCATGACTGAAAAGAGTACAGAGATGAGACAAAAGCCTTTTAGCAAATGTCTCTTGTCCAGGCACTTCAGTTTATTAAATTTTTCTGGGGCTAAAAAACAAAAAGCACAAGTTGCTGGTCAAGAGTATTACCAGAAGAAACTTTGCAGAAACAAACATGTAAATTACACAGAAAGAAGAGCATTCCAAAGCAGTTACAACGTAGCCTGTTAGATACAAGGTTTCTGTTACTCAATAATTTTGGACATTCGTAGTTTAAGTTCAAATTAGCCTACACATTACTCAAAATAAAAACGATCTGATTTAATTAGATAGCTTCTAAGAAATTTACAAAGTTTCTAAGCTGCTCCTGTGTGTGTGTGAAGGTGAGTGTGACCTGTCCTTGGTGTATCCTGTCCTGTGCCCAGTGACAGAACAGGATTAAATAAGTAAATAAAATTGATTAACAGCTGGAGGTACATAGTTAATTTTCTCAATAATACCATAATAATAGTTTTTAGAAGCTGACTACCTCATAGCTGCCCTTACCACACAGAAAAAACCCCCATCAATCATTGCTTTTAGAATCAGAGTATCATGTAATTTGGTAGAAAAAACTAATTATTTTTTAGGTTACACATGCTGATTTGTTGTACAGGAATGACCTAGAAAAATACTGTAAACTGTACTCTACTCTTTTTTATCAGGGTTGTCTCTCCATATACAGTAACGGATGGCGGTGGTGTAACACATCCAAGCCAGATATGGCGCTAAGAGCAGAGAGGCGGTGCGGTTAATGGGATACCAAGACAACATGGTGGCTCCAATCGCCCCATCCAGAAGCACAATCTCAATTAGACCCTAAAATGTGAACATAAAACACATTTAATCAGACAATTTGCAATAGTAAAATTCACTTCTAGAATTTTAAAATAACACTAAAAGAGACCTCTACGTTTTAAAGCCTACCCATTTTTGGCTGTGTGCACCGAAGAAAAGAGGAACTGATGCCCAATTCAGAGCGAGCTGCAGCCCATAAAGTCCCATCGGAACCACTGCATCCTCAGTGAAACCCCCAAGCTCTTTCCAAATTAGGTAGGATCCATACCTGCATGGAAAAATACAAATAAAATAATAATAATAATAATAATAATAATAATAATAATAATAATAATAATAATGGACAAAAGAGAAGATTTTTCTTTCTTCATAAGTGAGTACAGCACAAAAGAAAAATATTTTTTAAAACCTAAAGAAGGAAAATGTTCCTTGGAGCCAAAGTGGTAGCAGCTGCATCTGCAAATAGACTCAAAAGTCTAATTATTTTCCATGGCAATATTATATTAATAGCATTATAATTGTTGAATCCAAAATATTTTGCTTGGTATCGCTATTAATTGCTAAACAGTAAAGATAAAATATTACTAGAGATTACAGTTTCATCAGCTATTACAACAATTAGTTTGATGCAATGTTTTTTTTTATTTTCAATACTTATGTATTTTTAGGTTCAAAATATATTGTTTCAAAAGCAGAAAGGAAAGAAAACAGTAAAATCTCAGATGTTACACTGAAAAATACATTTACAAAGTATATTCAGTTTTGAAATACTAAACCATCCATGCATTCATCAGTATATTCAAGTTTGAAAATCCACCTACATGCACTCTGCAACACTTTTTATTTTTGTTCCTCCTTAGCATGTGTAAAAATAACTTGTACTGCAGGAATGATAACAGAGCAATAAAGCCATACACTTACACTGAGAGCTGACGATATATCAGCTCCTGGTCCTGCGCTTTTCATTTTGAAAACATGAAAACAATTCCTGAATTAAGTACGAAAAGGACAGGTTCTCTTTAAGGCTGAACTTAATGTTGTGTATAATTTACCCCATCCCTGTGTAAAGACTCGTCCACACCACAGGGAACGCTCCGTTCGGTGGGCACCATGAGGGTTTCTTCAGGCTTGCGTACCAGGTGTAGACCTCCCTGCGTCTGATGAAGCCACCAAGAATCCCTCCGACGTGGGGCAGGGCCGTGAACCCAATCATTGGCAGAGACATGGTCTGAAACAAGACCAGATGAGTTTATGACTGATTCCGATAAAGAAAGGTCGCAGGAATTATACAATACGGTGAAAAGTATTTGCTCCCAGACAAATATCTTCAGATTTTTTTTTCTTTTTTTGTCACAACTTTCACATTAACAAGAACATTTTATTATCACTCAACTAATGCGACTAAATACAAAAGTAGTTGTTAAAGGGTGATTTCACTTATTAAGGGAAAAAACTAATCTTGTCCCATGTAAAAAGAAAAACAAAGTAATTGCACAAGAATTCAGTTCAATTCAGCCACACAGCAGGATTTTTGAGCATGAATGGCCAGAGGTTATACCACAACATCATGTCCAAACTTCAACTAGGCTTCTCTGAAACCCTAATTTTGTCTAGTTTTTCAGTCATGAAAATCACTTGTTGTGATGTGTTTGAATCATTATCCTGCTGCAAATCCAAGGGTGTATACATGGGCTAAAGACCATGAACTCCATCTGAACTTTTTTTTAAATTTTTTTACTAAGAACAGAATTCATGGTTTCTAAAATAGCAAAGTATCCCCAGATGTTTACACAATCACCTGCTAGTTTGCATGTTATTGTGATGTTCTTTTTCTGAAATGCATCAGAGGTCAGTACTGCTGCAATGTAGAAGGAAGGTTGAGAGTTTCAATTCTGGTCATTCAGGATGGAGTCTGCATGTTCTCTCTGTGCATGTGTGGGGTCTCTCTGGGTAGTTGTCCTCTCACAGTTCCAAAACATGTGGTTGTGAGGAGTGTGTATGTGCACAGCTGTTTGTTCTGGGTGTCTCTATGTTGCCGTGTGACAGAACAGCGACCTGTCCAGATTATGCTTTATGCAGCATCTAACCGGATGAACTCTGCTTTTTGCATTTACTCTGTTTATGTTTATCAGATGTTATGATTATCAATGATCTGAAACATTTAATTATGGGGGGTACTGTCTATGTCACATTTAATTGTGACATAAAGCATCCCTTTAAATATAAGTAAGAAAGAAGGGAAGTAAAATAAATGTTTTTTCTAAGTATGTCCATGTTTGTTTGTTTGTTTGGTTTTTTTTTACAAAAAATACATTTCTGGCTGAATTAGCACAAATATGAATGTATCAATTTAGTCACTGTTCATCAGACAGTCTGGATAGGGGAACTTTTTCTGTGACAACTAGCTTTTGCAGGGTTAGTAAAAAGTAAAGTAAAAGTAGGTGTCCATTTCCTGATCTAAGGGAGATCATATCTATCTATAGAGAATATCATATTCTTCTTGAAAAACGGCCCAATAACATAATCTTATTGTGCGTGTTTTTGTTTTTGTCTTATTCTTATTTTACCTTTACAGAACATGCAAATCACCGTGTAATCAAATTTAGATCCGCTATGCTGACATAAATGTCATTACAGTAACGTTTTTTTCCTGCGCAGTAGAGTTTTACAGAGCATATAAAACAAATAAAGCACGTGACTAATAAAACATTCTGTTAAGACAATTTATATTCTAACCTCATTTAACTCGAAAGTGGTCGAGAGAGATGACTAAAACCATTTTAAAGTGGCCTCGAAATTCAGAGCAATTTGTGTCTTACCGTCAGCGTGCCTGAGCTCAACAAGCAAGTAACTAGTAATGTAAGAAAGCTGTATGCAGTCGTTTACGTAAACTGTGTGGTTTCTGAAGGTGAAGGCTATTGTCCGACACTCCCTACCTTACAGAACGTAGGGAGAAAGAAGGCAAACAGCGTAACGTCACCACGTTCTGATCAACTATTGGCTGCAAAAACAAAACCTAACGTACAGTTGTTAAAATAATAAGCGTATTCAATAACTCCGAAATTGTCCACGGGTCAAACAGTACCTTTCCGTGTTCTGATGCTAATTTAAAATTGCCTAATCACGTCTGTTGTATTATATTTATTTATTTATTTGCTGAGATTACAAAACGTTTAAGATGGCTCCCCACCTCTGCACCACAAAGAGACTTTTTGTGCCCCGTTCAATTAACCTCGGAAAAACCTAAATCTGGGAACATCATCACGCTCTGTTTAAAAAGGCTTTATAGAGAGGTCAATTAATACATTAGCCGAAGAAGGTATAACTACTTCAACATATTTTTATTTTATATTTTAATGTAAGTAAGTTACCATCCAAAAAAGTACAAAACTAAGAGTAAAAACGCATTTCATAAGAAGTCTAGGAGAATATCTGATTTAATATTTCAATATGATGCAATCAAACAGACAAAAATACAATTATGTGTAAATTCTGGTATTTTAAAGACTAAAGCACAGCAGACAAAGCTCGTTTACAAACAAGAAGTCTCACTTCAATATATTTAGGTATGTTTCTGTGTCTGATGCATTTTTAGTTAAAACATGTTTGTTCTTCATTCAGTGATGCATCCAGAAATTTCACTCAAGCAAAAGTAGCAATACTTTCTGATATTACTATAATTAATATTATTTTAGTAATGTAAAGTAAAAATATAAATGATGGCACTGTAAAACAACTAGATGTCCATGTTTTCCATACAGTTGCTCTAGCAAACAAGCCTCGTTAACAGTCTGCACCAGAATAAATGAATTGAATCAATGAATCAATTTAGTTGTTTTTAGTGTTTATAGCTCTAGTGCTATAGCATTAAGCAAACTTGCTAGGTAGTCAAGTCATTTGTATAGCACATCATAAGGCACTTCAAAGTGCTTTACTTAATAATAAAAATACAATTAGCAAAAGAACAAAAACGAAACATAACGACAGAAAAGAGAAGTCATGAAAAGTTCAAATACAGGTCAGAATAAATCTATTTTCCAATATAAATTAAAGGCAGCTCAAAACAAAACCAAGTTTAGCCTTGATTTAGTTCAGCAGTTATGCAGTTTTCTGGAAGTTTGTTCAAAAATAGAGGAGCATAAAAAACTGAATGCTGCTTTAAAGTGTTTGGTTCTGGTTCTGGGGATTGTTATGGTTATGCAAGCGTGCAGCAGTGTGAATGTAAGTAGTTAAAAGGGATGGAGAAAGGACACAGAATCATACATCCATTTTCCAGCTACACGTACAAAATCAGTCCCTTTTTATTCCGAGTGACTAGGCAGAGCACTATTAGCAAAACACTAGAGTTCTTTGCAATTAATACATTCAAATATAATCTAAGAAACTGCAAAGTCTCTTAGATTAGATATATGTGGCTGATGTAATGAGATGCAAAAACTGGGAACTCTCAGAAATCACTGTGCGACCCTGTAAGTGCAAATAAATACAGAGCTGTGAAGAAATAACCTCTCATTTACAGGTTTCTTATGTTTTTGAATTTTGTCAAACTTCATTGACTCAAAACATTGGACACATTTTTACATCAAGTAAAGATAACTTGAGGAAATACAAAAAGTAGTTTTTAAATGCTGATTTTATCTAATACAGTAAAAAAGCAAATGTTTCGAATAACCGGCAAGGAGTCTTTCGCATCTCTGCTTAATAATTTTAAGTCACTTTTCTTAGCAGGATTGTTTCAATTCAGCCTCCATTTGAGGCATTTTGAACATGAGCGTCCTTCTTCAACCAGATCTAAGCTGTTCTTTGACTAGGCTACAGCACAACCTTTTTCTTAAGTTCATTCAGAGATGGACTTCATATGTGCTTTGTATCATCGTCTTGCTGCATAAGTCAAGTGTGGGTGGCCATTCTTCTCCCAGTCCAGACAAAGGAGAGGTGTGTGGAAAAAAATGCATGACACAAAAAAAAAAAAAAACATTTCCACTGGAAAGTTATGCAGGTTTTCTGCTTGTAAAGTAAGACAATGTGTAAAAGTGAACGAGAAGACTGTAGTTTTTGTTTTTTATCCTACAAAACTTCATGCATTGATTCCAGCTCATTATTTTGCTTTTGATTTGTTTTCTATTGTCTGTTCTATTTGCATTCCACACTATTGTCAATAATTAGTATTTTTAATGCACAAATACACATGGAGATTTTGGACATTTTTAAATGAACCTACTCAGTTACTCAATCTTGTTTATTTTCTATAATTATGCAGTAAGAATGTTGGAATGGTGTCATTATAAGACACTTAATTCTGTTTTTATACATTTGACGTTCTGTATTTATATGAATCAGTTTGCTGTTGTTGCACAGAAACTTCCCCACTGAGGGACAATAAAGAATATTTCTATTTCCTATTTTTACTCTACATCCCAATTTCTTCAAGAAAAAAAAAAACAACCTCCATCTTATTCACAAACAACAACTTGCTAGTGTGCATGCATAAAAAAAAGTCAGGGATGCTCCAGAGTTCCCAGTCCACTCGTTGAACTATGAGCCCCTCCTCCAAGACACACCTTTTCCTCCGTGGTCCTCCGGCGTTTCTTACCTTCTTTCCGCTCCTCTCAGCGTCGTTGTCTGGCTGTGAACTCTCACCCCAGCTGCTTGGGAAATGTCACACAGGCAGGGAGGCCCGTGCTGCAGTAGGGGGGGCGTAATAGGAAGGAAAAAATAACATTTTCTCTGTTCTCAGCGCATCATTCAGCAGAGACTCTGCCGTGCAAGAGTGCCACATCCCGCTACCAACCACCATCAGCAGCAGCAGCCGCCGCCGATAACGCACCGCAGTCTCGCTGCTCGTTTCGCATTAAACCTGATATATATTAATAAAAAAAAAAATAATAAAAAAACCGTGGCAGACATGTGAGTAGCAACCCATCGCTGTCGTTCTCCACTTTCCCGTTGCCTGGTGTGTGTTATTGCTATTGTAGCCTCAGCAGCAGCAGCAGCAGCAGCAGCAGCGGCGGTCAGTGAGCCGTGTGGTGGCTCATTCTGCTGGGCTTGAATCTGCTCATTCAGAGGAGGGGGAAGGGGGGCGTTCTTTAAATTATTACATGGAAAAAGATGGTTCCGATTCGGGCTGGCTAATTGGATCAGAAAGGTTGTGATTTTTTTTCCTTCTCTCCATCATTGTATTCTTTTCAGCAGATTCCCCTGGCTGTGCCTGTGTGTTGGATGTGTAGCTTTAGCTGATTAGCCTGCTCGCAGTGAGTGAATGCAGCTGTGTGTCTCCAGTCAGATGTGGAGGCCCAGGTTAGAGCAGGAGCATAGTGCGGTGCTGCTGATGTAGGCTACAATGATAACAGTAATATTAATACTAACATGTAAAGCGACAACAGAGATTATACGTGTGAATGTTTGTTTGATCAGCTGCCAAACTCAGCTGCTGGTTGATGGATTTTTTTTTATTTTTTATTTATTATTATTATCCTGCCTGACCTGAGGAAGCATAGCTGGACTGGGAACTCTCAGAACTCACTGTACGACCCTAATCGCAGGATTTTTCCTGCTGTATTTTTGCTTCTTTCGGGATTTTCGAGCTTTTGTCAGATTATTCTTGACTTACACTGATCAAAACCTGGTTCATTAGTGCATAATTTATATGAGCAGATGCACTGTATGGAGTTGAAGCTAATATTAAGGAAAATAAATGATTGAAAAAGCAGATAGTACTCTGAGATCCTCTGGTTTGTAATGATGCTGGGACTTCTGCTATTATGTGGTCAAGCTCGGATACTATCATGCATTTTTTATTTGAGAATTACATTTTTAAGAGTTGTTTTTGAGTTATTCTAACACAACTTTAACTGCTTGTGTAGTAATCAGGTCTTTATATACAGTTAGATCCGTCACAAGATCTATGAAACTTGGATTTTAGAAAAATAAAGGATAGAATGTCGTACACTAAAGGAAAATGCTTTAAAGTGCTGTTTGTAAACATTGGTACTGCTATCCCATTGGTAAAAATAATAGTGCTTTTCTTTTCGGCATTTTAACTAGACCCAGTGTAAGAACCATGATTCCGCCTGAATGTAAAGTTTTCTGCAGTTTAAGAAAGCGGTGCAATTGCCTTTTAGTTAGTAGGTCAAAGATTATTATTTGCATGTTTGTTTTACAGATCTGCCAAAAAAAGTTATTTTTTTTGTTCATATTTATCACATTTATTTAAATTTAAATTGTATTATTATTATTATTATTATTATTATTTGTAGTTTTTAACTTCAATCAAATGTTTTAGGTACTCTAGGTTGCTGTTTTGCTTCCATCACATATAAGCAGCTGCTGCTGGTTATATGAAATATAATCTAATGTACTATTCCTACAAATTATGAAACACGAGGCTGAAATTAGTTCTAGATTTTCAGAGTGTGGTATAAAACCATATCATTACTTTTTTTTTTCTTTTTTTTTTGGCGTCTGGACTTACTCGGACAAAATTTAGGACTTCTTAATATTTAAGGTGCAGAATGTGAATTTAAACGTGTTTTTTTTTTTTTCATTCATGTTGTAAATAAAAAAGCTCCCAAGTAGCATTTCTAGTGCCTTGTAAATCCTTTTACCAATTCTCTGTCTGATAACCTCACATCTTGTTCAACCTGAATTTATTATTGGCCTAGAAGTTCAAAAAGTAGTAAAATTGATTTCTAATGGGCAACTCTTCTGACAGTAAGTAAAAGAAACAAAACAATCAAAAACCAAAATGAATGGATTAATGATGAATTATTAGATTTTTGTTGACATTTTCTCATACTGGTTTATTTTTCTTAAAATTTTTCTTTTTCTTGACGCTTAATTTGCTACATGGATTTGGACACATCTACTTTAGCCAAGCTGTATACCTAAATAATGTTTAAGTGCCCATTATGCTAAATAGCAGACATATTTGCTATCCTACCTGGGAAGAGTTACACTAGGAGCATTGCCAAGTGTTATTGGTGGGGTAATTGCATAGTCTGCATTTATTAGCTTTTAATAAGGGAAACATTCTTCAGATACTATGGACTCCTTCCAGTGTTATTTAGTCTGAGTATCATGATTATCTGACCAGACGTTTACATAGACTTATTGTGTTTTTAAACTCTTCTTAAGGCCCGAATTGATTTTTGTTTGGGATTGTTGTCCAGTTGGAGGGTTCTTTTTTTTTTTTTTTTCCAACTTTCAATCTTTTGAAACAAACTATCACTCTCAGATGAAGATAATTTGGTTAGGATGTTCAAGGAAAAAAAGCACCAACAACTGGAAGATGCTAGAACGCCAGTGTCCACGGCGATGGTTTCAAGTTGCCACAGATTGAGAGGCAAACTTGTTCAAAGCTAACAGCCACAAGCTGAAAAAGTTGACAAACAAAATTTCTCCAGAGAAATTGCTTTTGGTTAGAGGAAACTATTATTGAGCTTTCTATCCAAAATGACAGTAAAGATGAGGCTTTCAAATCTACAAACACTGTTGTCAACCAGGGTGGTCAGAGCGTTATGGTGTGGGGCTATTTTGCTTCCTGTGGCGTGGATACAATGCAAATTACACCCAAATTCTTCAAATTCACTTGTAATTAAGATATTAATTGTTGAATTTTAGACATAATTTACTGTTCCAACAGAAAAAGATCCTAAAAAAAATAAAAAATCAATGTTGCAGTCTGTTTATTTGTTCCACCTAGAGGAAAAAAAAAACATTTAAAATATGTTGTTAGAAGTGTAAAATGACTTGTAGTCATTTTGATTGATTGAATGCATGTAAATTTATAACCACATCTGTAAATCTATTCCCTGAATCTCAGTGTCTTGGTCCCCGTCTTTGTTTCAGGGGACAGAGCCGTCATCCTCTCTCGAAGATGTCCACGCAGGAGGCTTACTGGCTCGTGAAGCAGCTGCCCAGTAGAAGATCCTGGGATTGAGACGTGAATCCCTTTACACCGATGGCCTGGACTGAGTAAGAAACTTGAGGCCAAATGTGTGACGGGGCACATTATTTTGTCTCTGTTGTCCATTTGTATGCATGTGCAGCTTAAAGCTGATGAATTTGAGAAGGCCTGCTCGTAAACTTTCACTGTCGACAGGTTTCAGCTGGCCTGCTGAAGCTATGGGGAGCTGCTGGAGCTGTCTGTACAGAGACCCCATCCGAGACAACCATCTCACCAAATTTAAGGTCTCCGTTTTAAAACTTTTAGGATGCAAATCCTTTGCTGTGCTGTTATTGCAGTTCTGGCCCATGTTGTTGGACGTAGCCAGCCTCTAAAACCTCTAGTCCTGTATATGTTTTTTCTCCATTTCTGTGAAATTCTTATTTTTATTAACCTTTATTTCACCAGGAAAATCCCACTGAGATTAAAAATAGTTTTTACGCAAGAATTTTGGGCAAGACTGACAGCAGCACACAGTTTACAGAACATTCACAGCTAAATAGAAAAAGTTAACAAATGAACTAGATTCCTAAATTAAATCTTTTATAGACAAATGATTTCTTCTCCAAATCAACCTGTTATCACATGTTTTTCTATCCCTGGTCCCATAAAGATGGATCAGAAAACTAGAACTTCTGGTTTTTTTTTTGTTTTTTTTGTAGAAAAAAAGTTTTTGTCAAAACTTCTTGACTTTCCACACGTGTTGAACAGCTTGTCATTTTATTTCTTCTGCATTTAAATGAATTATTAAAACAAGTATTTAAAAAAAGCTTTAACACCACAGAACAATAGATGTAATACTTAACAGCATGAAATGAGACACTGATTATAATCTTGTTTTTTGTATCAAAAATGTGCCAAAGTTTTATTTATTTATTTTTTTTCAGTTTTTTTTTATACATCTGAACTGAAACTGGGTCGGTAAACACATCAACTTACTACATGCACTTTATTCTGAGTTTAGTAACAATCAAATTAATCAAGGAGAAAACTGTTTGATTTCAGTTATTGGCTGATGGATTGATGCATCTTTAATTATGACACATAAAAGATAATTTTTTTTTTTTTGCATCAAACAAGAATGGAATAATTTTCTTAAGAGGCAAGGAAGAAAAAAAAAAGAAAAACCTTGCAACACGCTTGCATAAATGCAATCTAAAAAAACATGCTTAGTGTATACCATTGTTGTATTTATTATTTTTTTTCATGCTTTATTTTTGTTGTTTCCATACGTCTCGTGATGTTATTGTGTTTCACCGTCTTTCAGGTCATCAATGTTGATGATGAAGGCAACGAGCTCGGCTCTGGGATCATGGAGCTCACCCAGACTGAGCTCATTCTTCACACACGCAAAAGAGACGCCATCCGGTGGCCATACCTCTGCCTGCGACGCTACGGCTACGACTCCAACCTGTTTTCCTTTGAGAGCGGCCGCCGCTGTCAGACAGGGCAGGGTGGGCAGCACTTTCTCAGTTTTTATGTATAGTATGGTATTATTGTTGACCGCAAGATGTTTCTGTAATGTAACAGTGAGCTATATATATATATATATATATATATATATATATATATATATATATATATATATATATATATATATATATATGTAGGTAACACTTTATTTGAAAGGGGGTGAATAAGACTGACATGACACTGTCATAAACATGACATAACACCTGTTATGAACCTCAATAAGCCTTCATGAATATTTATGACTGTTGTCATAAAGCGTCATTCGGTAAATTATGACACTTTTAATACAAAGTTGACATTATTCAAAATGTCTTTGTTATGACAGCTTGACATTAACCAAGAAATCATTACTGTTTAAACTTTACCTTTAATAACATAAAGTTACCTCATTTTTAAAGTGCAATCAGTAATACTTTTATAAAAAAAATTACATCAGTAATGATTTCTTGGTTAATGTCAAGTTGTCATAACAAAGACATTTTGAATAATGTCAACTTTGTATTAAAAGTGTCATAATTTACCGAATGATGCTTTATGACAACAGTCATAAATATTCATGAAGGCTTATTCATGTTCATGACAGGTGTTATGTCATGTTTATGACAGTGTCATGTCAGTCTTATTCACCCCCCTTCAAATAAAGTATTACCGTATAGGTATTTCTCTCTAGTTGTAGAGATAGGTCTTTTCAGATGACCAATATATTTTTTTAACTATTTGAACACACAACAGCATTGCTGAATTTCATGTACTCTTGTCTTTCCCATTTTGAGGAGTTGTTAAGAGTAATTACTCTTTGTAAATGGATAAAAATGTTCCAGTGTAATTTATTTTCTAAGGTTGTTTTTCAATGTGCCATTAATACATTTTAATGTATTTTGCATAAGTGCTAGGCATGTCAATGATCTTGAAGGGCAATAAATGAGTTTTTTGGTGTTTCTCTTGCAAAATTGTTGCTGTACTGCTGGTCTATTAATGGTTATGGGTCATCTAGACTCAACGGGGTTAATGTGCAGAATTGTTGGCCTGTTGTTTTTAATGTAATTTTCTCCCTCTTCATTTTGCGTGAACCTCTGAGGCCATATAAATAAACTTACCATGCTATGCCTGGACCTTGTTTTATCCCTTAAATTCCTCTTACATGCCATGTTTTGTTTGTGTTTAAACCAGGAATCTTTGCATTCAAGTGTTCCCGGGCTGAAGAGATCTTCAACCTGCTCCAGGAGCTGATGCAATGCAACAGCATCAATGTGGTGGAGGAGTCAATGATGATGAGTCGAAGTGGCCACACGCCAGAGATGGACATGTCTCGGACACCACAGACTCCCAACAGTGAGTCACACCTGCTCATGCAATGCCTTCCAAACTTGCATGCAGCAATGCATTGATATGATTTCTGCAAGCTTCAATCAATTTAAAATTTAAGAGTTGAATGATTTACAAAAAAACAAAAAAAAAAACAAGGTTATCCTTCCTAACAAGCATCTCATATTTAAGTGATTGAAACAGGTTAAATATACATTTATTCACATAGATTTGTCCTTGACACCTTAAAATGCAATGCAGAAGGCTTAGTAGTGATTATTGTAGACAACTACTGTAGTCCCTACTTTTAAGCTAAACAAAGCTTGTTAAATCTTCACTTTTTCCACAACAAAGTATCTGGACAACCAACAATAACCTTTTTTCAAATCTTAATTCCAAGCAAAAATGTGTTCATTTTTATGCACTCAATATTCGGTTCTCCTCCTCTTCCTTGAATCATTGTGTCAATGCAGCCCATCTCACGGAGATGCCATGATCGCCTGCTGAGCTGCAATGGAAGCCCAGATTACTTTGTCACCTGCCTTGTTGGGTCTGGTGATTCTCTGTGGGGTTCAAGGTCAGGGGCATTTACTGGCCAATCAAGAACATTGAGTCAGCTTTTGTTGCCTTTGGCAGTGTGGGCAAGCGCCACGACCTGCTGGAAAATGAAATCAGCATCTTCATACAGCATGTCAACAGAGGGAAGCATGAAGTGCTCTAGAAGTCTCTGGTAGACGGCTGCATTGATTGTGGACTTCAGAAAATACAGTGTACCAGCAGATGATATGTCACCCCAAACCATCACAGTAATGACACAATGGACTTCAAGCAATGTAGATTCTGTGCCGCTCTTCCTGAAGTCTACTCCTTGTGAAGCTTCCACAAATTCTTGAATAGATTTTGCTTGACAATCTTCTCAAGACTGCAGTTTTCCCTGTTGCTGGTACAACTTTTTTCTTTCCACTTTTTTTTTTATTGACATACTTGGATAAGCCATGGTGTCCAGTAAGGGCAGGTGTCCTGTCACTTTTAGACGCGTTTCTGTTCCAACAGAGCTAATTGAAATGGTTAAACTAACTCTTCTATATGCCATAAAGTTCTTCAGATGCCTGTTAATGAACCATCATTTAATTCAAGTGTGTTGACCCCGGGAAAGAACTAAAACATGCGGGAGACCAGCCCTTGAGGATTCACTTTGGAAACCCCTGATTTAGAAGCTGCTCCTCTACTGCCCTCAAGTGGTGAAAGAAAGAAACCACAAGTTTTTATGCTCTTTAAATCAGACATCTTCTGCATTACTAATTTATAGTTTTCTTAAAGTCAATTTACTGTAATTTTCACAGTTTCTTTTCACCTTCTCAGAATTAATCTTTGTGGTGAAATCTTCTTCAGTAGTTCAGAATTTCTGTAGGTTTCACTAACTTAAATTTAAAACATTTTAAGACCTTTTAGGGACCATTACCATTACCTGTAACTCCACAGAAATGTATTAACTTTGTCCAGCCAAGTGGCGAAAAATTTGTGCTTACCTATGATGGATGCAAAACAGCTAGCTAGCTAAGAGTATGCAAGTAGTGATATACTGGTAGCCTCAATGCTTGGCAAGTGACAAAAAATAATGCTTAGAATATATTTTAGATTAAGTAGTCCTGCCAAGACAACATTTAAGACCTGTGATTAATATATCAAAGACCAACTTAGTTTTTCAAAAATGAATTTAATACATTTTAAGGCCTTAATTTTGGGTGCATTAGTTTAAAGCTTTTTAAAGATTCACAAACACCCTGTATCTCCCCAACTCCCTTCCCACATTTAGAATGTTTTCATTAATATCAACACAATTATTATATTATTATATATCTTTTTTTTCTCTTTTTTTTTTTTTTACAAATGCAGTCAAATGCCTTAAGTGCTTGTTGAAATAACCATCCATTTTAAGTACTGTAAAGAAAATAATAAATCTAGCCAAATATTTTGAGTTGATTGACTGTCACCTTCCTGGTTTCTCTTGGTCTGTATTGTCTATAGCTCCAGCTTTTCCCGTCCAGTCATTTCCAAACGGATATCCAGGTTATCCCATCAGAGGGGATTCCTCCCAACCATCTCTTGATGACCATGGACACAGCCTCATGGCTTTGGAAGACCAGGTAAGTCCTGTTTGCACCTCATAGCATATTTCCTTTGAATCCCAAGCTCGAACCTGTCTGTATTTCCCAACAGACTCACACCTATGTGAATACTGTGAGTATGGACGGAGATCTTTCCATGCGCCACTGTGTGCACTCTCTGCCTGAGGTGCGGCCTAGCGCTTTGCCCGAAACGACACGTGGAGCCATGCCGGTCGGAGGCCAAGGGAACCCACAGTCCAACATGAGATGCTGTCCGCTTGAGGAGCGCAAAGACCCCCAGGTGTTCCTACAGCCGTCCTCGCAGGAGGTCAAGTTCATGTTGGGGCCCACTCCAGCTCAGCGCCATCTCATGGAGAGGGAGAGGCTCGGGCACAATCCTCACAACCTTCAGCCAGCAGAGGGTGCTACAGGTTCAGAGACGGAGGGGGACGAGCCTGGGATGCACTTGTGCAACTCCCACTCCTATCACCATTTCCATCACCACATGCACCGGCATCCGAGCCACGAGCACCCAGACAGCTCCCAGAGCGGCGAGCTCACCTACGAGAACATCAACGGCCTGCGGAGCGGCCGAAAGCAGCGCCTGAGCCCCAGCAGCGTGTCGCAGTCTGTGGGCTCGAGCAGCAGCAGCAGCACTGGGGATAGCCACTCACACTCACTGTTGCACTCACATGGCCACGGCCCTTCATCCCTGCCGCCTCAGGGCTACGCCTGTGAGAGGGGCATGGGCGGAGGCCACCGCCGGACAGCTCTTCTCAACTACGAAAACCTGCCCTCACTGCCACCTGTGTGGGAGTACAGTGCTTTGCAGCGGGACGATGAGCAGGAGGAGGACGATGAAGATCAAGATGAGGACGAATATGAAGAAGAGGAGGATGACTTTGACGAGTACGAGTTCTCAGAAGGCCCAGGAACGCCCAACGGGTACCACCAGGACAGTCGGGGTATCCACCGAGACGCCCTTCAGAACTATGTCAACACAGAGCAGGTGCAGCCGCCCCGGCTCCGGCACCCCTGCCCCCCGCATCCTCGGGCGTGTCGACCAGACAGCGCGGGGCGAATATTTAGCTTTGATTTCCGAAGGCGATCACGTTCAGGGGTCGGAGGTTGCGAGCACGGTCACATGCCTCCATCGCGGCAGCTGAATTACATCCAGGTGGACCTGGAGGAAGAACCTCCCCGCCAAGCCCTTGGCAGCGGGGGTGGCCAGCCACAGCACCAGCGCCTACCACCCAAACAATGTGGCCCGCCGGTACCCAGACGCAGCGAGTGCTACGCCGTAATTGACCTGAAGAAGACCGCTGCCATGTCCAACCTGCAGAAAGCGCTGCCCAGGGATGATGGGACTTCCAGAAAGACTCGCCACAACAGCACAGACCTGCCTCTGTAAATGAAGTTCAGACTGGAGACAGATGAAGGCCTCATCCTCATGTTAGCACACTGGACCCTTCACTGTCATCCATCCATTCAAGCGTGGGCTGTCTAAAACAGTACAGGTACCTAATTAGAGACTCAGTGAAAGTGAATTGTGAATGGAAGTGAGGAAAGTCTGAGGAGAATTTGAAGTTATCTTTATTTGTCAAACATCAGGTTAAAACTTTCTTAAGAGCATCAAGTTTCATATAAATGTACGAAGGCAGTGCCTTGCAGAAGTACTCGTGTCTCTTAAAGTTTTTCACAATTTGAAATCTTGTTTGAACACAAACTTAAATGCCTTTTTGGAGGGATTTTATGTGATACACCAACACAAAGTAATACCCAACTGTGAAGGGAGTAAAAATTGGTATTTTTTTGACAGGTTTAAAAGATTTACAGCCTCTAACAGGCTTTCTTCCAGGTTTGAACTGGAACTAGCTCCATCCATCTTCTTATCAACTCTGACCAGCTTTGCTGGTCCTACTAAGGAAAACTGTCTCCACAGCATGATGGTGCCACCACTCTGTTTCACAGTGAGGATGATGTTTTCAGGTTGATATAATTTTTTTATATAGACCAGAAATTTCAATTTTGATCTCATTTGTCCAGATCAGCCTATTCCAAATATTTGCTGTGTCCCTCACATGCGTTGAGTTTAGAACTTCTTGTGGCTTAATTATTGCAAAGATTCCAGAAATCACAAATTTGTGGTGGGCATGACTCCTCATCATGTGGGCAGATCTTCCCACCTCAGCTGAGGATCACTGCAGCGCCTCTACATCCACAGGAGTAAAGTCATGTTTATACTGAGACAAAATGAGTCACAGGTGAAAAGTATTGATTGATTAGATGACTTTGGAAGTCGGTTAGTTGCACTGAACTTTACTACCATTGTGCTGGTCTGTCTCATAAAATCCCAATGACATGCATTGATTGGTTCAGGTATGACAAAGTGTTTTGCAAGACGCTGTATTCTTCTAAATATGATGCTTTATGCTTCGCTGTTGTCCAACAGAGGTCTTCATTTTTGGTGGAAGAAGTCATTGCCATACGGCATTATCAAGTTAGATATTACTTGCATTTCATTCATGTTTTTTTTTTTTTAACATGTAATATTCTAAACATCAGAGATGCAACCGTCATCAGAGAGGAACCATTGATGGCATGAAGGCAGGTCAACGGTTTCCTTTCTGACCGGTGTTCATACCTCATCACAAGCACTTAAGTCTAATGTTGTGGCTCGTATGTTTATTACTGTATGCCTAAAAAGCATTTTGCACACAATCCTATGGAATTGTATCGAATCATATTGTAGAAGCCGTCTTAACCGAGCAGAGTTTGAAAGGGGGGGGAAACAGGATAAAAAGAAAAGATTGGGAGATTTGGAGAGCGGTAATGATGGTAAACGTAGCACACGTGGAGTAAATCAAGTTTGGCTCTCTGCTGTTGGCATGCAGAAATCAAAACCGTAGCATATCATCCTCAGTCACATCTCCTGCATATCATTCCTGACGCAAGGGAGGGTGGGTCCATGCCAGTCACGTTGCACTTTTGACTTTAGGCCACTTTGTCACCACTGCAGCCACAGGTTGGGTCCTTTTTGCCACAAAAATGGGGGCCAAAGGGACACTGTTCGACATCAGCTTCAATAGTTTAATAAAGTGTTCTCGGTTAGAGACGTTGACGACCTCAAACAGTGGCATTAAGCTGTAACCTCATGGGAACTGAGCTAAATCTATGATTTGTCAGTTATCAGGGCTGTTTTAAAGGGAGTTTAAGCATGTTGCAAAGTCATAAAGTTGCTTTTTTTTAAAGTTATTTATAAACCGTCTCAAATATTTATTTATTTATAACATATTTATTTAATCATTTAAAAAAAAGTGTAATTTATTTTTCCTCCATACAATGACCAGCGTTTTGTAGTCCAGTAGGTAATCTGGAGACCAAAGTTTCACCTCAAATTATCACTGGACTCTGGTGTATTACTGTTATTAATATGCTTAAGTATATTTTTGAAAAAAAAAAAAAGAAAAAGAATGACTGTATTTATATTTTAAGTGCCAAATTGTAATTGCTACCAGTAGGAAGAATTAAAAAGTAAAATGTGCCATAGGGATTTTTTATGGGGAAATTGGGGGGAGAGATGAGGCACAAAGTGAAAATGGGTGAAGAGGGGTACAAATAAATACAACAATCCAGTTTTTTGAAAGTTTTTCAAATTAAAATAATAAAAACCACACATTCCACCTCATCCACATCAATAGCCATGCTAAAGGGAAACATGAGAAGGATAATCTTTTAGTCTGATAATCACTGTTCTGGTGGATTTTTGCTGCTACTTGTACATACTAACAGTAGCCCATATAAGCTACAGGTACATGTCAAAATGAGAAAAATAATGTGATGTCAGACTTTTTACCATGTTGTCAATAGGAATAGTGTCGTCGTCGTCTTCTGGTTTTATTTGTGGGCGGCAGGAATGTCACGGCTCATTTCAGAGGGGGTCAGTGTGGTCAAAACTTCGTTCCATGCAGACAGATTTATCCTGAACTGACTGAAAGAAAACGCAAGGGAATCACAGGCATCCATCTTTATTCTGATTGCTCATATTAGCTTTGCGTGTAAAGCTGATGGAAAGAGAGATGTTTTTAGATTTACGCTTGTGGAATCATTGGAAGGCAGATTCACTGTGGCGTTCTTCTTCTTCTTCTTTTGTTTTTTATTGGCGGCTGGCATCCAACTTAAGGTGCATTTACCGCCACCTACCAGACTGGAGTGTGGTCATCAGAGATCTCAGAGGGAATTACATCCACCTCAATGATGTGTAGGATGTGCAAATTCACATCCTAACACACTCATTAATACCTGAATTAATGCATGAGCATGCACTGGCATACACACAAATACTTGTTCATATCCTAAATACGACTCATTAACCCAGTGTTATTTAAGAACCTAAATAAGAGATTTCTAACATAACTTGATTTATTATCTAATAGACTAATCATAGACAGTCCTATATTCTTTCTGCTTAGTAACGACTTTAAAATCTGACGTTCCTCTGAGTATTTATCACATTCTAACAAGACATGCTCCACTGTTTCCACCTGATTGCAATAATTACAAGCCCCATTTTCATGCTTTCCTATTTTAAAGAGCGAACTATTAAGTCCAGAATGTCCAATTCTAAGTCGAGACATAACTACTTCCTCTTTCCGCCTTCCACTCAGATAATTACTATCTCCCACACTCTTTTGAATTGTATATAGTTGTCTCCCATTATCATGGTTATCCCATATCTCCTGCCAAATCTTAATAATTTCTTTTTGAATAATAGATTTACCCTCATTTTTACTCAAAGGGATATTCAGATGAACAATATCTGATCTCAAGGCCTGCTTAGCTAAAATATCTACTTCCTCATTTCCTTCTATACCTACATGAGCAGGAATCCAGACAAATTGAACCAAGCATTTATTGTTATGAAGATAAAGTAATAATTGATATATTCTTAATATCAAATCTAATCTGCTAGATTTACCAGATTTAATACTTAATAATGCTGCTTGACTATCTGATGCTATGATAAATGTACTTACTTCCCTAGTATCATTATCAAGCAACCATTCTAAGGCCAATATGATGGCTGATAATTCAACTGTAAAAACAGCTAAATGGTCAGCTGTTCTCCTCTTAATCAAGACTTTATGGTGTGGGATATTCACTGCTGCTCCAGTTCTACCACTATTTGGATCTTTAGATCCATCTGTATATATAATTATGTTGTCTTTATATCTTTCAAAATATCTATTAACTACAACCCATTCTGGAGTCTTTCCCTTTTTAAGAATTTCATTTAATTGAAGATCAACTTCTGGAGTTAAAAATAACCATGGAGGAATTTCAGATTGAGGAACTGTAGCACTATACTGGAGCATAGTTAAACCAAGCTGTTTTGCCTTTATTTCCCCAATCCATCCAAAACTATTACAATTTAATTTATGATGTTCCCAACATTCCTTCAGCACCATCTTAGTTGGATGATCACCCTTATGTCCTTGTAGGTTCACCCAGTACATGTACATTAATTTCAACCTTCTTAATCTTAAAGGAAGCTCACCAGTTTCTACTTGTAAAGCAGCTAAAGACGATGTTCTGAAAGCTCCACAACAAATCCTCAATGCTTGTGTTTGCTCACTATCAAGTTTTCTCAAATGACTGTCAGCAGCTGCCATATATGCTATACTCCCATAATCCATAATAGATCTCATGAGCGCCTGATAAACTCCCAACAGTGCACTTCTTGAAGCTCCCCATTCCTGTCCTGAGAGACATCTTAACAAATTATTCACTTTTTTACATTTATTTTGAACTGATTCTATTTGATGTTTCCAAGTTAAGCTTTCATCAAAGATGACACCTAAAAACTTCACTGTTTTCACTTGTTCAAGTTTATGTTTATAAAGATTCAACGTAACTTCCTTATGTCTTCTATAAAAGCAAATTACTTGAGTCTTTGCAATTGACATCCTAAAACCCCATTTATTAGCCCAACCTTCCACTTTCAAAATGGCAGCCTGCATCTTTTTCTGTAAATAAACCAGATTATGTCCCCGAATCCATAGAGCACCATCATCTGCAAATAAAGATTTACCTATACTACTATCTATCTCATCAAAAATGTCATTAATCATAATATTAAAGAGAATTGGGCTACACACACTACCTTGTGGAGTACCATTCTCAACAGCATATCTAGAAGAGAAATTCGCTCCTACCCGAACTTCTATTTCTCTACCAAACAAAAAATCCAAAATCCAATTATAAATCTTACCTCCTATACCAATTTTCCCTAATTTAATCAATAATCCTTCTTTCCATAACATATCATATGCCTTCTCAATGTCAAAGAACACAGCTATCACTAACTCTCTATTCGCTTGAGCTTTTCTTACTTCTGACTCTAGACACAGAACTGCATCCATCGTATTTCTCCCTTTACGAAAACCACTCTGGAATGGACAAAATTTATTTTTACTCTCAATAAAATAATAAAGCCTATCTGTAACAATCCTCTCCATTATTTTCCCTAATTGAGATGTAAGAGCTATAGGTCTATAATTTGATGGGTCTTTTGCATTTTTACCAGGTTTTAAGATGGGAATTATAACTGACTGTTTCCATTCTGCCGGAATTCTCCCAGTCATCCAAATCAGATTAAACAATTTTAATATAACAGTAAGAGATGAATATTTAAAATGTTTGAGCATTACATAACACACTCCATCCTTCCCCGGAGTTGATTGCTTAACATTATTAATAGCTTTTTCTAACTCATACATAGAAAAAGGCATATCTAAATCCTGGTTTGAGACTTCTCTCCTAGTAGTAACTCCTGGATTTCCATCCAATAAATCTAATTTATTACTTTTCATTTCTTCAGATAAATTTTCTGAACTATTCACCTTAATTAACGTTACTGCTAATAAGTCAGCTTTTTCTTTATTACTAACCGCCATTTTCCCATTTAATTCTAAAACAGGTAAGGAAAACCTCTTTTTAACACCATTCATTTTCTTAATAACTCTCCATACCTCTGACAGTTTGGTCTCTCTTCCAATGGAATTACAGTACTGCCTCCAACAAGCCTTCTTAGCTTCTCTAATAGTCTTCCTAACTATAGCTTGTGCTTTCTTATATTGAATTAATGCCTCAAAGGTATGACATCTTCTTACCAATTTAAAAGCTTTATTTCTTCCCCTTATAGCAATACTACATTGCTCATTCCACCATGGAGTAGACTTTTTATTTCCTCTTCCCTTTGATTTAGGAATTGAACTTTCAGCTGCATTAATAATAACAGACTTAATCTTTGAATAACACATCTCCACATCACAAAACAAATTCTCATCCAGTTTATTAAATTGACTATCAACTAAATTTTTAAATAACTCCCAATTAGCGTTACTTAACTTCCATCTTGGAATCTGTCCTTCCTCTTCTTTTATCACTTCAGAACCAACTGAAACTAGAATAGGAAAATGATCACTGCCCATTGGAGAATCACTCATCACCTCCCAAGAAGTAATTCCAGCTAATGTATTTGAAACCAATGTTAGATCTAAAACACTCTTTAAATTCCTACAGCAATCATATCTAGTAGTGCTGCCATCATTAAGGCAAACCAGAGAATGTAACTCAAGAAATTCTTCAACAGTCAATCCATTTGCATCTGTATTAAGACTCCCCCATAAAATATTATGAGAATTGAAATCACCACACCATACAGTCTTACCTACATTTTGATCATTTACTTCATTGAGATTCTGAATGGACAACTTCTTGTTAGCATTATAAAAATTTATCACCGACATTTGGTCATTTTCTATCCAAATCTTAATAACTATTGATTCATAATTTTTCCCTATTGATTCCACTTTATATCTTATACTGTCTAGTAAAAAAGTTGCTACTCCCCCTCCTTGTCTTTCTTTTCTATCATTCCTAATTGATGTATACCCAGAGATTTTGAAATCCAGATGAGGCTTAAGCCAGGTTTCTTGAATGCAAATCAGGTGAGGTTTAACTGTCAAATCTGAAATATATTTCTTAAACTCTAGACCATTACTAATAAGACTTCTTGCATTCCACTGGAAAATAATTAACATAACGAAGAGGGGCCACCACTGCATGATTGAGGTTGAGAAGATTGCGTCTCATTTAATTTTTCCTTTATTGATTCCCAATTAACATTTTTACAATCAAGATACTTTTGGGCTGCCTTCACTATTATTTGAATTTTTTCCGTTTTCCTTTGTGTTTGAGCAGTGCAGTTAACAACTTCTACCATGAACAATACAAAATCCTCCTTTGTCATGAGTAAAGTGTCACCTTTAATCTTAGAGCATTCTGAACAATTAGATCCTTCTTTTCCTCCTCCAGACACTTTCTTTGGGTATAATATTGGTTGAACAGGAACTTTTTTCGTTGCTTCCGCATAAGTAATGCCAGTAGTGACTTTGATTTTCTGAACTTCCTCAGCTCTTTTACTAACTATGCATCCCCTAAATCCTGAACTATGCCCACCTCCACAATTACAACATTTCAGCGGAGCCCCTTCCTCACATTTCCCATACTCATGATCCCCAGCACATCTCCCACATTTCTGTTTCCCCTTACACACTGCCGCGACATGTCCAAATTTCTGGCATTTAAAGCACCGCAGCGGCGGAGGAATAAATGGTCGGACATCATAGCTCATATATCCCACAAACACTTTATCTGGCAGACTGTTCTCTTCAAATTTTAACATGATAGAAAAACTATCACTCCTCTCTCCATTTTTATTTCTTTTCAATCGTTTGGCTTCCACCACTTTCCCTCCTGAAACATTAGACTTGATCTCATCAATTGGCACATCAGGTGGAATCCCCGAAATGACTCCGCATACATACTTCTTGTCATCCAAAAGTCTTCCTCTCACATTCTCACCAAGGATTCTTTTTATATTCAGCGCCCTTTCTTTTTGTTTAATATCATTACAGATAATCAATAACGATCCATCTCTTAATATTTTAACAAATTTCACCTTTCCAACCAGTGAATTGATTTCTTTTGTCAGCTTTATTGGATTCCACTTCCCAAAGGACACACCCTCTTTGACAAACTTCAGAACTATTTTAAATTCTGACATCTTAACAGTTTCTCCTTCAGCCTCAGAAACAGATGATTCTATTTGTTGTCTTGATTTTTTCCGTTTATGCTTAGCTTTTTGAATATGCCAAGGTCCTTCATTTTCCACATCATCAGCACCCTCTTCCATTTCCGCAAAATCACTACCTGACACATTTCCCTCTGACATCCTTCCAACCATTCACAGTCTGGTCGTGCCTTTTCCGCCTTTGCTCCCAATCCGTGTTGCCGTCAAGTCTTCCCCTCAATGCCTACTCAATGCGAATCCAAACTTTTTCCCTGTGTGCACCTGGAACAAGAGGTTCTCACTGTGGCGTTTAACTCAAGGTGATCTTTTTGTCCTTCAGCCAGAGTGTTAATTTGAAACAGGTGCAGACTCTCAACTTCTGACAGGGAGTTGTTTTTGGCCTCATAGACTGCTATAGGCATTAGACCAGTGTTTCTCAACCCTGGTTCTCACCGCCCCCCTGCTCTGCATGTTTTAGATGTGCCTCTATTCCAGAGCAGCTGATTCAAATGATTGCATGACCATCAAGTACTGCAGAAGCCTGTTAATCACCCAGAGATACAATTCAGCTGTGTGGCAGAAGGGAAATACCTAAAACATGCAGGACAGGGGGGAGGTGAGGACCAGGGTTGAGAAACACTGTGCTAGACAAAGGAAAACACTGCAGATCACCATGTTAGTAAAACATATGTTTTATTTCCCCCCAAAAAAGATTTGAAATACTTTAGTCATGGAAAAAATATATCTGTATTTCAGTGATTGTGTCTTTCTCCACATGGTACGTAAAATTCAGATTTTATCTGTGTGTCTATCAGTTAAAGAGGGGGTATTTTGAAAAATCCTCTTGAAACTTTATATAGTTTTCTGTTATTCTCTCAACAAAATAATACTCGGTGGACCTGGGCGTTTGCTGAGGCCGTCATAGGAACTTCCTCTCAGTCCCAGCACAGAACAAGTGTAAACAACATAATGGAGGAGCATTGTTGTGAAGATGTCTTGAAGGCAGCGTGTCGGAAAGAGCAGGAGCTTAGGAGACGTAGGCCCACCTTCGAGGCTTCAAATTGCTTCGTCAAATTTATTTTAAGTCATGTTGATGTATGCAGCATTTTCATAACAGCTGGAAGAAAGATGGTTATTCGATAGTTGTATAAAATGGCGCAGGGTGTTAGTAAAGGACATAATACCCCTTCTTTAACATTTTCCCCCACCGCTACGGTGTACGTTTTAGGACAGATTTTATCCTGACGCAGACTTTATTTCCAAGACCTTTTCGTCTGAAGACGTTTTTGTTGAGACTTTTTATTCTGATGCCTTTCAGTCATACGTCTGATGGGATTTTTGTCTATGATCTGACATCTGAGGCTGTTTGCTGTAATGTGTGAAGATGTTTTCCTGAGACCTGAGGATGTACCTAAAATGCACACTGCACACCGCAGCAGAAGCTTCAAATAACCACATCAGAAGTTGAGAGCTTGTGTTTTATTTTTGTACTGGATAAAAAAAAAGACATCTTGAAGACAACATTGATGGCTGAAGCATTGATGCACAGAGGGATGTTTACATTTTTTGCAATAATAGGACTATTATTGTTTTACGGATCTAAATTGGAACGACACGTGAAGTGTGAAATCGGTAGCTTGTAGAGCCGTAAGCTATATGTGTGTGTGTTCGCCTTCGAGGAGCAGATGTAGAAAATTTACCAAAAAAAAAAAATGTTTTCTTTCTCGCTGAGAGTGCTTGTAGTAGATTATCTCGTGTAACAACTTTTAAAGCAGCGGTGTTTAATCTTACAAAAATCAGCAGGTGATCTATGTGTATTTCTGACATGTGGTTTTGAAGTCATTAAAAATAACTGTGGTAACTAACTTTTGTTATTAAATAATAATCTCACCCAGTTTGTTTTAAAGCATCAGCACCAGCTTCTCTTGTGTTCATGGGCCAACAATCGGAAGAAATGGGAACATGACGTGAACATCCTCCAGGTCTTTCTGCTGCCAAGCCTTTATGTGATCGTATTCCTCTTGAGGTCAAGCGAAGTGCAGCTCCGAGCTCAGAGCTGGATTCACGTCCATGCTGTCTCAAGGCTTTCATAACTGTTGAGTGTTGATGCTTGAGGCGCCGTTTCACACAGGTGTTAAAGATGCTGAGTGCCAGTTAAAATTAGGTTCTTTTTGTAATCTGGGGGGCAAGTAGCTACATGTTACTTGCCCCCCAGATGGGATGGATGATAAATTCGTCCCATAAATAGTTTTGACAAACTGGATTTACAGAAGAAAGAAGCTGAAGTTAAAAAAAAAGGGCTTGCTCTGTTTTTGCTGTGTAAAATGTGATTGCGTCCATGTACCTTGTGTTTATTTTTTATTTTTATTTGCATTGTGCCTTGCATTCTCACACTGGTTTAACATTTTTGCTGGAAGTGAAGCTATTGTTTTGTTTTGTTTTTTAAAGGTGCCTGTTGGAAGTTTGGAGATATAACGAGGCTTAAAGGAAAATATTTTCAATTTCAGGTTCTGAAAATAATGTGCCAACATCTGATTTGCATATCGCTGCTTTTACGAGATTTTCACTGAAAGAATGTTTGAATCAGTTGCTTAAATTATAATCTCTGTTCAGATTTGGAGAAGTATGTTGCCACTCACTTGTCTTTGCTTTATTCCATGGTCTAAAAACTTTTTTTCTTCCAGAAAACTTTTGTCACAGAGGCCACAATATAAAAAAAAAAAACATAAATACTCTTTTCTTGTTTTTATGTACAGCAGATCCCAAAATTCTACATACAAGATAAAAGTATTAAAGGAAAACCTATATAAACATCTGGTTGCTACACACTTAACATATCATTTAGAGCTTTAGCATATTTCCTTTGGGACAAAATAACTCACAGTTTTGTCCAGGACATTACAGGTGGTTCTAAAATGTAGAACATGGTCGATGCTTGTTAGTTTCAGTTGCTCCTTCAGTTTTGCCCGGTGTCTCTGTAGATGAGACCCCTGACCAATTGGAGTCTCATCTCTTTGGTGGTTTTGAGGAAACACCCAGTTTTTCCAGTGCCCCCCTCCCTATGCTTTCTCCAATTGTCAGCAGTGGCTCCCTTCATTGTATGCATATTGTGCTGAGATTTTTTTTTTTTTTTTTTTTACAATCTTCCTGGTTGCTGCCTTTGTATAGTGAGATTATTGTGACCTCATGTAACCTTTATGCAAATAGGATGCAAATATTAAAGTTTTGCAAGGACAGATGAACTTCTCTATAATTAAAAACAAATGTGAACTCAAGACCGTCAAAACTGAATCAAAAGCTGCTTCGACGAATTATTAGTTCACAGATTTGCACCCTTTTGCGTCAAGTTAATGGCAGCTTTCTGGTTTTATATTCTATCCTCTAAAACATGTTCTACTTCAACCTGGATTTATATCATATGTGAAAAAGATTAAACATATTTCAAAAAGGATTTCTTTACGTAAAGAAATACTTTGTTGTTTGGGCAACAAAGTAAAAAAAAAAAACTGCCATTTTTAAATGGGTGTGTAGTAGGGATTATCCAAATATTGAAGCCAGATTTGTCCCACTGTTCATGATTCCCCTCAGAGTTTGTTTAAAAAAAAGCTTTGTGTAGAGTATGACCACAAGTCTAACGACTTTTCAGGTGTTGTTTAAAGCTTACCAACATCTCGACTAGCTCTGCTCTCTGTTGAAAACATGTCTGCTCCTGTCCATGGGTGTCAACAGGGAATGCCTGGCATCGTGCCTGTGAAAATTTAACAGAAAATGTCAACACTTTAACGGCTTCAGTTTGAAAAAACAAATCTTACGTGATCCACTTGCATGTGGATCTGTTTCCTGCATGACATTTTCACAAACTTGTGGTTTCCCTTTGCTCCCCATTGATACAGAGCTGTGGGAAAACATTTGTCCCCATTAACAAGGCAGTAAACAGGATCATTGCCATCAGACGGTCTGTCAGAGTTTCAAAGTCATTGTAAACTGTAGCATGTAGCCTTAGTTTACAACGCTACCCGAGGGCGCTTCAGTATCCGTCTTCTCCTGCTGATTTATCTCATCTGGAAAAAGATGAGACAAATAACTACAAATGTACACATTCACACCCAAGGGCACTTTACAGTCACCAGATAATCCATCATGCATGTTCCTGTCAGTAGTAGGGGTTACTCTGGGAGGAAACTGGAGTCTCCTTGTGAAACTGACGCATATACAGGAAAGAACATAAAAACTCCTCACACAGCAGTCCCAACTCTGCAGCCTAAAATTAGATTAAAATTGTGCCATCGAAGTTGCACTTTGAATCAGTTGGGGTCATTTTTGATGTCACGTTCACAGCAAAGATTCGGGAGTGGCATTATTGTACTTCTCCGTCTCTTGGGTAGTCATCTAAAATGTGGATGTAATCCTGTCATCTGAATGCGCCATCATGGTTTTGCAAGAACTAACAAGAGCAGAAAAATGTTTCAGAAGAGACATTCATGCAGGCGTAAGTCACGACCGAAGCTGTGTGTTGTTAAACATGAGGAAATAAATATCAGGGGATTGTGCTGAATTTCATGACAATCTGATTTCTCATCAGCTGACAACTCGTAGTGACCATGGGAATACTTTTTTTTTTTACATGCACTTCTCAAACATGGATTTTAATCGGTGTACGTTTTTAAAGTAGGATTTAATTGAAATCTGGCATCAGATTCTAAGAGTGCAGTAAAACCAGACAGACAAAGCCAGCAGTCAGTGCCACACATCGTCTTCATTAAGTTTCCATTCTCATTTTAGTGATTTGCCTCTTTTTTTTTTATTATGCATCATATTTAAAAAATATCTTCCTTCATATGACATTAAACAAATAACATGTTGCTAAACCTCAACTTTCTGTCCCAGCTGTGAGTTAAATCTGTCAAATACTGGAAGTATCAGAAGACTAATATCTCATGTTATAACTGTGTATTTTACTTTTTAATCTCTTTTTCTTGTCTGGTACTGGCTGTAATTGCCACCAGAGGGTGATGTACATGTACGGGTCTGAGCTGTACATTTTTCCTTTTTTTGTGACAGATTTGTGTATTTATGTGCAGGTGGGAATAAAACTTTGTGACTACTATATGAATTTCTGAATGGAATGAGTGCCAAATATGCCTGAGCATGATAAATTGTGTAACTCAAGAGGAGCCATCGGTACTCCTGACTCATGAAAGTGAGACTTGAGTGACTCACTGCAGCCGAGGAAGAAAAAAACAAAACAAAAAAATCGAATGCACAGCTGAACGGTCGATCATGCTCAATATTTTTGCTGAAAGTGCGAAAAACTTTAAGAATTTTTGTCTTTGTTTTTTAAAAAAAAGGGGGAGGGGAAAAAAAAGTTTCTTCAAAAATATTTGTTGTATGTTTCTGTGTCCATCCATGGCTTAAAAATGCTGTCAGTGATGGTCTTCTTCATGCGCCATTAGCAGTGAATATTAAAAGCTGATTTACTTTATTTTTTTTGGACTTGGTAAAAAAAAAAAAAAAAAAAAAAAAAAAAACACATTTGGGTTACTTTCATTCTTGAATTACTCAGTTTTTGTGTGTTTCTAATCATCCCGAAAACAAAGTGAGCCTGACATTCGATGAATTTTATTCTGGATTTATTCAATTATTTGTCCAAAATGTAAAAGTAAATGTAATTCTAATATTAAAATGAAACTATGAAAATATGCTGCTGTCCACCACTGTCATTTTTAAAACTCTGTGTCCAATCTAGGATATTTCTTTGGTGGAGCAATGCCTCGCCGCATTCAGGACCAGTTTCAGATGAGATTTTTTAAGTTTATTTTTGTATTTTATTTATTTTGACTACAAAGCATTAAACTTGAATGGCAGAAGATCTTGACTTTATGCGGAAAGCGATCCAAAGATAATTGTCCCGTTGCTATTTCAGTCATATCTTGGAAATATCTCTGCCTTCAAGGGATGTGTGTTTGAACTCACTTGAAGCAGATCAGGTTCAGATCTCTGCAGCTGCCTGTTGAACAGGACAAATGATCAACCATCCGTGTAAACATAGTTATTTTGCCGTTCAGCTGACACTTTTCAGTGCATGTCAGACTCTGTGTAAACCTGTAAGCCGTTTTAATAATAATTCAGCATACAGACAGTATCATCCTGCTTCAGCGTAGGGCATTAGAAGAGCCGATTTAAACAGTGTCCATATACCATATGCTCGTCTTAATGGTTGCTAAATTATTTTAACAAAGGAGATAAAAGCAATTTTGTTGTTTTTACTTTAATATGCGTTGTTAATCTGGATGGTTTTAGCTTAATAATTAATGCGCTTTGTGACAGAACGCCTGGTAAACAAGCATGGGTAATGTTTGTTTACGGGTTAATGAGACTGAAGCATCACTTTGACTGTTGAACGGGTGGTGTAACTAGTTTTTGTTTCCAGTTTTCACAACAAATAAGTTGAATGTGCTACAAGCAGGGACAGGCTACATGGAAGTTAGTGACATTGCCGTGGAAAAGCACTCATTGTCTTTAACCTGCATGTAGCAACCACAAACCAACTGTACGCTTTACAAAATAGTTCAAGCTCAGCTTAAGTGAGAAGCTTCTGCAAAGATCAGTTTTCAAGTTTTGCTCCAGATTCTCTGTTTTTTTTTGTTTTTTGTGAGGGGGGGGGTCTGGACTTTGACTTGGCCATTTATGCACCTGTCATTTCTATAGACCAGGGATTGTTCCCAAGCCTCAATAGCCAGTGTCTCACAACTTTTAGATGCTTCAGTGCACCAGAGTCAAATAATCAGATGAAAAACGAGACTCTGGAGAACCTGAATCAGCCGTTTGATTCAGGTGTGTTGGATCAGAGACCAACCTGATCCAAACCCTTCCTGTGTAGCTCTGGCTGTATGTTTAGGGTTCTGCTTTAGTGTTTTCTCCAGATGAAGAAGATCTGAGTAATCCTAATGGTGGATACCATTAATCATATTTACACAATATTTGCTGTTGGCATCCAGCTTTTTGGGATGTACAAAAAGGGCGGAAGCACAAAATAAATCCGCTAAATGACCAAACAGAGACCTAAACACTTCCCACAATTTCAATGAGTGGGACACATTTGCTTACTATTTCTCTTTTAAGCTCAATTTTGTCTTTCAATAAGCCCCAAATGTGCTAAATTGATAGTAGTTTCTTCATTGCAAAACAGCTGATTGTAACTTGCCCAGGAACTTACCTGAAACTAAAAAAGCTCTGTTGTAGCTTTTTATGCTACAACAGAGCATAAAAAGCTACAAAATGCCTCACAGTGAAGTACAATAAAACTGAACAATAAAAATTAGTCAAACATTTGCAAACGGCATACAAATGATTCAGATATTCTGTCTTTTCAGAGTTTAACTGAAGATATTTATCACTCAGCCATTGATTAATGTTTGACTAGCAATCGATTCTGCTGTTATGTAACTCAGATTCTGTAAAGCAGAACTTTTGGATGCATTCACCCGAGAGGGAATTCAGCCTTTTTTGACAAGGGTGTGTTGGAGCAGGGATGTATCTGAAAGTTGCAACACTGTCGAGAACTGGAGCTGCAGACCTCTGCGTCATCTCCACAAATTTAGTTATAGATTTGAAATGTTTTTATAGTCAGACCTGAAATAAGCATAATGAGCAAGTACTGAGGCGATCCCCAAACAAAAGCCTGGAAGGATAGAAGAGTAGAGTAGTAAATGCTGAAGCCACCCAGAACCTTACAGCGTCAAAGCGGGCCGACTCCTTTGATACTGTAGCTGACAAAACAGAAAGTAAAACTAACAAAGTACTTCCAAGAGAAATATGGAGTGCAACAAATACAATGTAAAATAACAAGAAAATGTTTCAGAAATGCTGTCGTGTTGTAGTTTTGTAGAAAGTCATAGATATCCCTCAGCCATTGTTTAATGTTTGACAAGCAGTTGTAAAATAACTTTCTTTAAAGGAACAGTACAAGTAAATGTCCACATAGACACGGAAAGAGATGTCAGATTTATTCAACTGTCTCAATTGACGTACGTAAAATAAGAATCCAGAGTAACTGTGCGACAGGAAACCTGATCTGGTTTACGTCAACCTTGGAGCTTGTAGTAATAAGTCGGCCAGAGGAGCCTCTGTAATTCCTGCTAAATCACTTAGCTGTTCATCTAGTCATTGTCTGCTCTCTTTTGTTTTTAATAATCAAGGGCAACATCCTCTTCTTCAAAGTGTTCCAGATGCACACAATGAGTGATCCTGTTTGGTCTCTAGCCATCTGCAGACCAACTCTGCTACCTCATCGGTGGCACAGGCGCTCTTAGTGAAACATCTTGCTATTATTTTTTTTTTAGTTAAAACATTCCAAAAGCTCATAATGTACTGCTGTGTCTACTTTTTAAGGTTAAGGTCACATATGGATATGAAATCTCCGAGTCCAATGCTATCTTCAGTGTTGTATTTTCATTCTGAAACTGCTGAAAACTCATTTTAGAACAATCTCGCTGTTGCTTGCTATGAGTGGTTGTTTCTCTGTCACAAGGTCAAGGACAACACCTGCCAGACTCCAAGAAAAAATATAAGTTGCTTTCAGAAAACCCATAAATGTCTATTTACTCAAGATAAGACACATTATTAAATGCATTCTGTGGCATACGGTTGCCATAACAGCTGAATTATGTTATTTATACTGATAATTCCTGGGCATATTTTACGTTTGAGCAGGGCATCCCTGCTGTGTTAAAAATAACAGTACAGCCTGTATGTTGACTAATAACTTTGAACATGCGTAAAGTTTAACAATATTTTTTTTTTAAATCAAGGAATACAAAGATTAAAGACTAAAAATACCTTCTAACATTTTCTTTAAAAATGTAACAAAAAAATAATGGTGAAGAATACATTTGGACAACTCTTATTCACACTTACGGCTTTCAGAAAGGAGATTGTGGTAGATTATGAGTCTGGTAGGATATTCAAGAGATCTGTCATAATAAATTCAACATTCAGTTGGCCCACCTCTAGCTGGACAAGCAAATGTATCCCGAGAGCAGACTACAAAATGCTAAAAGAAGTCTCCAAAAGTCCTAAAATGTCATCATTACACATACAGTCAACTCTCGCTTTGGTTGATTTGGAAGTCTATGGCTGTGCATTAGCAACAGACTTCACAAGTTTAACTTTGACTGGAGGTACATCCACAAATAGAAAGTGTTAGGCCTAGTCAAAGACCAAAACTTGATCCCATTGAAATGCAGCAGGGTTACATGGAACAGGCTATACATTCAAAGGAAGAAACACAGGGATGTCTTTACTTTTACCGCAGAAAACACCTTTTGTTGGTATCTTTTGTTTAATAAATGATTCAATCTTATGTTTTGTCATCTTCTTTTGTAGAGATTAGACATTGCTAGGCAGACATTTCATATCGAAGAACTGAATGTGTCTTTTTCACTAAACTGTAAGGACATTAATGACTGCAAACGAGAGCTGAGGTCGCCACAGGACTTCAGTTCTACTGTGGACGGCCGACAGACAAAAGGACATCCGTTTGACATGGACCCGACAAGAGACAGAGACAACAGGTGGACTTAAATACACATGGAACGAAACACACCTGGGAACAATCCAGGACTGACAGGACAACACAGAGACTCAGGGAAACAGGACTAAACACAGAAAATCCCAAAATAACTAAACAGAAAAACACGGATCATGACAATAAGTTTTTTATTTTTATTTTTAGTATTTATCTAGTTGTAAAAGCAAAACATAAAACAACACAAAAACATGGTTAACACAAGCACCACAACTATCGTAAGATCAGGAAGTTTAAATAGTTTTTCATAGGTTAGTAGATGAAATCATCATTTTAAAATCCCTTTTGAATCTACTCATCTTGTCTTTGAAAACGGAACAAATTTGTTGTTGAAGCAACAATAAAAATAACTTAGCCGAGCTGCTTGGCTGGTTGAATAAAAGCTGAAGTTTTTATTTGCAAGAAAAAAAAAAAATAAAAAAGATCAATTGATAAAAGTTTTTTCACATTTACAAAACTTGTCTCAGTGTTACACGTTGTTACTATGTTGTACTGCAGATAATATTTATTCTTTTTGTAGAGCAAATAATGTAGCCAGTTCTACTTAATTTTGAAGTCATTTCCAGATCCAAGTTGCGACTCAAAGGTAAATAGAAGTCAGCTCAAGTATTTCTGACTAGGAGTTTTTGATCGACCACCATGAAAAGCATTTGAAGTACCATTAATATTAAATGTACCACGAACCATGACTTTAAGCCATCAGATCAGATCAGTTCTGTCCCCTATGAGGAATAACTGGTGCCAGGTTTTTCCTTGTTTATCAATCATTTACTTCACAAACCAAGTGGTTCTAGAAGGTGATCCGTGTATTTTTAGGATTTATATGGCATTCACTTCTCCTTTCAAGCTCATCCGCAGCTTTATTTGTCCTTCTGCTGCCACATTCAGATAATCCACTGAGTCAATACAGTTAAACATATCTCCACTTTGTTGTTTGGACTTCAGATAAGGAGGTTTTAATTGCTTTGCAAACTTTACTACAGTTCACCTGAAGGTAGAAGATTGATTCAGTGCATTTCAAATGCATTTTTCCCACAGTGTTTTCAGGAGTATTTCAAATGTCTCTCTTTTAGTAATATGACACTGCAATAAAAATATTCTTCTTATAACTTACTTTAGTATAATTTAGTTTTACATGATAAGGAATCCCAATATTAAAAATGTCTGTTAGAAAGTTACCGGCTTGTTTTAGTCGCCCATTCTAGTGAGAAATCCACCTGCAAACTCGGAGAGACCAGCATCTCTATAAGTAAAAAAAAAACAACAAAAAAACATGTTGCATTGGAGACCAGGTCGTGCTGCATCTAATCTGTAAAGTTAAAGTAGAAGTTCTCTTTGCTGAAAGTAGGTTGTCACATTGCACCACTCTCAAAAAAAAAAAAGTGACGATCAAAACACGGAGCATGTCTTCATATCACCCCTGACCAGCTGTCGCCAAGTGATCTGCTCCAGCAGGTGGCCTGACCAAACATACAAGTTCACAGACATGCAACTTTAATCAGGTACACTGAACTGAATGACTTTTCTCATTAAATATTTATTAATTTTGCATTGAGAGCATTTTCAAAGATGTATTATTTTTCTAACAATGTTTTATCCTCAGTAAAATATTTTCTTCTTAGTTCTTATTCCTTTTATGACCTTAGGTACTGTAATTACACGTCCTATTTTAGTCCTCTTTTTAAATTTGATTGCACTTAATGAAACTAAAAAATGCATTAAGATTCAAAACTGTGTTCGTAATTATGTTTAAATAATTTCTTACATAATTACATGCAAAAATGAGTTATTAAATGTTGAATTCATAAAACAAAGATTAATTATTTCATATTTCCAGTGCTACATGCCAACATTATATTATTTAAGCTGTAACTTTGACTCTTCAAATTGATTGATTTGATTGGTTGACATGCACAGCAGTATAACTGCTGACCAATCAGATTGTCCATAACAGTATTAGCCCCTCCCAATGACTTCAACAAGTTAAACAGCAAAAATAATTATTATTTTTTTAACCAACAGAGATGGGGCACACTAAGAAAGTGATTGTTTCAAATCTCATCATTTTCACTACAACCTGGGTTCAGCCTGCATCTCTCCTCACCACAGCCAACCACTCCATATGACACTTATATCAACGATATCAAAAGATGATGAAAAATTAATTGGAAATGCTCCTTTTTTCATGCTAAGAAGCTGGCATATTACATACCTCACGGACAAACGTTAGCTATTGCGTAAAATTTGAAGCTTCAACACAGTCTATGCTTCAGGAAGTGATCATGTCTCAATAGCTGGGAGCCCAGATGTTCTGTATGCAGCAAATGGCGTAGTAGTTCAAGGAACTGTTTTATACCAGGCAACTCCAGGTGAGGTTGTCAGTGACCTGTAGCAGGAGACCATTTCCACCACTGTCTGCGCCTTCTGATGTCCACAGTCATCCCCTTGGTCTTTTTCACATTGCTGGCAGAGGCTGTTTTCATCTTTGAGATGTTCCGCCTCCTGCTTGTGGTCAGACTCGTCATTGTTTGCAAAGCATTTGCCCACAGATGTGTCATTTGCAAGCTTCCTTGCCAGGCAGCTCAAATATTTTGCTGAGCAGTCATGTGTGAAACCACTGGGGTTGCTGTAAAAAAAACAAAAAAACAAAACAAAAAAAAACCAGAAGTTAAAGTTTTCCAGTGGCCTAGTCAAAGCCCAGACCTTAATCTGACTGAGGTGCTGTGGCATAACCTAAAGGAGGCTCACGATTTGTCCAGAAGGTGGTACAACCAATTACTTTGGTTGACAGAGTTTCATGTGAACTCTGTCAACCAGAGTTGATTGATTGATTTAAAAAAACAAAACAAAAAACAAAAAACAAAAAAAACAAGAGTTTAAGAGAGAAAGTACTTTTCCTCTGCTCTGTTTATTATATTTAACTTCCCTTTCTGAATTTAAATACTGAAATGAAGCAACTTCCCAATGTTACAAGCACATGTTTTATTTAATCAGAGGGCGATTTAACAAGTCTGAGAACCAGAGCCATAAAGAGTGAATAGGAGCAGACCGTAAAGCAGGATGTTTACAGTACATCACAGTATGTCCAGATCTGGTTGCACTGGTCACGGACCCAACACTAAGCGCTAACGGGTTACTAAAATCTCTCCTGCGTGGACTGCGTGAGCAGACACGACTCAGCTGCCTGGTTTAAATCAGCAGCTGCGCTAATCTGGCCCGCTCATGGTCCTGCCACAGTGGAAAAGTACAGCGCGGAAGTGGCATGATTTCCAACCCTTTCAGGGACAAACTGTGTGTGTGACAACAAACCAGTTCAAGTGTAGTTACATCACAGAGGATCCCGCGGAAACCACAACTACTGTTCCCAGTGGCTCAAGCTGAGAGGAATACTGATCGGATTCTTGTGTTCCTGGAAGGAGCTTTGTGTGGGGAGGGGGCGCAAAAAGATGGAGGGGTAAGTGTTCACCGTCTATCCCCCCCGCGCTGCTTTAACCCCCCCAAAAATGTCACGCTTTTAAAAAATAATCTTTCAAGGGAAACTCCTGGTAATCCTGCAAGCTTTAGTCCAGCAATTAAACTTATTGAAGCTTCTGAGAAAAAAAAAAGATCAGCTGAGTAAGTAAACCAGTTTAACCAGGGAGTGAACAGTGCGCGATATAAAAGAGCCAGAGAGCCGCAGGGGCTTTTCAGTGATAGCTTCTCTCTCGATTCTTCAACATGTCAAGGGAGTTTGTGAAAGGAAACAGCGTGGACGGGTCCAATCAGGGGAGCGTCTCCGGAAAGAAGACCCCGCTGCTGGACCGCGGCCAGTGGGCGAGCAAGCTGGAGTTCCTGCTGGCCGTAGCGGGAACGCTGGTCGGACTGGGAAACCTGTGGAGGTTCCCCTACTTATGCTACAAAAACGGAGGAGGTAGGCTCTGAAACCCCCCCGAAAAAATAAGACAGAAAAGTAGTAGAAATTTGCTTTCCAGATCTGGACAACAGGAGCGGCTTCAAAAATGTTTTCCAAGGGGTGACCAGATGGGGGACCAGCAGTAACTTTGAGCTGGAATGAATGAATGAATGAATGAATGAATACTGTCCATTATAGCGTTTTTTCTCCCTAAATGATTTGATTGTGTTGAGGGAAATGGCATAAAATGTAACCAGTTTCTGTATTTTGAGAGCAAACACTCCCCCCAAATTTGACTTCCCTTTTTAGATGCAGTCTGTGTCTTGAAAATACTTTATTTTTTTTCATTTTCTGCTTTTCAAGTCCCGTCATTTTTTTTTATTTTCTTTTTTTTTATTGATTTCCAATAAGTGAAGGTGTTTTTGCTTTTTTCCATATACGGTACACTTGCAAATCTATTAGGAAACAAAGGGTTTTTACCTCAACAACTTGGCACAAACAATGAACAATCAGATTCTTTATTTGTTCTTTGAACAACGAACACTGAAGTCACTGAAGTAACACAGAACAAAGTAAAACATTCAATTTACTGTGCGAGTGTGTACCTACTTCTGTTCAAAACTCAATGTCAAGCAAATAAGCAGTCATAGTTTGAGCTGCTTTGGCTCCTCTGTTGCATCGGAGCAACGAGGCCATCCCTCATCATCATCATCATCATCATCATCACCACGTGTGTCACTGAGCTTTGGCCTCTTACGATCCTGACACCAGTTTACCACCATGATAGATACTGAACTCTTCAAACTAGGAACACCCCACAGCAACACAATTTCAGGGTTTAAGCTTTGACCCAGTCAACTGACCATTCCAGTTTAGCTCCTGGACTTCAGAGTTACACCCTGAACTCTGCACACTATTCGGATTCTATCAACTGTGTGGAAAAAATGTTTAGCTACTGCTAAATATGCCATTCACTGACTAAGTCCAGTCCTCGAGAGCCACCATCCTGCAAGTTTTAGAAGTATCCTTACTCCAACAGACCGGGATCAGCTCTACAAAGGCCTGATAACGAGCCATTCATTTGATTCAGGTGTGTTGAAGCAGGGATGCATCTGAAAGTTGCAGGATGGTGGCTCTCGAGGACTGGACTTGGCCACCCCTGGACTAGTGCCTCACGGAAGATATAATCAGTGTTAATTGGTTCATGTGTCACTGTTATGACTGACATGTGTGGGAAGGTTTTAGTTGATGCCTCAAATGATTTAAGCCAAACTGAGCTGGAAACAATTTGAAACATGTATTTGTAAGCAGAGCTTAATGAAATAGGGTTCATGTTTTGATGTCAGTCAGCAACATCTGATCATAATATAAAGTGAAGAAGAATAAAAAAACACGAGTGTGATAATGAATAAAATGATAATGACAAATACATCGCATAGATTTATACATCGCGTATTTTTATGCGAAATGGCATTTTTGGCAACAGCTCATTAGAAAGTTAACGTGGTGTAAAAACAAAAAAAAAAAACTTTCACGGATGTGTAAATTGTCTTCAGGAGATGTTTTCCAGATTACTTGGCTCACTTTCTTCTCAGGTGCATTTCTGATTCCCTACATCCTGTTTCTGCTTGCCTGCGGCATCCCGATGTTCCTCCTGGAGACAGCCATGGGGCAATACACGTCCCAGGGTTGCATCACCTGCTGGAGGCATTTCTGTCCCCTGTTTGAAGGTTTGTGTTTCACAGGAGCTCAATGCAACTCCACATTAGCCCGTGGCAGTGCCACCCTTCCATGCAAAAATAAATACTGTAAGGAAAACAAAACCAGTAATGCAACAAACTTAAAAACTCTTTTGTTTTGCAATTTCTTTGAGTCCTCCGTTCACATATTAAAAGAAAAGACGTAATTAAAGCTGTTAAATCTACTGCAAAAAACTTTAGGCCACTCTCAAAGTTAATTCCCACTGATCGATTGTGAAGGAAAGTCATCAGATTTATTTACAGTGGTTTTTTGGTCACGTTGCAACCAAAAACATTGTTGTTTTTCATTAGGATTTTATGTGATAGACCAACACAAGTAGCTTATAATTGTAGCGTGGAAGGAAACTGATTCAAGGCATCAACATTTTTTAAGACTGAAAATAGTTCTGAGCAAATGAATTTAGCCACTCTGAGAAAATAAAACAACGCAGCTCTTCATGAGTATGCATCTGTTTATTAGCACACCGAGAGACTGAAATCTGTGCCTATTTTTTGTCACAAAAAAGCCCAAGATCAGTTAGACTGATTGCAGAGAGTCAGTGTGAACATCAGTTTCCTGCTGTAGCATCTTTATTGCATGTAGGTCTGGACTTTGACTTGGCCATTTTGACACTTACCTTACTTTCTGGACTGTAAGCCGCTGCTTTTTTCACACACTTTGAATCGTTTGATGTGACTAATATGCAGCTTTTTACCAAACGGTCACAAAAGGCTGAGCTGCTGCATGAAGAAGAGGACAGCACAAACCTGAGAGCAAATCCAGGGCTGCGCTGTGTGATTCTGTGTTTTCATTATGTGAAACACCTTGCTGCTGAAATGTGCTATACACATAAACTTGATTGATTGATTGATTAATTTAGCTCCATCCATTTTGCCATCAACTCAGACCAGCTTCTCTGTTCTTCCTGAAGAAAAGCATGCCCACAGCATGATGCTGCCACTGCCATGTTTTACCCCTGAGATGGTGTGATCAGGGTGATGTGACACTCCATCACAAATAGTATTTTGCATGTAGTAAAGAGTCTCCATCGGGCTCTTGGCTGCTTTTCTGATTAAGGTTTTCCTTGTCCAGATTGCCAATTTGTTTGACCAGCCATGTTTTTGCAGGTTTTGCATTTGTGCCAGACTATTTACATTGTCGAAGGATGGATTGACCAGCACTCCATCAGATGTTCAAAGCTTAAAATATTGTCTCCTAACCTAACCCTGCTTCAAACTTATCCATGGCTTTCAAACGAAGAGAACTGTCTGCAGTGTTCATTTTTCGTCCTTACTTTCGGTGATTTATCTTCTAACAAGCCTTTGAATAAATCACACACAGATGGACTCCATCAAGCAATGTAGCGAGTTTTGAAAGGAGCTATTCAGCTTCTGTGACTTCTGTAATTACAATACAATAATATAAAAAATAAGTAAATAAATGCAATACTATATATATATATATATATATATATATATATATATATATATATATAATTTTTTTTTTTTTTTTTTTTTTTTTTTTGCATGAGCCCTGTTCAAATGTGTACACTCTTGTGAGATTGGGATATTGTAATAGGGCCAATGAACGCGGATTTCCTGCGTCTAGACATAAAGCCATCATCTTAAATAATATCTACAAATGTCCGTAGTCATCTAAATCTACAAGCAGCTAAAAATTAGGCATGCCCTTAATCTGAAAAGACCGAGGAAAGTCTCCTGTCACAGGCATCAAAATAGGTCCAAATAACCCAAATACAGAGTCTCACATGAGAACAAAGAGGAATCTGTTGTTCATTCCCAAATGAACAAGCAAAAGAAGTTTCCCACAAAGCACAATTGTCCGTTGTTAAGCTATGATTAATAATTGTCACGTGTCAACTCTGGGAAACCTGATGAAACTTTGCACACAACAAACTGTCTGTTGTCGCTCAGCTGCTCCATGTGATGGATTATTAGACACAGAGGAGAATGTGTAGACTGAAACATGGCATTCTTCACACCTAATTTATCAAGATGTAAAGGTGGGAAAAGGCATTAAAGCTGCAATAAACGCTGAAGGTCCTGACATGTTATGGTGTCTGGGCCTAAGGGAAACTCGCGTCAAATTCCTAACTTTGGGTTTCAAGTATGCAATCTGTCACGCACACTGCATGGTTGATGGGATTAGCAAAAAAGGTTTTTTTTATATTTTTTTATCTTGCTCAGGTGCAGTGGTTTTACATGCAGCTGTTATCCAATCTATGTGATAATGTGTGATGTTCAAACAGGACGCCGCAGGGTCTGACAATACTCAGAAGAGACGGCTGCAAATATCAGGCCGCTAAAACATAACATCTTATGTTTTAAATATTATTAATGTTTTACTAGGATTATAGATGATGGATCAACACAAAGCACATAGTTGTGTGGATGAGGGAAATTATTTATACATATTTAAATTAATAGATAAATGTGTATTCAGCCTCCTTTATTTGGAAACCCCTAAATGAAACCTATCCAACCTGTCTTGTGAAAGCCTCGAAGGCTTCCTAGAAAACATTTGTATACAACAACGTAATGTTCTCCTTCCATAGATTAAACACGCGTCCTGGCTGAGCTTTTGCTGTGACTGACTGTATTTGACCTCTTTCACCTTTTGGCCTTTAAAATGGGCTCAGAGCTGATCTGCTCAGCTTATTTAACTGAGTTTGACAAACTGCAGCGACTACTAGGATGTGGTTAAGTTTAAAACAGGGGTAGGTTCTAAAACAACGATGACAAAACTGAAATCATGCACTACTTTCTGTAGGTTTACCACATATAATTCCACTAAAATTGATGGGATGTGACATAGCAAATGTAGAAAAATTCCGGAGATACAAGATGCAGTAAATATTAATCAGAGAGCAGACTGTCAGGACAGCAGGAAGTGCATTTGTTATTATTTTTTAATACATGTTAATAAATTTGTTTGGTCCAGTTTGCAGAAAAACTGGGGTAAGTGATATGATTTGTGTAGATAAACTGTCTCTTTGCAGGAATTCAGTTTTAGGTAGAAATTAAACCAGATGTATTTAACAAGGTATCTGCTTGAAGACAATAAAAATTATGTTCCTGGAAAAGAATAGTCAAAGATTTAAATGACTACATCAGATTTCCTTTTAAAATAACAGATCCGATTATTATGAGTAACTCTATACCCTTGCTGCAAGAATAGCATTCACTGGTTTACTTTGCTAGGTAACTGAAGGTCACTTAGCAGTGAGGTGAAATCCTGCAGTTTGTTTTGCAAAACACATTGAAGCAAGCTGCGTTATTTCTGCAAAATGCTGCATTTGTCGCAGTCATTTTCCTACAGTCACCTATTCTGACCCCATCTCTGCCTTCAGGTATCGGGTACGCCACGCAGGTAGTGATTGCATACGCTGCTGTGTCGTACATTGTCATCCAGGCGTGGGCTTTCTTCTACCTCTTCTCATCCTTCAGCGCTGACCTTCCATGGGCCAGCTGCGGAAACTCCTGGAACACAGGTAAAGCAAATAAATAGAAATTATAATAAAATGTTTTGTCAATGTTGATCAGAATCATAGTGTTAATGACACCACTCTTGATCCTGAGCATATCTTCGAACAAAACTTTCAGTTTCTCACTTGAAATTTAGTGCTGACACAGAATTAGGCTTCACTTGGATTTGAATGAGTGTAAATATATGAATATATTTTTCTCACATACACAGTGCATTGCACACTTATTTGATTGATTTTTTTCTTTAATCAGAGTCTTGTGTTGAATTTGATAAGAAAAACATGTCATCCAACTGGACAGCAGCTGCAAATGCAACAACACCTGCAACCGAGTTCTGGGAGTAAGTGTAATTCATGCCTGCCTCCTTTACTGACCAGTCCGCCATGTTTTAGACATATTGTATTTCCTACACGCAACTAAAACGTGAGAGACACCACTACTTAAATTAAAACAAAGCGCTGCCTTTTTCCCACAAATTTTCTCCAGCCGAGTTTCCCCTCACAGAGCCCCTCTCTCTTTCACCTCCCTCACTCAGCTCCTTCAGACTAGCGGCAGCAGCAATTGGCAAACAGCTGGTGGAACTACACATCTGCTGAGCTCATCATACAAGCTTCTTCTTAGTCCAACTCTTCTAACAACAACTGTTAACAGCATAATGAGAAGCATTATGAAGGCGGAGTGTCAGCAAGAGTAGAAGCGTCTTGAAGAGACAGAGGCCCAATTTCAAGGAGAGTCAAAATACTTTTAATTTTATAATGACTGAAGGTAACGTAGTTGCTTTGTTTTGCTTTAAAATGACATGACCTGTAAAATACATACATTTATGTATCGTTTATGGATTTTAATGACCAAATTGGGTCGGAATAGTGATGGTCAGACGTCTGGGTTGGTGCGTCTCCAAAACGCCAGCTCTTACAGGATGTTTTCAGTCTGCAGTGGTCAGCATCTAGGGAAAGAGGTCCAGAGTCATTAGTAGTCAAGGCTCATTGATGAACATGAAACAAGTTGGAGACCAGTCAGGATGACCAAGCTGACCCCTGCTCAGTAGTCCGATCTGAAGAATCAGATTTTCTTTCACGTTACGTGGGATTCCAGGTGTGTGTGTTGTTCATTAAAGCCACACAGGAGTCCTGGATGCTCTATTAGAAGTTGAAAAGCACCGGGAGGCTTTACATGATGTTCTGCTATAAAACCTCAGATCTTGCCATCCATATAGGTATTACTTTTACACATATCTCTAGCCTAGCTATTGGCAGACTTTATTTCCATTTTTTTTTCATAGAAAGCAGCATTTTCTGATGTTTGTATGTTGCTTAGGAATTGTTTGGAGTTTGAGCTGTTGCCTTGATTTTACATATTTCACAGATTTCAATTTAATTGAGCATTTTGGGATGTTCAAAAGAGACAAGTCTGAACAATGAGGGCCACACCTGGCAGCTTACAGGTCTTAAGAGGATCTGATGCTAACATCTTGGCGCCAGAACTCAGCACACCTTCACTTTAGACGAGTAGCATAATCCGTATCTCGGCTGATCCCGCTTCTTAGCAGTGAAACTGGGGTGAGCTCCACATGTTTTGATAGGTGGTCATAATGTTGTGCATACAGTGCACATATATCTAAGTTGAGTTTTTTTTTCTGCAATTTGTTGCTACCTTTCCATCTTTGGACACTTTAAGCACACGTATAGTGTGAAACACTCTCACTGCAACAAGCATTTAGCAAAATAGTTGCCAAATGTCAGAGTTAATTGACAAATCATAAACATCACATATACTTTGGAAGCAAAGACTCGAAGTTTTAACTTGCTACTTTTCTAAGTTCCTCTCACAACATCCTGCGCTGCAGCGCTAATTTACTTAGACCGTCAGATTCCTGTTCCTTCGGCTTTATAAAGCCAGTATTTATGTATTTAAATACAGTTTCAATGCAAACTTTATTTTAAACTTTCTAAGTAAAACTGGTGCTGATGATTTTGTTTCTCAATAAACCACTGGCTGCTCGCCTCTAGTGAATTCTTTTAAAACTGTGTTTTTGTTGCCAATAGTCTGAGTGAAAGGATTTTAGCTGTTGCCTCTTCATGCTGCATCCTCACAGCCTTTCCCTCCAAACCTGTTGTTCAAACCAAGTAAAGCTCTTAAATAAACTGCTGCTTGCATCAGTTGCTTTGGCAATTAATGAAAGCAGTATCAATTGCCAAACACATCTAGGAAACAGGTTCTGTGTTTACTGCTAGTCTAAACTTGCTTTAAAACATTTGTGTTGTCACCATAGGAGCATTTGAAAGGGCAGTTGACATTAATGAATACCCCCTTTTTAATTAAGTATGTCCATTTAAGTTTTGAAAGTTGGATAAAATAAGTTGGGTTTTTAGGATGCCTTTAGTGTTTTATTTTATTGTGAAAAATAAACTGTATTTGCTTGTTTTTTTAACAAACGGTTGGATTTTTTTCTCAAATTCTTTTAGATTTTATTGAATGCACCACATTTTGGTTATTTTGACATGTTGCAATGTCTGTACTTACATTTTGGCGATATTTCTTATTAAGTCTCTTTTGGCAACATTATGCATATATTTATCTTTTTAGGAGAAGAGTTCTGGGCATTTCTAAGGGGATTGAGGAAATTGGTAGCTTAAGATGGGAGCTGGTGTTGTGCCTGTTACTCGCTTGGATTATCTGCTACTTTTGTGTTTGGAAAGGAGTGTGATCCACTGGAAAGGTAAGGCAACCTCTGATGGAAATGCTTCGATGCTTTGCCATTTAGAATGGGGTACTGACGACATTTTAAATTATTTTAGCATTTTTTGCTCCAAAAATATTCCTCATTCAGCTGGACCACATGCAAGGATCTCTTTGAAAATATTATTGGTATGAATTTCAGGGCATCAACTCAAAGAATAATAATAATAATAATAAAAAAAGCAGTATTTCTTAGGTAGATGTAAAAGTTTTCTTCAGATTTTTTCATAAGAGCTAGACTGACTCTTAGGGAGCAAATTTTGGGTGTGGTATTTTACTGTTGGGAACTGTTGTCATAAGCAGCACAACATGCAGCCAAGCATGTTTTAGAGCACACGAAACACTTCAGAGGGATAAAACAAATGGATAAGAGAGATGTGTCAGACTTTGCATGCACTAAGTAAAAAAAAAACAAAAAAAACAACAATAAATATGGCGGGTCACCAGACGAACTAAAAATCTGGAGCATTTATAATGGGAACGTGTAAATGTTAATTTCTTCTCCTGAAAATTTTCTGTTAAATTTCAATTTGACTACTTCTGATATCTGCTTCTGGTATGAAGTATTGTAGCAAACTTTAGGACAAATAGATCTAGAACGTCTAATCTTGATTCAACTGAGAAGAAAGCCTTTTCCGCACTAAGCAAAGTGAATAAACAAGCTGTGAATACAGCTTCATTAAATGTGTTAAAAGGCCAAAAGGCAGAGCTTAAAGCTTTGAAGTTGCAGGGGATCAAAGTTTGCACAAATTAAAAAAAAGAATAAATGAATAAAAGATTGCACAGCAAATACTGAATTTATATCACTCGCATTTAAACCACATAATCGGCTAACAGTAGAATAAACCGTCATCCCACTAATGCTTAGCCTGTGAAATCAGAAAGGGGACTCAGATTTCCTTTTGTTTATCCTTTTATGTGCTTTCTTCTCGCTGAATGTTTTATTTTTGTTCTTCCTTTTTTTCTCTCCACATCCTTTGTTCCGTGTCCTGTTCTTTCATTCTGCACGATCATGTTGGAGTTCCGTTTTTCTGTAAAAACAAGCTTGCAAAGAGCCAGTTGGCTGCTAAACACATCATGTTTAGTGATCACAGGCCAGAGGTCTGAAATAGTTAGGCTTCTGGGTCATTTGGAGAAAAAAGTAAAGATCTCACATAGACCTTACAAAACAGGTGCCAGATTTACATTTTTGTGACAAAAAAAAGTGGAAGGTGCTTGAACTTCTCTGAAAAGTGTTGAAAATCTGGGAACAGTTTCCGAGGGAGCACACCAATTACTGCCCACATCCTCTCCTACATATTTAAAATTTAATGCAAACGCCACACTTACTGTAGATATAACCAAGTTAGGTGAGTTGCACTTGAACATATTCTCCAACAAATAAAAACCAGCTCATATCTGAATTGCATGTTCTTGTCTTTCCTGACCAGAGAAATGGTGAAAAGACATTGAACTCCACATGTTGAATCACATTTTATTTATTCCTCAAGTTATCAGAAAGTCAGGAGTTTCTAATTAATAGTTCTTCAACACAGTGATCAACTTATAAATCTATGTTTTTTAAAAGTTAGATTAGAAAATGCAAAAATGTAGGTGCTTTTACATTAATTTTAAAGGAATTGCACACATGCTGATAGGTGTGGTGATTTTGCATAAATATTTTGAGCACACATAGCTTTATAGCTTCATAAATCTGGTGCAAAATATTTACAAGATTTCTGTTAACATGAAAAACAACACTTCTAACATTTAATTCTTCTTTTAAAAATTAGCTATAATTCAGTGTTTTCCAGTGTTTTAGGCACAATCTAACGTTTATGTTTGTGTTGGTAGGTAGTTTACTTTACTGCCACGTTTCCCTATGTGATGTTAGTCGTTCTGTTGGCCCGTGGGCTCTCATTGCCCGGAGCGATGGATGGCGTGGCTTTCTACCTATATCCAGATCCTACAAGGTTGGTGGACCCTCAAGTAAGTAATAAATTCAAAGACAAAGAAAAGCTCCCAGTTTGGTTGCTTCCAATGGAAGTCTGAGCCCAATAAGCACCTTAGATACATCAGACTTCCTCTTTTACAGAAGTTTCTGAAGTGCTTGTTCACTGACGCTGTGCTGATGTCTGTGTAGGTTTGGATGGATGCAGGTGCACAGGTCCTTTTCTCTTTTGGCATTTGTCAGGGGAGTCTGACAGCTCTGGGAAGCTACAATCAGTATAACAATGATTGCTACAAGTAAGTGCAATACTTTTGCATTTAGTCATGTGGTTCAGTAGTTATTGCTCTTCTGTCCTGTTTTACTATTTGGAAAGAAATAGAGATTGGAAGATTAGCAAAGTTGTAATGCCTCACGTCTTTAAAATCAAGTTGGACTCCTGGTATTTACAATATTAAGCAAATCTTAATGTACAATTTTATGCAAAATAATAATACTGTGCTCTAAAATATATTGTAGTATTAAGTACGCTAAGGTAATTTATCTGTCTGCAAAGCTGCTTTTATTTGGCAGAATTACCATTACCTTCCTACACTCTTCCACTCGATTCCGATCTTACTTCACAGCACAGTCTAGACCAGTGGTCCCCAAACTACGGCCCGCGGGCCGAATCCGGCCCGCCCCCACATTTGGTCCAGCTCCCTGAACAATACCAGAGAGCATTTACATTTTTTTTCATATATATATATATATATATATATATATATATATATATGCTACTTTTTTCCTAAGCTTTGAACCATGTGGCTTATATGTGGATTTTTCTTCAACCACCAGGGGGCTCTTTAGCAGGAAGTGAATTATTGGAAGTCAAAATTGGAAATAAAAGAAGAAAATGCCCATTAAAACAGAATTAGGTTTTAAAAGGGAATTGAAATTTGAAAATGTTGTTGATCAGTTAAATAGCATTGCAGGGAAAAAGAAGATTTTTCGTTTTTTTAAATAATACTGGGATCATTATGAGAATTTGAGGCATAAATATTAGGATCCAATAGATGGCAGTAGTGGATGCAAGCTGCCGTTGAAATATGAAGAAGAAGAAGAAGAAGAAGGCACCCATTTTCATTTAGCACATGCTAGTAGCAGACACGAAGGCTCAGCACTTTTACTGTTACAGTTACCGTTCAGAAACTACCGTAATCGGTTCAGTTAAATCTAAACTTGGCAACTTTTTCTTTTTCAACCGTAATAAATGTGATATTCATTTGACCTGTTATTACTCAAATGTTGGGTGTCCGCCCCCCTCTGATGAATCGTGGAAAACCTGGAGCGGAAGAGAATTTCTGCATTTATTTCATAAATAGTGACATTTTCTGGATTTTTTCTGTGAAGAACCCAGAGAGGGTTATTTGATTGTGCTTTCTGGAAAACAATACATTTTTACATTTAGGCACTCCTGCAAACGTCACACTTTTTCTGTTACAAACTGACTCCGGCCCCCCACCAGAGAAGGAAAAAGTTATGTGGCCCTCACAGGAAAAAGTTTGGGGACCCCTGGTCTAGACTTTCTCCCATTCACCTGGATTCCTCTGGTAGAATTTGAAATGGGCCAATCAGCGAACCGAAGGAGAAGTTGTGAACGATGATGTCTATTTTCTGTTTTATAATTGTAGTCTGTCTGTAACTTTATCAAAGGAAGCAAAGGAAGTGAACAAAGCCGTTCAGTCTGTGTCGGCTGGTGAACACTGAGCCACGGAAAAGTTACCATAAAGTAACGTTTAGGGAAAGTAATCTGGAAAGGAATCAAAAACTACATTATAAGTTCTGGGAAAGTAACTTGAACGTTCTTTATTTTCATTAATAAACTGCATAATTTAAAACCTTAAATTGTTAGAGCTGAAAACACATTTTAAATGTTGCAATCAACTATATGACGTATTTTCTGTGGAATTTGTAATTGTTTTTCGTCTGTTTAGTTTTGTTTTCAAACATGAGAAATATTGTGGTCTGCATCCGCAGGGACACATTTGTTCTGTGTCTGGTGAACGGCGGCTCTAGCTTTGTGGCGGGGTTTGCCATCTTTTCTGTTTTGGGATTTATGTCATATGAACAAGGACTGCCGATATCCCAGGTGGCTGCTTCTGGTGAGACGTCCGCTTTTGTTTGAAAATCTAACACACCCGTGATCAGTACCACTTTGATTTAATATGCAGGACGCAACAATGGTTGTTGCGTTTGTTGATTTCAGAGAACATCATGGTTTGAACATGTTTGGGAAAGTAAAATTTTAAATATGCTGAACTCAAACATTACTAGCATAATATGTCTGAAATCAGATATTACATGATTTTAGTGTAGGTCCCATTAAATATACTGAGATATTTAGAGAGAGAAACTTAAGCACATAGTCATTAAGCTACTTATCCCCAGTCTTGCAGCTCATTGTTGACTTCATGTTTCCAGTGCGTAGGGTGAAAATGACAGTTATTTTTTTGTTTTGCATTTTAATATACTGCACTATTTCCAACAGGACCCGGCTTGGCATTCATTGCCTATCCTCGTGCTGTAGCCATGATGCCTTTGCCTCAGCTGTGGGCTGTTTGTTTCTTCGTCATGGTCATCTTGTTGGGTGCAGACACACAGGTAAATATTGACAATATCCCAATGAATTTATTTATTTATTTATCAAACATGGATTATTTTCACTATTTGCTGGCTCCAATGGTTAGCACTCTGCTCATGTTTTCTTTTGTTGTTGTTTGTTTTTATGTGTGTTGACATAAAATACAACTGAATACATGACATGAGAAAATAAACTATAAGATAAGAACATTTACAATATAAAGGATACACAGAAATGGTAAACACAGGTTAGATACCTCAAAGAAAATCTTTAATGGCCTCTGTGCTTATAATTGGGTTTCCTATGCAAAACCAAAAGTTCTGGTTCTCAGAAAATACTAAATAAGATCAGAAAATTACTAATATTCTATTTACAATCCAAGTAATGTGCAGCTGAGTCGGATTACTTTTTTCAGTGTACATAATGTTCATGCGTGTTCAATAATAATAACACAACAGGGAATTTATAAAACAGCATGATCAGTGCAGCATAGACAAACGGATGTGCATTAACAGCATAAATGCTATTGAAAAATGACTGTGCAAATGCCAGCATGTATGTAAACGCGTCTTGATTTTGCTGGAAGCAGCAAAATCAAACATGGTCTAACAGCTGCTGGGAGGAAGAAAAGAGCCTTTTTAAAATCTGGAAAGACTGGAAACCTTCTCAACGTGTCCATCTGTGTTACACAGCCCATCTAGATGCCTGATGGAAACACCGTTATCCCAACTTCGTCTGAATTAAAAAGTCAAAAAGTCTGATATTAGTTTAATCTTGTGACGTCTGTTAGTTTTGAATTTGTGTGTTTGTCTCATCAGTTTGTGAGCCTGGAGTGCCTGATGACCTCAGTGACAGATATGTTCCCCTCTGTGTTTCGAAGAGCTTATCGCAGAGAACTGCTGCTGCTTTGTCTCTGCGCTGTTTGCTTCTTTCTCGGCCTCCTTCTCGTCACAGAGGTGAGAACTCAGTGCTGTCAACAAACACACTCAATCCGATAACTAAGCTTTCTGTTTGGAAAGTGTGAGTTTCTGAACATTTGGACATTTGAGTCTTCTGCTTCTGTGTTTGACCTGACGGCGAGCCTTTCTTCTTCCTGCAGGGGGGCTTATATTTCCTCCAACTCTTTGATCATTATGTTTGCAGTGGCAATAATCTTCTCCTACTTTCAGTGTGTCAATCCATAGCAATTGGATGGATATATGGTAAGTTACGCATTCAATCCTGAAACATTTGCCTATTTTCAGCAAATCACGAACATCAGCGACTTGTTGTTGGCTTTGTGGTTCTCTACCATAAACATGGCGCTATTCACACTGATACTTTCCAAAACCTGAGATTTCCTGCTGCATTTGCACAACTTGTAAACAGATTCTTTGGCCAGAAAACAACCCCGTAGGCTTTTAAAGAGGCTTTGCAACGTGGAGATTTTAAAAACTCAATTTTAAGAAATATGTGGAGTGGTGCAGCTGAGGTCAAACACAGACACAAAGTTTCCTGTGTCTTCTCTTTTTTTTAAGTAAGTAAACACGTGATAGATGTACTTATGAAGAGCTGTACAAAAACCCCCCAAAAAAACACTTTACTCCCTCAAGAATAAACAAGTGTTTTTCAAAAGCATTTATGCACATTAATGTTTTTGAATATTTTGTCATGCCACAACTTGCTACAGCTTTGTCTCAATAAAGTAGTTTTTGGGATTTTATCTGATAAAATGAAGTGCAATAATGCAAGGTTGAAGGAAACCTTTATATTGTTATGCATATGTGTTCAACCTCTTTTACTCTGATGCCCCTAAATAAAACCCAGTGCAACAAATTACCTTCCAAAGTCACCTAATTAGTAAATGGATCTCAATTTAATGTCAATACATCACTACTCTGTAAAGGACTGGCAAGAGGTGCTATAACCAGCGGATAAGGTGAGAAATCTGTGGTAACTCTGGAGGAGCTGCAGAGATGCACAGCTCTGCAGATTAATAATGAGTTCAGTAACTTTAACCAAAAAACTTCCTGATTTTCTTATTCTTCACTTGCACCTAGAACCAACAGTTTTAGTTGTATTTGTCATGTCCGTGACTGACTAAGTCACAAAACAGGTTAATGTAATTTGCTGACACATCAAAGTATTTGAGAATTTAATAACTGTGCTTTAGATAAGGCCTTATTAAAATGCCACAGATAACGCTGATGGTTTCGGACAGTAATGACCTCATGTTTGAAGCTCTGACTCCACCGCTGCTTCAGAAAGCTGCATGATTAGGTTACAGAATCTCATTGCTTCTTGGAATGCGTGTGTGATCTTATCCCGGATGTGCTGCAAGACCCGACGCCGTTCGCTGAGGACTGTTCAGGTTCTCCAGCGTCTTCCACCTACTGCTGTTCCCCATAGAGAGCCGTCCTGATCCGCGTGTCCACAGGCAGTGGCTGCTGCGGTCAGTCAGCAGTCTTAAAAAAAATGTTCTGATTGTGTTCCAGCTTACAGTGGACTTTCCTGGGATAGCTTGACACGTGTGAAGTGTTAGTTCATTGTAATTTAACTCTAAAGGGCAAATGCAAAAAAAAAAAAAAAAATAAATAGGTTAATCTGGCAAAATTATGCATAGCAACTAAACAGGAAATGTAATTTAAATCACAATCTTTGTAACCACAGTGAAAATAAAGTAACAAAAACATGCAAAATATTTCATATGAAATTAAAACATGAGTATTTATTGGATCAATTTCTGACTCAGGGTGTGTATGACATGATCAGATCTCCTTATACCTCCAGAGAGACACACTGTCTGTGCAGCATTTATCAAAATTGCATTTGCCACTGAGATTTTATATGCAAATGTGCACACATTGCTAGTATACTATTAAAGGCATTCTTGTTTCAGTTTAATGTGAAGGACAAGATTTAATCCATCTGACTTTAGACGTGCCTTAAAATTTTAATTTAGTGCTCTGTGCAAAATGTTTTGGTTTCTGATCTTCCTGAACAGGTGCAGATCGTCTCTATGATAACATCGAAGACATGACTGGTTACCGTCCATGGCCTCTGATGAAGATTTGCTGGCTTTACGTAACACCTACTGTGTGTCTGGTGAGTCAGTAAATGGTACAAAGTGTGAAGAAAGTGAATTTTATTCCTATTTTTGACACACTTAAATGTTCCAGGTCATCAAATTTATTCTAATAGAAGACAAAGATAGGCAGAGATAGTCCAAAAAATGATACACTATCCAATCTAACATAGGCTGATAAAAATGGAGCCTTTTCTAATAATTATTTCAGTAGAAGATTATTCTGACGATCTCAGATACAAAGATTGGCACATTCTGCAGATTTTCCGTTTAACAACTTAAGTCATTTTTATACAGTGTTAGAAATACATTGAGATGCAAATAAACAAATAATTCAGTTCCTTTTTGTTAAAATTTGCTACCCTGAAAGATTTATGTCTGACAAAAAACAGAAGCAGAAGAAATTGGTAATAGAAATCGCCATGGTTTCTCAGTTATAAAGGAAGGCACAGAATAAAGTTAGAAATATTTTATGTTTCAATAACTCAGACTGCAAGAAAAACTTTCTTTTTTTTTTTTTTGTCAGGGTACCTTTGTCTTTTCTGTGGTGAGATACAACCCTCTGAAGTTCAATAAAACCTACATCTACCCTACCTGGGCCTACGCTTTGGGTTGGTTCCTTGGACTCTTCTGCGTTCTCATGGTTCCACTGTGGATCCTGTTTAAGCTCACTCAGATGGAGGGAACGCTTTTGGAGGTATGAATTTGTAAATTCAGCTTTGAGCTTGAGTAAAACGATGCACCTCATTTGAGAAGTATGTTGAAGAGATGCACCGATCGCTAGAGCTTGGAATCAGCCTATTTTTCCTTCATTGGCTCAAACTCCAGTACCAAAGGCCTCATGTCCTGCAACTTTTAGACGTGCAGTTGGTCTAACACATCTGTATCAATTGTCTATATTGCTTCTTCATTGTCATGTTGTACAAAGTGCACCTAATAAGCTAATTATTTTGAAGTAGTGACATCTAAAAGTTGCAGGGCTCCAGCCTTTCGGGACATTGAGGCAAAACTAAGAACTCCAACCACTTTCTATCTGTAAATAAATAAAACATCAAACAATATACTGTGATGCATGTTTCTTAGTTCAATAAATGTTAAGTAAATGTTTATAACACATACAGTAAAATTAATAATAACACATTTCGGTAACACTTTATTTGAAGGGGGTTGAATAAGACTGTCATGACACCGTCATAAACATGACATAACACATGTCATGAACATGAATAAGCCTTCATGAATATTTATGACTGTTGTCATAAAGCGTCATTCGGTAAATTATGACACTTTTAATACAAAGTTGACATTATTCAAAATGTCTTTGTTACGACAACTTGACATTAACCAAGAAATCATTACTGTTATAAATTTGTTATAAAAGTATTACTGGTTGCACTTTAAGAATTAGGTAACTTTATGTTATTAAAGGTAAAGTTTAAACAGTAATGATTTCCTGGTTAATGTCAAGTTGTCATAACAAAGACATTTTGAATAATGTCAACTTTGTATTAAAAGTGTCATAATTTACCGAATGACGCTTTATGACAACAGTCATAAATATTCATGAAGGCTTATTCATGTTCATGACAGGTGTTATGTCATGTTTATGAAAGTGTCATGACAGTCTTATTCACCCCCCTTCAAATAAAGTGTTACCAACATTTCTACTGTTTCTTTTAAAACATCCAGGAACACAGTACAGAAAGTTTTACACGACTGGACGGAAAATTATGTAAAGTTAGGAATTAATTGAGATAATCTTCAAAACTATTCCCTCTATCAAAAAGGCTGCATGTAATTTTTATTTATTTATTTTTTTGTCTGTTACAAAAATGTAGCCGGTCAAGGTCAGAATCAGTCAACGCAGATCTCAAAGGAAACTGGAAATCTGTGTCATCCAGGAAAAGTCTGATTGCTGCATCTCTGCTGTTTTGGCTTCACTTTTCTTTTCATAACATTTGGTTTATTCAACAATTGCACCCTAAGCTAGAAATGGGATTTCAGCTAGAAGCTCATAACACGACGTTCTCTGACTGGCAATCTAAAGGCGATTTCCTCGACTCTCGTCTCTGGACAAAACAAAACACAAATAAGAATGTGCATGTTTGTTTGTAGACTGTGGCCCAGTTTGCACTTCCTAAAGCTGGAGCAGCTGGACAAACAAACTCTCACATTACCACATATTTTGCCTTTAGAAGGGTTTGATTGAAAAGGTCATTTTAAATGCATTAATTTGCCTTCTTTAATAGTTATTTTTCCAATAACTGAATGTAAAATGTGATAAGAATTAGTTTTTTTTTTTTTTTTTTAGATTAGTGACCAAGCTTTTCCTGCAGGCTCTGCTAATGTGCTCAGTCACAACATCAATACCACTGCTTAGATTGTTAGGCAAATAACTTTAATGTCAAGGTTCATGTGGGTGCTGCATACTGTATGCAAGGTCACAAAAGTCGCATTATTATCTCCTACTTTTAGACTCATTCCTAGTTTGTATTTCAGTCAGTTGTGAAGGGGCAGGTTAAAGCTTCGGAGCATCTTCAAATATTTGGATGTTTGATTGCCTAAATATTGTTTTTGTTTATATGTTCTTCAGAAAGGCTGAACAGCCTCAGAAAGGCAGCTAATAACTAATATTAATATTAGACAATAAAAAAAAAACCCTTCAGAAATGTATATGATCTTGGCGTATAAAATATGAGATAACTCATATGTGGGTTTAACTTTTACTTTTTTTTACATTTCAAACTATTTGAAAAGTGGTTGATGTGTGCTTTGGAAAAGATAAATCCAGGATTAATCACTCAAATGTAAATCTTTACTGTATTTTTCAGTGGTTCACTTTCTTCTTTATGACACCCTCCCCATTTACCTCATATAGATTTGTGTAAAGGACAAACAAATGAATCTTTTTTCAATTAGCACAATCTTTCTCTGAAGAAAAAAGTCTTAATTACCAGTATTGCACTAATTGATTTTGTAGATAATTTAGTCTTCTCCTATGACAAACAAAAGGAGCGATCGTTGACTGATCCTCTTTGCAGAATTTCCCTGTGTTAATGTATTTTACTGTGCTATTCTATCCTCACATTTGGGATCATTATCCTGCTAAAAGTCACAGAGACAATCCATCTTCAATTTTCCACCAAATATTTAATTGAAAACTTTCAAGTTCACGATTACATGCATTCATAAAAGGTTCTCAGGCTATTTGAAAAGAGTAAATGGACCCACAGCATCATACATCCTGTTCTGTATTTACCGGTGACTGTGACGCTCTTTCCCACACAGTCATTGTTTGTTTCGAAACACTCCAGGAGTGTTTGACCCCAAAAGGCTCAGAGTCGGACCCTGTTCACACCTGGTGCTAACTTGCATCTTGGCAGATTCAGGTAAAAGTAGGCAGGGTGCAGGCTGACCATTCGTACCTGGTATTAAAATTCACTCTTAATGATCTGATCACATTTCTCTGCTTTACATGCAAATAAACACACACACGCTTTGTCAACAACACCTCACGCAAGTCTGCCAATGTTTTCATGAAAAACAAATACATAAATCCCACCACACCATATTATCATCCAGCTATTGACATAGTTGAGATTAATCTGAGTCACATTGATATAGGAGAACAAATAAAGCAGAACACATGACAGCTCTACACATTTTTATTCCAAACATTGTGTTGTGTAATAGTGAATAATTTAGCTATTCTCTCTCTCTTTTTTTTTTTTTTTACCACACAGAGGGAATTTAACTATAGTTACCCAAACAGCTACATTTAGCTCAGAAAAAAACAGAGCAAAGTTCATCACTTTCTTACCCAAATCTCTTTTCTGTTCTCTCTGAAGAGAATCCCAACGTGAAGATGATTAAAACTTAACATAAAAACCCAATCATTTTAGAATATTTCCTAAGATGTTTAGTCATTTTAATTTAGCTAACGGCAATGTTTGAGTTTTTAACCGCCCATCCATATAATAACGCTGCTGCATGAGAGAAGTCATACCCTGACATGCCTCTGAAACTTCCAGTTGGCTCACTGAGAGCCTCTACTGGGTGCAACAGGTAGATTTTTTTATTTTATTGTTTTTACCTCCTTACCACCTGCTCACTGTGCAAGGCAAGATAAAACATGGGTCTTCATCTGGCCTACTAGACAGTGGATAAAAGAAATTGGATATTGTGGATTACTGATTAAATGTTACTGAGCACTGTAGTTATTTTTTTTAAAAGTAACTTATGGATACTGTTGAGTACGGTAAAGGATACGTGAGGCTGTGGGCCTGTTTCTCTTCCAAAGAGTAAATGGCATGAAGAACCCATTGCAGTACCAGAACATTTTAAATATAAATTTGGTGAATTCTGCATGAAAACTGAAGGAAATTGTTCTTTCAAATAGATAAGGATTTTATACATTTGGTAAAAATCCACAAAGACCGGCTTACCAGATACAAAATCCACTTTCTTCCATGACAATCAGTACCGGGACCCGAATCTTGTTAAAACCCGAAGGATGAGCTGAGGAAAGTAAATGCATCTCTTATACTGAGGTTTAGATGATCTGAAGGAATTGATCAAGGATAAATTATGACATATATTTCTCTCCGTACGCACTAACCTTGTGAAATGTTGCGCCAGATGACCAAGTTGTGTCTTATTGACCAAACTGAAATATACTCTTCATTAGGAACAATGTTCATATAAATGTGGCATCTGAGATTTTGAAAATAATCATAATTTCCTTGTGAATGTTTTAGTCAATGATATTTTATTACTTTTTAAAAGATTGCAGTAAAAGTAACCATGAGAGCAGCCATTGAGCAACTTTTGGATTTCTTCATCCCCCAACATTAACCAAAATAAACACCAAATTGTATTTTTGACTTGTTAAAAACTTTGAAATTAAAATTTTTTGCCAATAAACAGTCATTGTATTATAGGTTTTTTTGTTTTGTTTTCAGAAACAGCCTTTAAAAGTGACATACTGAAGTTCAAACTGTGAGTCCAACAATTAGCTAAATCTAAAACAACATAGACACAGTATTGTGCCATTAATCGTGAGTCGTGGTCTTTTGTCCAAGACTTAGACAAAAGACCATAATTTGGACTCTAAGTCCTCATCTACCACTGATAAATAAAGAGATCTCAAAGTTATTAAAACCCATCCCGAAGGGGGAGCACAATATCTGGACAAAATCTTTTGATTGCTGTTGAGACATTTTCTACTAAACACTACAAAATGGTCACTGGAAGGTCAGAGGAAGAAGTCCGAGCAGCAGGAACCATCCATCGAGCACTGCTTGTTTGTTTAGTGGAGGGATGATTTGGTTGGCGAATGAACTCGGTTGATTCTGCTCCCACAGAGACTCCAGAAGCTTTGCCGTCCGGAAAAGATGAACGGCGACACAAAGCAACCCGAGCGTTTCCCTTTGAACCCGGACAGCGGTCTTACGCCTGGGGTTAGCGAATACAAGGGAAGTTGTGCAGCTGAGATGGAGATGCAAGTTTGAAACAGTTTTTGGTGAAGATATAAATGTGATTACTTTTTGTTATTCTTAAGGCATTTTTTTTAAGCTTTGTGTTTTTAGAAAATTATTACGAGCAACAACAACAACTTACAGATCAGATCTGGTCTGAAACCTGCATAAGAGGCAACTTTGAAGTTTTATGTGTAACCGGTTTAAGCACAGTGCCGTAGTGCTTTTAAGATTTATGTGAAAGATATTTTGATAAACAAAAATACACTAATTTCATGTGTCAATGTTCCTAATGGCCAAGGACTTGGTAATTATTAGCATTCTTTTTTTTAATGCTGTTACAAATTTTTTAATGCGATCCCAAAAATGTACGTAAATGAATGAATACATTTAAAAGTAAATCAAAATTATTAAAAAAAAATAGAGAATTGTTGTCATTCGTTTTTGGATTTCTTTTACTGATTTCACTTTTAACTTTTGACTTTTTGTGTTTTTTTTAACTGCTTTATCTTGTTATTTCAATTACTGCATTTCTTTTAAGTCTAAGCAAGTTTGACCAATTTCAGTTTTATTTCTTAGCAATATAATACAGTCAAGGTCATTTATTTAAACTTTGTTTGATTTCTACAATTAAATGTAACAAGTACCAAGACAACATCTACAATAAATCACTACCATGTTCAACCCATCAAACAATTACATGCTTGTAAAGCATCATGAAAACGGCCTCTTATCATAGCACTCAGGAAGGAAAACAAGTCAAATGTCCAAATAAATGTGGCTGACACAAGTCCTAATCCAACATGGGCTAAAAAAAAAACATTTAGAGACAAATGAACTAATACTCCAAAAGCAGCATAAAAAGCCAGATTACACTTTGCAAATCCACTGGAAGGAGCTAAATTATAGGAGGTGCGCTGTGGTCTGATGAAATTAAAATGGATGTTTTTGATTATCATGAGCACCATTAGAAGAGAAATTTGCAAGCCTGAGAACACCATCCCGACTGTGGAGGCATCATGCTGTGAAATATTTTTGCTGGTGTGTTTCATAAAATAGACGGCATAATGAGGAAAGAACATAATTAGCAAAATCTTAAGAAGGAAGGTAAAACTTGGGCACAAATTGGTCTTCCAAATCCTCTAATGTCAGCGTCCACAGCCCACGTATCTACAGAAGCATTTTTTCAAAGAAGTTGAATGAATGATCAGTGGTTTCTGAAACACACGAAACCTGAATGTGTATCATGGCACTTAAATAACCTAAATAACAGATTAAAACCAACATCTTTATTGTTGAGCTCATACGTTTATTTATTCAATAATTTAGTAGCTAAAAGGCTTTTTAGATTGAAAATGTTGGGTAAGCATGTGATGACAACAGGAAGAAACATTCATATGTTTCAAAGGGCTTCCTATGAAAACGAAGACGTTAATATCAGCAGTAGCTCTCTTACTGGTTTTGTTTCAGGGGGGAAAAAAGTAGGTGCAGACTGTTCCAGTAGCCAGAGTCCAGGGTCAAAAAATACAGATTACATGTCGTTTGTCTCTGCAGCAGCTCGTTTAATGGCCAGTTAAAATCAGAGTGACTCAGATGATCTTCAGTAGAGAAAGAACACTGAGTAATAGGCAGCAATGTGTTAGCTAACAGCCGCCTCCGGGAAGGTGATGGTTAAGCACAGAAATGCGTCAAAAGGCAGACAGAGAACATAAACCTAAAAACCGCAAAGAGTACGTATAGAGCAAGGACCAGAGGCTGAGTAAGCAGGTACATCACAATCCTTAAAAACCCCCACAAGAGACAATTCAGGCTTTTTCCAAGTTCATGACTGTTGTTTCTGTAAGTCCTCAAGAACCTTTCAATATTACTGCAAGGACATATGGTCTGGTGTTTTAGAACCAGGGTTGAATTTTATGAGCACTCTGTATACGTCCCAAGGTTTATCCTGGCTTGCCAAAAATCTTGTTGATCCTGAGGGAAAGTCTTACCAAACCTCAGCTGTCTGAACCACGTTTTTTTTTTTAGCTTGTTGGTACTTGTGAGTCACTTCGTGCTCCTACAAGCCCATCAAAGCCTGTGGGACTCCTGCAACCTCCTGACTTCCTTCCTCCATAAAAAAAAATCAGGCATAGCGCTGTCAATCACCCTTGTGTGCACGTTGCTCTCCCCACCTCCCGCTGCAGCTCTTGCTCTGTGGTGCGCTACAGCATCTTCTCGTCATAAATGCTCAAGCTATATTTTAGGTTATAATATATTTAGGAAAAATCTTCTTACGGATCCCAGGTTCTCCCGGCGGACCGTGTGTAGCCACACAGAAAACAACAATGAGTGTTGACGTCACAGAATTACAGACTTTAATCCAATCCAACGTATGAAATTACAACAGAAACTGAAGAACAACAGAGACATACATTCATTTACCTGAAACAAATGGAAAAGAAGAAGAAGGAAAGAAAGAAAAGCAAAGACGTCTTTGGAGAATTGCAAGAGCAAATCTAGTTTGTTCCTCACATGCACAAAGTTTTATAGTAAAGGCGTATTCTTGTCTTTTTATTTATTCAAATAAGGCGTATCTTTGCTCATCCAACCAGGAGCTGTCTCTGATCCTCTCTAAAGTTAGAAACTCCCTGCAATTTGTTTCCAAGATCAAAAGCCATTTGTCCCCTTTGTCTAAACAGAGTGGAAGCAGAGACTCTCCTGTACTGGCCTGGACTCCTGCTGTTTTATGGCTTTTCACAGATGTGTGTGAAAAGCTGGAACTTCTCCTGATTGTTTCCCAGACAGACAAAAGGCACTTTCAAAAAGATCTTAGCAGACAATCTGCTGTAACTACAGGTAACATAAAGATGAATAGGGCAGAATAAGTTATTAATCTGAAAACTATAATTAGGCTATTTCAATCAAGACATGTTAAGTTTTAAAACTAGCATATTCTAAATTTATTTTCTTAACACTAGTTAGCATGGCCACAGATGATGGTGGATAAATGATTTTCCTGGAACTGTAAGTCGTTTCTCCGCCATTAGCAGCACATATATGAAGTTGAATGACAACTCTACAATGATCCTCCTGGCCTAGGTTTTGTTTGTTTGTTTGTTTGTCAATAGTACTGGGTGGAGGTGGAGGAGCCTGATCTTTTCACAGATCATATGTCACAATATGACGGACAGTTTTAGTAAAAATGTGAAAAGCATATTTTTTAATAAAAGTTAGATACTGCAGCATTAAATACAGTATTGAGCATCCCAGCCAAATTCCATGACCCTAGAATCGCTATCACTGTTTTGTGCATTTATAGCACAATATATGCACAATAGTGCATACATTGCATTTCTCAAAACAGTACAAACTGTAAAACCTAGTTTATAACCCTAACTCTAACCCCAGCCTAAGCCTGTTTCTTGCTCAAAACAGTCAGGGTGCATGAAACAACTCAAATATAAAGCTCTCAATTATTGCTTGATTTATGATGTGAGATGACATGTTTGGTAGTTTCTCTCCCTCCACCTACCTTCCAATAAAACCAAATTACTACTGGTGTTAAATTTTATGTACAGTAGTCTCAAACATTCTGGTTTCTGCAAGATATGCAGAGAAAAAAAAATCTGCTCCAAAAGTGCCGCAGTCTGATAGAACAGTCAGTTCACAGTGCTCCTCCAAAAGCACTTGTGCAAATTGGAGGCGGTAATCACAGTAATTACAGCTGTCATTCAAAACAATTTATTAAGATATCACTATGTATTTCATGTTTCGACTGTGGCTATTGGATCTTCTCTATGACTTAAAGGTCACAGGTACAATGCACAAACATTTTTGCACCAAAAGCATCTACATATAAATGGTCTTTTTAATTTACCAACCTATTTATGACAAACATCTGCCACATTCTTCGGGTGAAGCTGTTGTCAGCTGTAAACAACATTGCGGTACATATTGGAACTAAACTGGAACATACAGTGTTGTAAATCATCATTGGACATCGGGATGTTCTCGTCTGTTTGGTCACAAACCGTCATCACAGCCGATATCGTCCCTGACAATATGCAGCAAGGAGAGTATTTCCTCAAGCGGTGAATCCACCCTCTGCTGTGATGTCATCACACTGCGTCCAGAGCCGGTAGGCGGATTCCGGTTATATGCTGCATTTTTCACCTTCAGGCAGAAAAAGACTGTAAAGTTAAAGTCCAGTGAGTTTTCACTGTAGTGTAAATGTAATAAATGATATGCTTTTGTCCCACTGTATGCAGAGTGTATGACAAGATGACAGCAGTGCAATGCAGATTTAGTGTTGAATTATTGTTAAGTATTCTCACGCTTGTGTTGTAAACTGTTTTTTTTTTTTTAAATAAAATACTAGCGCATGTCAGCATCTTAGGGAAGCAGGAGCCAAAAAAAAAACAAAAAAAACAGAACAATTAATTCTGACTTCATGTGTGTTTAGCCAAACTTCAGCCCTGAGAAGAGGGACACAAGTTAGGGGAATGTGCCTAAAACGACGGAGTTATTTAGGGTGGAGGAAATAACTCCATCGAAATAAAAACCCTGATCCACAGTGTTGTTGTCTTACAGGAACTATTGGCTTGCTGATTAATTATTATTTCCCATAATTTGTAAGTTTATTTGGACTGATCTTTACAATATGAGCAAATGATAATAGTGTGAACTTGCATGGGGGGCAGATGACGCATGTCCAGAAGGATCTGCAACTTGTTGGGAGGAGTGAGAACCTGTTACTATGATGTGCACAGATGACAAAATGTTGTGGAAGTTCAACTAAAAGTTATGAGAATTTTAATTCTGAAGCCAAAAGTCTTCCAAGTCAATCGGGAAACACTGTTGTGTTAAAAGCCAGTAGCTCATATTTCAAAGCATACCACATTATCTTTCCAACATGCAGAGTGCAGTTTAATACCACAGCATATGTGGCTGCCAGTTGTGATCAGTTACCAATTATTAGGCAGCTCAGAGATGAAGCAGCTATAATGCTGAAGGGTAAAGAAGTTTTGAAGCCAAAAAATATTTCAGCAATTTATCACCTTCTGTCTTAAAACCTGCAGAAACGTTTCTCTTATATAAAACTTACTGCATATAGTAAGAAGCCATTTTGTTTCGTCAGACCGTAGCAAGTCTCTGCAAATTTAAAAGGCTATTTTCATTTTGGAGTTATGACTTCTTTCTCTCCTGTCCATTTCCGTACAGGACTCCCAGTCAGTTCAGTCAGCTTCTTCACAAGGACTTTTAATCCATGATTGAAACATTTTACACCAAAGTACTTTTATCTTCAAGAGGGAGCCTTTCTGCCTCCTGGCCAGTAACAAGACTGGACAAGTTCATGCTGCGTATGCTTACATATACTTGTTTAAACAGATGAATAGCACATACAGATATCTGGAAACTGTATGTTAAGGATGTACCAAACTTGTGGGGACCTACACTTTTCTTCCTGTCATCTTGATTTTTTTACGTTTATTTCCCATGATGTCACACAGAGAAACATTCTGTATGAAATACCAATACCTTGATGGCTCTCAGTTTAATTATTGTGAGTTTAGAGGCTTACAAAGCAGTAACCGTTATCTGAGTCCTTTGGCTGCCTGCTCAAAATGTACCATCAGAACCAAACAAAAAATGAAACAATGTATATTATCATAAAATGTGGGTTTCCATATCTACAGGGTGTAAAACACGTCTGTTCTTAAAAAAATTCAGCTCGAGGCCCAGCAAATAAACTATCAGGCAGCAAAAGTGGCCGTTATTTTACAAGCTATAAAAGAGAAGATAAGTTTTTGTTTTACAAGGAATTATAGTCTAAAAAAATACTTGTTTTACTATTGTTTTGTTTTTATTGTCACTGTTCTTTTTGTTTAATCCATAATCTTCAGTTTGCTTGAGTAGCCTAATGTAGCAAAAACAAGCCATGAGGATGCTGGGATAGATAAATAAAAATATGAACCAGCTGAAATGATATTTTAGTAAATATGCAGGAAGAGTGAATAATTAAGTTATCAAAGTTATTACAAGTTATTCTGCCAGAAGAAGGATAAAGATAACAGACAATTCTTAGAATAATCTGTTTAAGAACTGCAGAGATAAATGTCAAGGTTAGAAAGTTTCGCATTAAGTCAGCACATCAGGAACAAATAGAATGGATCAACAAGTACAATCTCTTCCTGGCACAAAGCCTCTGCTTTGAATCACAGGAGTTCAAGACTTTCTTTGTCCAGTTTCTAGATCCACTGTGTGGATATCCTCCTGGATCTCCAGCTTCACATTCCTGAAATATTAATGTTGGGATAACAAGTATTCCCCCCCCCATCTCATCCGGGGACCGTTCAGAAAGCCAGCAGCAATCCCCTGTGGTGAGACCGTTGATATTGTAAAATTTGTGGGCACAGAGCTGTACTTTGTTCTCACTCTTAATCACATGCTGCTTAGCAGACTGATGATTCACATTACATACAAACAACTGATTAAAAACACTTAAGGCATTTTATTGTAATAACTAAGACTCTGTTGCTCTGCTTGGGACCCAGTCAGCAATTTCTTGACCACAAAATTTACTGTACAGCAGGATTGTTAGCACCTTGGTGTAAAAACCATTAAACACCTTCATCATTTGTAGCTGTAGTAGCATTTTGTCTCACTGTCTTCCCTGCCACCTCCTCTTTATTTTTACATTTAGAAAGATAATTCCTTAAACTTTCAATGGGGGAAAAAAATCCTATGTTAGCAAATAATTAACACAATCACCGGTGTGACAATTATTGGCTTCTTGGCTGTAAAAAAACAAAAACAAAAACACTATTTTTTGTATTTGAAAGCTTTTAGTCTTCTCTTGACTGCCACCGAATAATGTTGATTGACTTGTTAAACAATTTGTATTAATTTCACCACATTTTTGGATCTTTATCATTATCATGAAGCACAATGAGCAATGATGGCCAAGTTACATCACTGTGCTTTTCTGCAATAATAATAACAGAGAACCAAAAAGAATATGACAAAACTTACGCAATAAATAGGTCACCAAGGAAAACCAAAATCCAAACACTCCAGGATTGTGAGTTACAAGCTATGATAACGTAACACAAAGTCTATGAATTTGCAAATGCTTTGTTCATTTAATAAAAAAATAAATAAAATAGAGATTGCCTCCCAAGCTTTCACTCCAGTTTTGTTGAGCATTGCTAAGTATATAGATTAAATGATTTTTAAGTCCATCACTGGTTAATATTCAGATGTTTGGCTGGAAGGGATAAAAGGCTCCTGTGGGAAAGCTGAAAAACCCAAATTACCAGCCAACAAGCTGTAGCAGTGGCATAGTAGATTATTGTGCACTCAGGCAACGATCCTGAGGTCCCCCCCTGCTGTGACTTTGAAATCCTGAGCTGAACAGAAGTAACCCTGGAGAGGAATGAATGACTGAAAGCCCTGAAACTGATTAAGACATCACATACTGCGACAACTCTATACTGAGAGGTGCAAGTAAAAAAACAAAACATTTTTTTTATTTCTTTTGATTTATGTCTCCTGACATACAATGTCAGTTCATTACAGACTTGTTCTGATGAACATCAGCAAAGTTCCTCATGTGCCAGGTGAATAACAATAATCAGATGTAGTTCTATCCCACAAAAATACCCAGATGTGAAAATTGCCTGTTTATAAAAACATTGTACACCAGATCAGAGAAAAAAAAAATACTGTTCACTCTACAGCAGGAAAGCATCCCTGAACTTTCAACCAGCCCTGTAGAAGGTCTGCTAATTTCTTGCACAGGTCTAGTCAAAGTCTGGAATTAAATATAATTGAGGGTCTGTGGGAGGACTTCAAATTATATGTTCAAACATGCTCTCAATGCAATCTGACTGACTTTGAGATGTTATGAAAAAGAATTGGCCAAATGTTTCTGTCTCTGGATAAATAAAGTTGCTTGAGGCGCACCCCTATAATATTTAGAGTCGCAACGCAGGCATTTTCAAAAATTTACAATGCGTCACTTTCACCTGAATGATAATAATAATAAAAAAATTTATGATCAATCAAAATCCTTTGAAGTTTGTTTTTGCATCATGACAAAATGTGAAAAATCTAAGTGTTAGGAATACTTCTGCAAGGCTTTGTTTGTCCCCTCAGAGGCAGCGCATATTTATACATTATTACTTAAATCTGACAAGCTTATCTGTGTGAATGGAGACGATGCCTAGGGTAAAACTGTGTGTTACTGTAATTACTAGTCATTCATCAGGTGTGAAAATACTCCTGTCAAAGTCATATAATCACACTTCTCACATGTCAGACTCACGTTTCTGTTTTGGGACACTGCTGCAGCACCATCTTGTGGCTCATGCATAACACAACCTTTACGTTAGGTAACCATTTAGGTAAGCCCATAACACCAGCTCCCACACCAAGGCAATCAAAAGACCCACACCAGTCCTCCCCCAAAGATCATTTCTCTCTCAGCAGGATGGCAGACACTCCTTGCAAACTGGGCCATTTCCCAGGAAAGAAAGCCTCACAGGCTGCTGAGGAGCGCGGCAAGTGGGAGACCAAAAAAGAGTTCATCTTGAGTGTGGCCGGTGCTATTATTGGACTTGGTAATGTGTGGAGATTTCCATATCTTTGCTACAAAAATGGTGGGGGTGAGTATTTTTACTAGTCTTCTTGGTTAGTGGAACTTAGCTGGATAGTCATGCAAAAAATAACTTTAAAAAGTTGCTCACAAACAAATTTACAGGATTTGACAGGAAAGTCATAACAGACTTACCTGTCAACATGCTTTTTAACATACTTTTCACTTGACAGGTAAGTCATAAAAGACATTTAAGACACATTTTAAACTCGGTAGGTAATCATTTAACAAGAAAATTTTATAAAGTCATCTTCACAAAATTAGAATATGAGTTCTGATAAGCTTGTATCAGATTAAATGAATACTTTTTAAAAGCAAGAATTTAACTTTTCACTAAGCTAGCTTGTTTTCATAGCTATAAGCAAAAATATCATCATAATTCACATAAATGAAGCCTTTGAAACATTAGCTTTTGTGTAATTATGTAAAATTTATTTCACTTGGTGAATCAAGTTGATAACATAATTAAGTCGTCAATAATATTTTGGTAACACTTTATTTGAAGGGGTGTGCAGACTGGCATGAGACTGTCATGAACATGACATAACACCCATCATGAATATGAAGGAGTCTTCATAAATGTTTATAGTTGTCATGAAGTGTCATACGGCAAATAACGACACCTTTAATGCAAAGTGCACTAAAAGTTTCATTAAAAATGATCAACTTTGCATTATTCAGTAAATAATGAAACTTTTAATACATTTCTTTAAAACTTTAAAATCAATTAAGAATGTCAACTTTGCATTAAAAGTCTTACCAATATTTTGATGAAAGAATTTGACTTGCATAGAATATATGTAATTTGGGCATTTAAGTTAGACTATTACTGATCCCTTTTTTACTCACTCAGGATATAAGCAAATATGAGTGGATTTTAATTTGGTTTCAGTCCTGCATATGGTGGAATGTGGTTTTAGGTGAGGCCATGACCTCTAAACCAGAGTCAGCGTGTGTAGTATTTCAATCAGTACAAAGGTGAGTTTCATTTGGAAGATGAAAACACTCATCATTTCCTTTTAATTTTGTTTGAATAAATTTAAAGCTCATCAAACAATTACCTCTCGTGTAAGGATTGCAACTGACATGCTGCATATCTAACCCAGCATCTCTAGGTAAACCCTACATCTGTCATAAAGTTAACAGTTCAAGAGGTAATAAATTAGTTTTAATATCAGCATAATTGTCTGTTTGTAGAGTAAATTATTTGTAATGTAAATAGTTAACTTGTAAAATGCCTTATTGGACTGAATTGGCTTTATCTTTTTAAAAGATGCCCTGAGAGATATTTGCTGTAATTTGGCGCAATATAAAGAAGTTGAATTAAATTGTGGTGAGGCTGAAAGTCACTCTTGATGTTTTCATTCTGCAAACTAGACAAAACAGTATGCATTCAAAGACTATGACCAAAACAGGATTGTATTTTCAACAGGTCTCCGCTTCCAGAGAGACAGACTTTTCTGTTGGTCTAATTGGGAAATTCTGAGTCTTTGCTGCTCCAAACATCCAAGTTTAGCTACTTATATCAATGTGTTGCATACCTCCCCTTGTAATGGGATCTCAGGGTTCTGCAGAGAGCATGCAGAGCAATAATAATATCCAAAGTTGCAACTCGAGATTGTGAAAAAAGTAAATGTTGGTAATCTTAGTGGAATTTGGGAGTTTTTCTTAAAGCTCAAAGCAGCTTGTTTGAGTGTTTAAATGTTTAAAAGTTATTGGAATTCATTATCTATCCCCCCTAAGCTATTTGAACTGCTTAAGATCAGCCTGCGTTATGCAGCACTAACTGCAAACTGTCGATCAAACAGGACACTCTGTGTACACACGTTATTTTTCCAAAATATTCACCCATCTGCTTAAACACCCACTCCATACAAATGCAATCACAGCCTTTGATGCCTTATTGAATGGCATGAAGATAATCATTTCGATCAGCTCGTGCAGTGTCACGTAGCCACATTTCCAGAGTGAGAACACTAATATAAGTCTTCTTGGGTGCACTCCAAAGATACTCAGTGTTGCTGACTAAGGTGGGGTCTCTGTGTTGGCCAACTCATGTGTGAAAATGATATCTCATGCCGACTGAAGAACCATTCAACGTTTAATCCTGATGAATCCTGACATTGTGCTCTTGGAACTCGCTCATCCAATCAGGAACAAAACAGTATCGATGGAAAATTCCCTGATGATAACACTGTGCCTACATGCTTGTGCAGTAGCCACATTGGTGTAATGAAACTTATCGATTTCTGGATATAGTGACGCCTCCTAAATTTTCAGGTAGTCAAGCAGTGGCGCTGGACTCACCGCTGACATCAATTGAACTCCAGGAAGCTCAAATACATAACACTAGATTAGAACAGTACAAAACTGGGACCAAAGTAATGTGGATGTCCAGGAATTTGCTGTTTTCCATGCACTCCACCACTTTGTCTTGAAAGGTAAAAGGTGTGTACGCTGTTCTCCTGGTCCTCCTGCAGTTCACTATGACCTCCTTGGTCTTACTGGCCTTGAACTCCAGGTTGTTCAATGAACACTACTCATCATTTGTTATCAGACCCACTGCAGTGGTATCATCTGAAAAAGAATGTCCAATAAAACGACTCCAGGTCCAGATGGTTTTCCAGCAGAGAATTCTGGAATATCGTGGATCCAGCACAGCATACTACCAGAAAAGATCAATTCTGCCTTTAAGCTTTTATCTTCAGAGGGGCAGCAGGAAGGGATGCCCACTCACCTCCTCACAATTCTGCATTACATTTGTGCATTACTTCATCTGTTAGATGGAATAACCTGAGTTGAACCAAGACTCTATTGGACATGAAGCACAAATTGATTTGGACCCCAATTTAGAGTTTTTACTTGCTAATTATCAGAAAACAATCTGTGGAGACAGAGTTATAACGTATTGATTTGGTCCTGCCGTTAAGTCCAGAGTGCTTTGTTTCAGTGTTGAGTTGAAAGAGTTTCAAATGGTCATTTATTTATTTATGGCGTTTGTCCACTCACTTGTCTGTATAGAGTATTTACAGTTCACAAAACAATACATTGGTGTCAAAGCCAGTGGTGGAGGTCTAAAAATCGATTGTTTTTTACATTATCTCCTCAGTTTTCACCTGTCTGCATTAGAATCTTAAAAATATTTCTATTTGATTTACAATCTCTTCATGTTTGTTATTTAGTTCCTATTGGATTCATATGGAAGATTTTTTATTCTCTTTTTTTTTTACTATAACTTAAAGAATGTCCACCCAGAGCTGACCAAATTAATTCATTAAAATTAAAAAATTAAAAATATGTGAAGCTCTAAGTAAACGGTTCAAAACAGCTGATTGGAGTAAGGAGCCAATATACTGAATAGAGAAGTGTTAGCATACAAAATTTTTTTTTTTTTTAAGGAACCTTTCAAATTATGTTTACTTTTGGACACAATATACATTTCTTGTGAATTGTGAGGCAGTATATTTGCCGGACAATATTGCACACAGCTGCCTCCTGCAATCCGTTCCACGGTTGCAGCGAGAGCAAAGCCTGGTCTGTCAGGGTGAGATTTTGCCCCCGGACTCCTAAGGTTTAGACCAGAAGACTTTGTGTTTGCAGAGTCAGCCGCTGCCCCCGCCTCGTTTGACTCACTTCAAAATTAGACCTGCAGGTCAGGCAGTGGAGCCCAGCCTGAGGTAAAGAATTTAAACACGCAAAGTTAAAGTATATCGCAGCTTTATCTCCACGTACCATAGAAAGAAAATGTATATATTCTTTTTAAAGATAAAGATGTTATCTGAAAGCAATTACTTTGTTTCTATAGATTAATAAATAAAAAAAAACCTACGCTTGTTGGAAATAAAATGCGTAGGCCAATGTTTTACATTTCTGTTTGTCATGGTTTATTTCAGTGAGCCATGTAATGGCACAATAAAAAAATCGCCTTGGGAATAACCTGGCAGTGCTCTAGCCTGTAGAGGCTGTAGCGTAGTTTTTCTCATGTGATGTGGATTTTATTACACCAGCTAGAAGAAGCACGCCCTTACATTAATTTTGCAAGTAGATAAGGATAAGGATTGCAGGCGTGTGTGGATCTCTGCCCTGGGCACATGCGCAGAGGTGAAAAACGTTTCTGTTTTTAATCTGAATAGTGCAATGTAAACGAGGTGAAATGAGGCGAGGCCAATAAACACTTTTCTCCAAAAATACATAAGCTGTTTTGTATTATGCTTAGCATAGCGTGCCCCACCCCAACATGTAACCATCAACATTCAGTTACATTTTATCTCATATTTAGATTTTGAATAGTACTTTTAACAAAAAAAAGAAAAAAATTAAGATGCATTCTCATTTTCTTCATGGTCTTAAAGATTTAGTGACAAAAAGAATTTTAGAAACTTCCGATGCCAAAAATTACCATGAGATACTTCTGAAAAATGGTCAAAATAATTTGGCCCGCTGGTTTTTCCTGTTGCACATGCCTTCAGTAGCTTGTCAGACTTACTTATTGGCTGAATTTCAATTTCTGTTTTCATACTCAAGCAGGGTTTTCCACGTATGCCTTATCTTTTTGAGATAAAGCATTTTAATAATTTTGATTAACTATGTGGCACAGAATTTTCCTGACGCATTATTTTGTCTATTCGCAGATGACAAGATTGTTTATGCTGCAGAGTATTAAAAATTAATCATTGGTTTCATCAGGGTTTTGTTGTTAGTTTAATAATTATAACTATGTGGGATGCAATTTTACTCCTAAACTGCATCAAAAAATGTAATTGACTATAACTGTGTACTTAACATACAGAGTACAAATAACTCCATACAGTGTTAAAAAAGTCAGCTAATTATTTAACTGCCATACATTCAAGAATGCTGAGTTGAGATATAAAAGATTGATTTTCTACTCCTCTGAAAACAGCCAGACATGTAGAAGATCAATGACTAAATTTTGAAATTTCCCCCTAAAAACAAAAGCTATATATAGCACATGCTGATTAAAATGGGTTATTTTTATATAACACATAGACAGCTATGAATGACAAAACAACTGACACGAGTTCTGCATTAAAACATTGTTTCAACTGAGACTATTATAAGTTTTGAAAAATTTGTTAGACTGACATCCAGAAAACTTGACATTGTCTCTGTTCAGCAAGAGCAAAGTTTATGTATGTTGTGCTCTTGATCAGCGCTTAGTTTTGTCTGCAGACACACCACAGGCCGCTGCGTTCATTTCAAAACTTAAGTACAGATATTGATGGTGTAATTCAAAGTGTTACAAAGTCTCATGTCACTTGCAGGCGCATTCTTCATCCCTTACTTCCTCTTCCTCATCACCTGCGGCGTTCCTCTGTTTGTCCTGGAAACATCACTGGGCCAGTACACCAGTCAGGGAGGAATCATGTGCTGGAGGAAGATCTGCCCCTTGTTTGAAGGTAAGTAACCTGCCTGATCATGTATAAAATTAAGACTAGAAATCTAATAAAAATGATTTGTTACTCCCAGGTATGGGATATGCCAGCCAGATTATCATTTTCTATGGAAACATCAGCTATGTTGTGATCTTAGCGTGGGCATTCCTCTACCTCTTCTCCTCGTTCTCTGGAAATCTGCCGTGGGCCAACTGCAATAACACATGGAATACAGGTACATCATTTTAATTAAGCAAAAAACTACCCCCATGTTCCTCCTTAAAAGTAAGTGACTTTATTACTTCACGATTATCTACAAAACTATTTTATTCCATTGCATAAAAGGATAATGGCGTTTTACAGGAAGTTTAAACTAAACTGAATCCACATCTCATGTTGCAAAATCGATAATGATAAGCCTACATGTTTAACAAAGATCTGATATATTTCAGATCGTTGTGTGGAAATAAACAACTATAATACCACTGCTAACTGGACCTCATCTGTGAATGCATCTTCGTCATCTGTTATAGAGTTTTGGCAGTAAGTGTTTATGAACATGGGACTAATTTTAAGTTGAAATTAGTCACAGATCAACAGTGATTTGAAGGCGATGGACAACAACAACCTCCATCTTTCAGTGGACGACCGCGTGAGCTCCCTGTGATCCTGAACAGGACATGGAGGGTTTGGAAGATGGATGGATGGATGGATGGATGGATGGATGGATGGATGGATGGATGGATGGATGGATGGATGGATGGATGGATGGATGGATGGATGGATGGATGGATGGATGGATGGATGGATGGATGGATGTGGGTCTCCACAGGAACAATATTTATGAACTTTGCAGTGCTGCACATTTCCATTTGAGGGTTATCTCCCTAGAAGTAATTGATTATTTATTATAAATACAGCGGTGATTAGTCTTAATTTTGACGTAAAACTTCATTTAGTTTTAATCACAGACTTTCAATAGAATTTAGTATCATTTCAGGCACCCGTTTGACATCTGCACTGATTTCAGTTTAGTCAAATTTACTCAGCTAAATCTTACAATAACTAATAAGTCATAGAGGAAACCTTTTTGGAAAGCCTCTTGGGAAAATAACTTTTTTACAGATTGGTGAAAAAGTTATTGTCGAATCTTCACTGTCGGTTCTCAAGGGCTGGTGTTCTGCATATGTGTCGCTGCTCCAGCTTTAATAAACATGATCCAAATGAAACAACTAAGACTGGACTTATTTAAGGTGAAACAGAAACAAAGCTGATATAATTAGAACGAGAGTAACAAATCCAAACACAGATTACCAGTGAACAAAACTACAGACCCAGATCTTGACCACAGTAAAGTAAAATATGAAGCTAATTGGTTGCAAATTATTTTCAAAGATGTTTACTCAAAGAAATGTTTTCATGCATGGGATTCATTTCTGTGCAATGTCACCTTTTCTCTTTTCAATCAGCTTTACATGAGTGAAATTTTTCACCTGATTGTTGGGGTAAAAGAAAAACTGATCCTCAAATTATTCCCATTGTCCCCTTGCTGTTGGATGCCAACTTTATTTATAAAGCCACACATGCCATGTGTCACTTTTTCTTCCACTTTACAGTTTTGTACTCGTTTGTGTTGGTCTTTCACATAAAATTCCTATGAAACAAATTTGAGTTTGTGTTTTTTGCACAACACAGTACGATGAAAGACCTTGTAGCTTATTTTACCAGGTCATGATCAACAGCAGTATGTGCATCACATTGGACCATTAAAAGATCATGGACCAAGACTAACCGCAGTTTAATAAATAAACATGTCTAGCTAGATAGAAGTAACACAAAACTATGATTAAATATAACTAACACAAATAATCTGGTTATAACAACAACAGATGTTATTTACTTCTAAGTTGCTAACTTAGAAGTAAGTATAATGAAACCCTTTTCTCCATATGAAACCACCATGAAACTAAACTTAACAATTTAGTTCCACATCATATTGCAAGATAAAGACAGCTTTCACATTTGTCACTTTTATCTTTTTCTGAAATCAAATCATCTGACTTGAGAACTTTTACAAAAGTTAACTTGATGTAGCTTAGATCCACAACAATCTTGCTGATTTGGGGTCATTATGCATGTTTAATTACATTACTACCGTCCCCCTGCAGAGAGAAGCAGCAAAGCTGTCTGGCTTAGAATCCATTAATATTCCCCTTTAGACAAATAAACAAAGTCTTCATTTGCTCTTGTTGCAGCTGTAAGAGTGATATTATTTTTCCTTGTCACCAATTAGGATTCCTGCATCTAAAAAACACCAAAAACTGACATAATCAACAAGCATATTTGAAAACTATCAAGCTAAGATATAAAACATTCTTGTAGTTGTCATCAAAGAAATGGAAACAAAATCGTCCATCAATGCAACTTGCCTCTAATCGGAACTAGACACCCAATAATCTGATTCAGATAATTCAGATATAAGAGCCAAAATAAAATGAGTAAAAAAAAAAAAAAAAATTAAACATAACCTATTTAAAAAGATTGCCTTTAAAATGTTTACCTGAGGAAGCTTTTATTGTTTGATCTTGTACATTTCCTTTGCAAACTAATGTTTCCAGATTATGTTGAGTTGAGCCTGCATACATCTGTAAATATTTGTTTATCAATAATGACCTCACGTGCTTTTTGCAGGCGACGGGTGTTAAACATTTCCACGGGCATAGAGGCAATCGGAAACATTCGCTGGGACCTTTCATTGTGCCTTTTTCTGTCCTGGGTCATCTGCTACTTCTGCGTATGGAAGGGAGTGAGATCCACAGGGAAGGTAAGACTGAAATAAATGAATGTGCATCATGTGGGACGCAGGTTTAATCTGAATGGACACCTTTCATTCAGACAGAAGATAATGGAATGATATTTTAAGTGTCATCACTTCTCACAATTAATCTGAAGAACGAATACTTCGTTTTGAAGGCGCTAACCAGTACCTGCTAACTACAGATTACCGAAAACAAAACAAAAAAAATCTAAAATAAACAAACTTACAAACTTTTGGACCAAAAAGGTTCTTGGACAACTAAACTCCTCCCCCCATTTTGTATTTATGCATGGGCATTTCATCTTTTCCATTAACAGTTGTTTTCTCTTGGATAAGTATTTTTACAAATCATGGAAAAAGATGGTAATGAAGTGGAATGATTTAGTTCACCGTGTACCCATTCATTATAATTATTTAGAATGTGAAAGTGTTTGGAGCTCAAACTGAAGTTAAAGGTAGTTTGGCACAATATCACCCAGAATGCAACACACAGAGCAGAGCTACTGGAATGTATTTCACAAAGAAAATGTGGAAAAATGTAGAATTTCCTTCAAGGAGGCACTGGTATGTGTTGATCTATCACATAACATTTTTGTCACTTATCGAAGGAGGTACACAAGTTTAGAAGAACATTTCTGAATTATTTTAATTATTCAAGTTTCCTTCATAAAATCAAAAGGTTGTAAATGTTTGGAGCAGCTACCCTCCTATGCTTGTCTGTTTTCACTGTTTTCACAGGAGTAACAAGCCCTAAAAACTTTGCTAAAATATAAGGTCTTTTTTTTTTTTACAAAGACTGTGGACATCTTAGACTTATACTAGAATGACTAAGGTATAATTAGCCATTATTCGAGACAGATGCATGTTAGGGTTTTGTTACAAAGGAAAGTTTTAAGACTAACAGTTGAATTACTGAAAACCGGCTCCACTGGAGACAAGTGAAATAGCTTGGGGCTCTGTCTCCGGTCTCCTCTTACAACCAGTTGCCACCAAAAATAAGTGCATGCTGGGAGTTAAGAGCTCCATTAGGATAACTGAGTGATTAAGATATAATTACACTGGAATTTAGCGCCTGTCTAGTTAATTCCCATCAACAGAGAATTTGTTTCTCTGTCTTAACTTGAGACAAAAGAGCCCTTTTGAGTGTTCAAGTAAACGACGGCTGTTCTGGAGACAAAAGGAATATGAACAATTCTCACAAGAATACTGCAGTCAATTGAGAGAAACTACAGCTAGCTTATTTTTAAAGGCTTTATTATGAATATCAGGCAGACATTGATCTACAAAAATAACCAAAGTCGACCCAGTAGAAAGCTTACGGACGTTGCCTAGTTCAAAAGCTAGGCGTGAGATGAGAATCCAGTCATTTAAATTATCGCTACAATTTCTGATAAGAAGCCAAACTGATGAACAAATCATGTTGGTGGATGCAAAAACCATGTGACTGAAGTGGAAATTACATAGAGCTATTTCTTGAAATATTTGTGAAGGTGTGCATATATTTGAGTCTGTATGCATGTGTTTCAGGTTGCAAATGATACAATCTCAATACATTTTTCATGAAAAATATGAGCTTTCCTTTCTGTTGTTTACACAGGACAATTACATTTGAACAGATCAAATCTGTAGTCACTGAAGAATGATGCAGACCAGGTTTAACCAACCATTTCCACATATGTTTAAGTTAAACGTGGCTCTAATGCAAAATAAACAGGTAGATGGTAGATTAGATATGCATCTAAATCATTCACAACAAACCAGCAAATAGCCTCCAGATTAGGCTTATTTGACCAAAGTAACATAATATTTGTGGCTTTTCACAATACAATTGAGACTTCACGCCTATTATCTGTGTTTTTATCTTATTTTTTTTTTACCAACAAACAAAGCTTCTTATCCATGAATATCAAAACAATGTGAATGTATTGAAAATGTAATACTGTCTGCCACCTTCTGTTGGAATGTATAAGTTAGACATCTGCCGTTTTTTTTTTCTTTCCAGCCTCGACCGTCGGCACAGACATCTCAGGCTGTATTCATGTAACCTCGGCTCAAAACACCAAACAGCCAAACTTGCACCACACACTAGTTTGCTGCAGTAATGGAAGACAGATTTAGCAGAAGTCCACGGCAGCGCTGGAATTTAACTTCATGCCATCTTATTACATAATTTGTACCTCATGGACTGAATTGTGATGGTGGAAATTTCCTTCAAATAAAACTTCGGTCTTGTGAACATGTGCAGGAAGGGAGCAAAGACAGCACTTGTCCTTCTGGATGTTTTCCCCGTAGGTTGGAAGTAAAACCATAAGCTACTACTCTCACGTGTCTGCGACCCAACGGATTAGCAAATCCTAAAGAATGTTGTTGGAAGAACACGAAGTGGAAATGGTGACCGGCATCTCGATGAGCTAGTTTGTGTTTGTGTTTGTGACACAAAAGTTACCTACAGTGGCTTGACTCAGACCCAACAGTGTTTTTCCTCAATGCCTGTGGATCAAATTACATTAGTTGACACTTGAACTCCTAGAGATCATTGGCGCCTCTGAGGTAACCTGAGGCTAATTCTTCTGTCACACATGAATAGATGAGTTTTGTAATGCTCAAAGAGGGGGTGTGTAAATAGAAAATAAAAACAGTGGGAGTTTTGTAACTAATCCAACATTTGACATCTGCTGACTTGTTGGATAACGTGTTGTCTCATCAGTTTAGAAACCGTATTTATGAATTTCCAAGCTGCCAAACGTGTGAAATTTCAAAATTTGGTGGTTGCCTCTGATTGCATTCACTTATTACAAATGCTTTTAGGGTTCCTTTCTTTGTTTGTTTTTTATGCAGGCTACATACTTCACTGCCACATTCCCTTTTGTTTTATTGGTGGTGCTGTTCTTCAGAGGAATGACACTTCCTGGAGCTTTCCACGGTATCAAATACTACCTATACCCTGACCCTTCACGACTCGCTGACCCACAGGTACAAACAGATCTACTGTTTAGAAAATAACCAGAAATTTTGCAGTCATGGGGCTTTATTTTAGTTTTTTATTATTTGCCTGTTTTAATTGAATTTCTGTATAAAGCCAAGATTGACACTAAACATCCACATGTCAAAATATGTCAGGAAAAACACAAAGGCTGTCGCTGTGTCCTAAATTTTGACATGGCTGTGCATCTAATATTTTTGCATGAGTAAAAATGTTACATTATTAAAAGTCTTTTATTTTTGACTTCTTTAGGTCTGGATGGATGCTGGAACACAAATATTTTATTCCTATGCCATTTGCTTGGGGTACATGACCACATTTGGAAGCTACAACAAATACAACAACAACTGTTACAGGTGAGGACATGATGGACGTATTATTTTACATAAGTAAACAGCTTTTATTTCAAAATAAAAGTTTGACGTTATTTTAATTAAATTCTCTATATAAAAAGATCCAAGTTGCTCGTTGTATTTCAAAACATTTCTGTCTGTTCAAATTCTTGAGGCTTCATTGAACAGAACTTTTATGTTTTATGATTTTCTTGACTTGGAATCACATACAATATATATATTGTGTGTGTGTGTGTGTGTGTGTGTTTTTCTTTTTTTCCTTAGACACATTAGTTTTATCACCCCATATTGTAATGCTTTCCTCTGCTGCTATATTTTTTCTGGGAAGGGCATACACACATAGGAGTCTTTGTATGAGAATTCCTCCAGAACATTTGTGAGGTCAGACACTGATGCTGGACGTGATGGCCTCGCTGCCAGTCTCATCTCTAATTCATCTCAACAGTGTTCTGTAATGTTGAGGTCAAGACTCCAGACAGACAAATCAAGTTCCTCCACACTAAATTTGTTATTTCGCCTCCTAATAGACTTCGTTTTGTCCTCCATACGCAGTGATATTGGAACAGTCCAAAATATATATTTTTTTGTAAGAGTTTCTTTCACCGGAACTAAGAGCCAAGCCCAACTCATAAACAACCTCCATCATGGTTTTAATATCACAAATATTGTTTCACAAATGTTTATGTTTTTTTAAACATGTGGCCATAGATGGGATTGTAACACCTGAATTCAATGTATGGAGAGGAAAAAGTGTCTGAAAGATTCGCTAGTTTACCATCAAGAGATTATTTATTTAGCTTACTATTTATTGCTGTAATTAATTAAAATGGTATGTAAAATGATCAAACTGAGAACCAATAGTTATTACTATTGGTTCTCAGTTTGATCATTTTACATACCATTTTAAAATAATACTGGCACCAAAGTCATAGTCATAACTGGGCAGCAAATATGGGTGTATGCTCTAAACACACATTAGTTAGTTTTTAGCTAGCTTCTGCACCAGCTAACTAAAAATAACAGGTCGATCAATTCAACGAGACAAAAAGAGTTTTACTTAGTATTCTCTGCACGATAATAAGTCATCCCAATTGTTTACTTCTGTGAAGATGTCTGTACAGCAAATAATTAAAATATCTCATCTGGTTTGCAGAGACTCTTTCTATCTTTGCTTGCTGAACAGTGGAACCAGCATAGTGTCTGGATTTGCAATTTTCTCCGTTCTGGGCTACATGTCAGCAAAGCAGGGAATTGACATTTCTGCAGTTGCTGAATCAGGTACAGAAGCTCCAGGCCAGCATGAATGTCTGTAAACTGCCTCTTCTTTTCTCCAGGAATTGACTTTGTTTTCCTTTTAAATGACAAGATAATTGATAAAAGAGCCGCTGGATGTTTATAAGTTATTTGTTACTACATTTAATTTAGTACATTGTAGATATGACCATGACTTTGGACAGCAGTCTACCAATAGTGTGCTGTATGAGTGATGTGTTGTTTATTAGCAGCAACCATCTCATATGACTAAAGTTCTGGCAACTTGCGTGACTTCCTTTGTGTATTTTCTGCAGGTCCTGGACTCGTCTTCATTGTCTATCCTCAAGCAGTAACTCTTCTGCCGTGGCCTCAGGTCTGGTCTGTGTGCTTCTTCTTCATGATCATCTTATTGGGAATTGATGGACAGGTCAGCATAATTATTTATTTTATAACAACTTTAAGCTTTGTTCTAAGTTTTGCTCTTGCAGTGTCTGGATTAAGCTCCCATTATGTTGCTTCATTGCAGTTTGCAGGGCTTGAAAGCAACATGACGTCTTTAACGGATCTTTACCCTTCCTACCTCCGAAAAGGATACCGCAGGGAGCTTCTTCTGTTGCTGCTCTGTACTGTTAGCTCTTTGTTTGGCTTGTTTATGGTCACGGAGGTGAGTTGTTGGACATCATTTTAAAGATGCACAATAAATCCACAATAATTATGGCTGCAAGGCTTAGTTCACATAAGCTTTGTTCCATCTGATGCGATGGATTTGATCGGCTCTCAGGACATCAGAAAAGAAAACGCCATGCAGTCTGTGATAAAGTTGAAGCTCGAGCGTCATTGGACCTTCACAGAGGACAATGATCCAACGCTTTATTTAAAAATACATCCTGGATACTACAGAGAATGATTTTGCCTGACTTCAACTTTACCAAAAAGTTAAAGTCAGGCAAGTTAGATGCAGAAAAACACTGACATTAGGCTCAGACTTCTTAAAAACTGTCATAACACTCAAAGGATTCTCTCCCGTGTAGAAAACAAGCTCTCCATAAAAATGTTGAATAGTTTTAAAACTGTTAGTAAAAAAAAACAGCATTTTATGTTTAACTTGGTGAAACCACGTGTAACACTAAAACCATTATTCTTTTTTTAATTTGTTTATCGCAAACACCTGCTTTACGATTTTTTTAGTTGCAGCTGTAACTGTTAAAACTCGTTTCACAAACTGGTAAAAAAAAAAAAAAAAAAAGCACTAAACAACAATTGTTGTTTGTCTTAACTTTAGGCTGGTGCATACATTCTGCAGATCTTTGATCATTATGTTTGCAGCGGCCCAACTCTCCTTCTAATGGCAATCTTCCAGTCAGTGATCATCGGATGGATTTATGGTAAGGCAGGTTTTTGTTTAATTAAGTTGCAGTAACATTTAGACTCTCTCTCAAAATGTCTTGTAAAAGACAACATGCAATTTTTAAAGACAATTTAACTTTAATGATCTCTGTCCCAGTTGGTTAAGTGGCCTTGCAAAACCAGTCTGGCTGTCAATGACAAATCTGTTTCAACTTGCTTTAATCTCGATGCAGGGTAAGCATTGGCAGTCTGGCCTGTCACGTGGTCCTAAGAGGCACATCATGGATCCTGTTACTCTAACAGCTGCTTTCCTTCCTTTTTGTTGAAACTCTCTTCTCAACTTGCTGCTCTAAACACAATTTTTGTTAACTAAGCCCTCTCAGATGACATATAGAACAACAATTTAGTCTGTTGTGCTTTAGCTCTCTTTGCATACAGCTAAATCTCTAGTAAATCTCATTAAATTAGTTTTCCTTAACACATACATTTGTGACTGAAACTTTATATAACCAAAGACACTGAAATGTGTCTTCAACCTTCTCAGCAGATGTGGATTATTGGCACATTTTATGCAAGTTAATTCCCAACTTTAGACATGGCTGAATGTCACTCTCTCTTTTAAACAGTGCTTTCCAAATGTAATCATAACCCTTGAGATTTTCTACAGTTGGTCCTTTGGCAAATTTCAAAATGATATATTGAGATTTTATGTGACGAACACCTAAGTAAGCTATGTTTGTTAGGTGGAAGAAGAGGAGCACATGGGTGTCTGAGTTTTATTTTTGCTTAAAACAAAGCTGAAAGTCACTTAAGGTTATTCTCTACCAGCCTTGCTCATCTAGACTGATGCAGGTTAACCAGGTCACCCAACTTTCTCTGCTAATGCAGAGTTGCATCTGCAGAAGAAAACTATTCCCACCACCTGGGTGTTCAAGTTTGTCATTCTCTGCTGTTTCCCCTACATAACCTTTGACAAAAATTTTTTCTGAAACTTAAGCTGATCAAAGTTTATGAGAAATGGGTGAAGCTAATTACAGAGCAGTCCAAGGAGAAAACCTGTTAGCAGCTGTATGATTGAGACTGGGCAGAATTTCACCTTCCAGCAAGACAATGAAACTAAATACCAGAACTACGACGGACTGACTTATTTCAGAGTATATCTATTTATTAGAGTGGCCCAGTGTCTATGTCAAAGCATAGATATAAAACCCAACTCAGAAACAGTGACAAGACTTGAAATGTCGCTGAAACTATTCATTCAATCTGACTGAGCTTTAATTAAGTTTTGGACAAAAATGGGCAAAATTTCTGTCTATAGATGTGCAAAGTTGACACGCCCCCAAATGGCTTGTGGCTATAATTCCAATCAAAAGTCCTTCTTAGCAGTGTTTCAGTTGGGTTTCATGCAAATTCACGTGTTTCAGGATTTTATTTGTGCGGAAAACTGAAACCACTTTGCGGTTCCACAACATTTTAACCTGTCACAAAGAATGCTTGAAAAATACAATAAAGTTTGTGGTTATAAGAAGACAAAATGTCAAAAGGTTTAATTGGTGTGCATACTTTTACAAAACACTGATTAGGCTACCTGATTGGACTGCATTGAAGTTAAATTATTATGATTTAAATTGAAATAGGGTTGGATTCACGTTTACAATTGAATAATGAATTAGACCAGTGTGTTTTGTAAAATGTCTTGAATTGTTATGTAAAAATGAGCAAACTAAGATAAAAAGCATTGGAGCTGTTAAAAATGAGCTTGTTGCCATGTAAGCTGTATTTTTAAGGAATTAACGATTTTGCCTAGTTTACAAAGAACTGAATGAAACACAAAACTGCACACTGAGCTGCGGATGATTAATAGATCACAAAGTCTCTGATAAACTATTCATACAAGTATGAACTTGAGTTTTTCTCCTTCTGTAACTGCATTCGCATTGTTGAGCGCTATCATCGCCACTGTATAATAGTATTTAAGTAGATGCATTCACTGACATCAAAAAGTTCAGATTTTTCAGTTTTTGTTTGGCTAATCAGTAGTCAAACCGAAAATCGCCTAATTTCAGTCACCTGACGAATTCTTAGTGTCTCTTTGGGTTCAAACTATTTGCTTTATAGTTTCAAAATGAAAGTGGGATCGACACAGTGGAGTTTGGGTGGGTGTATACCCACCCAAACTCCACTTTTTTGTACACCTTTGGTCTACAAAAAAGACCAAAGGTGTATGCCAAAAAAACATTCGGTCTGAGTTCCTTCATGTCTGCCTCACCACATGCACTTGCTTGGCTTGAGTACCTTAAGTGGGTGATTTATAGATGAGCTTCTACAAGCTATTTTTTTTATTTTTTATTTTTGTAGATGAGCTTTTGTCAGATGGTGTGCAGCCTTTGCACACTTTTTTTCTTTTAGTAAAACGACATATTTTTGTTGTTCTAGGTGCTGGACGCTTTAGTGACAACATCGAAGACATGATTGGTTACAAACCTCTGCCCCTGTTCAAGTACTGCTGGCTGTACATCACCCCTCTTGTTTGCAGTGTAAGAGGCCAAATAGTTATAATCTGTATGGTTAAACTTTCACTTTGATTCAAACAATTTACTTTTAATTTTCTCTTCCTCTTAAGGCAACTCTTGTATTTTTGCTCCTGAGATACACGCCAATGAAGTTCAACAACACCTATGTGTATCCCTGGTGGACTTACTGGATTGGCTGGTTTCTGGCCATGTCGTCGCTGTCCATGGTCCCAATTACCATGATCTTCAAACTGGCCAAAGAAAAAGGCTCTCTCTGGCAGGTCAGTAGATGATAAAGCATTCAAAAGATTTCAACATTGTTGAAGTCTGTTATTTAGTGTATGTCTGGAAGTACTGGGGAGAATTTATCACATTATTTATATTTTCCTCAGCGACTTAAGAAAACCTCCAAGCCTGCAGATGACCTTCCAGGAATGGCGAAAGACATGCAAAGCATCGACGCATTGTTGCATGTTCAGAACAAGGAACAAAATGACTCTGTGCTATGAAACGTAACTGTTTTATATTTTCCTTAAGTACAACACATTAGCTCATAGAATAGAAACAGCGTCTGTATTCTTACTATATGATTTGCTACTCTTGTCATATTTTCTTCACATGCTTCTGAGACATTGTCTTCTTTTATGAGAGGGTGTGCAGCAATCTCCCAACAACAATAACGTAATTGTTCCCAGAAAACCAGACCTGGAATAAGAGTGTGAAGATAAACATATAGAGACCACAATACGTAACGCCCACACCTAACTATAACTGCTTGCTGTCTTGCTCAGGCATTTTGGATAAATGAGGCTTAATTACATTGACGTGCACATTGGGGGGGAGAGAAGGAACTGCAAAAATTCATCAAAAATATGGCAGTATAGCACCTTCTTGCAGAGCTGTGAGGGTGTGATCACAATGTGTTCGTATTGCAGAATGCAGCTATTGTAAAAAAATAGGTTTTGTCTCATTTGTTCGCATTAAATTCTCCTTTTCCAGGATGCAAAATTTGAATGTTGAGTTTACAGACTGTAGGAATTATAAATTAGAGTACACCAACAACTAGGTCTGTTTTGTTGTTGTTGTTGTTGTTGTTTTTTTTTTGTTGTTTTGTTTTTTTTATTTTATAAATTACACAAAACCCAAAGACACATTTGTAAGAAAAGTTATTTTGTTAGTTGAGAGAGTGGACCCATGAAAAACTTTTCAAATCCTGCCTTTGCCAAACAGCTTTTGGAGGAGGCAGTGTGATAGTTTTTCATATTTTTATTTCTGCTTCTCAGCCAACAAATATATTTTTTTATTTCAAATGTGTTATTTAAAACGAAATAAACAAGTTTGAATGGGATACAATTTAGAAAAATTGTTACAAGAATGAAATAATTGACAAATTGTCTTAATTTTGAGGTTAGTTTGTATTGTGGAGGTTGTTCAGTTAAAATATGTGGTGTTTGTTATTTTAGAAATATTTCTTTTTAAAATATTTAGTATTAAATAAATAAAGTAGAACTTATTTAAGTAAATAATTAAATGAAATTAAGACACTTTCGATATGTGGAACCTCACACCACTTTGTCAAAGGAAACGTTTTTGTCACATAGAAATTCCCCTTTGATGTCTGCGAACTGTAAAGAGGCAAATATGTATGAATATAAAGGACCAAAAACTGTTTCACTTTTCAAAAGCTTAAACAAACTCCACATTTTTGAATGTGGAGTTACCAAAAAGAGTCGGTATGTGGATCTTTGCATAGTATGTGCCTTACTGACAATCAGGCATTGTAGCATCTTCACGGGTGTATTAGAAGAAATGTTTTGGAGATGTCTAGCAGTGACACAAACCCCATACCGATGTTTACCAACACAAAGAAAATCCAAATAACGGTGATGATACAGCACACATCAGTACTCAGTGCAAATGCATATAGCTTTACAGTAACTTTATCTCTTAATGTACAGGAAGGGCATTAAAGCTGTTTTATATTGTTGTAGTATCACTAGTATTTACGTCACTATGCTGAAATGTGTAAAGAGAAACATTCAAAGTCAAAGCTAATTAGGTTTTTCAGGAAGACGCAATTCTGAACTTAGATTTGGGAAGAAAATATATTTTTAAAGACTTTGTGGTGCTAAATTTGTGTATTACATTGGAGTAGAGCCATATCAGGCATTTTATTCTGATTGTGGCCAGACCAAACTGTTATGATGTGATTTTTATCCATTGGCAGGCAAGACAATATGCTATAAGGACATTTTGGACCACTGCTACTTATAAGGGTTTTTATCTGACTTTTTTTTTTTTTTTACATGACATATACATATTTTATGCACTATATGAACCAAGTAAACATGTTTTATGACTTTTGAAAAGCTACAAAATAACTTTTACAGAGCCTTATATCTTTTTTAGTACAAAGTAATTTTTTTTACTTTAATAAAGCCTTTTCTCTGTGAGTATGGCTGTAAAGTTGTACAATAAAATACTTTCTGGGGTAAGATACAGTAACTTTGTTCATTGTTATTGTGTCTTTGTAGAGTGAGTGACAGTTGTTTTTTAAAAAATGAAAAAAGATTTAAAAAAAACCTTGTTTATGAAAAATGTTTACTTGATGTTAAAAAAAAATAAAAGCTTGCAAATATAACAGCACAGTCATGCATATCTGAAGCACATATGCAGACAGCATGATCTCAAGTTGGAGATTTTCTAACAAATTGACTCAATTAAGGGATATTTAGACCACAAAATCTGGCATTTTTTCCCACTTCATGTCGAACAGATAAAGCTGTTCGCATATCGTCCACTGTGGGGCTGACTTGTTCTGTTCTTCCGTTTTAGAAAGCTGAAGCTAACAGCAGTCATCGTCTCATCAAGCCTCTGAATTTATTCTAGCCAGGTGAATCCATCTGGTGCCTCATCCAGCAAGTCCTTTGACAGCACTTTGGTGGTGGAGAGTTTCAAAGAAATGTGTTTATTTCTTTTTAAGAAAAATAATATTGCATAGGAGGGATTTATTTATATCTTTTAATGGAGATGGTGAAGAGCTGAGCCAGATAGCAAAGCACTTAATTTACTAGTTTACATAAATTGATAAAGGATGGTCTGCCCAGGAAGAGGGATGAACGTTTTTAACTTTGAATATTTTTTTTATTTTTATATTATATTTGGTTTTACGTCATTAGGACAACAAATATACAGTATACATTGGTGCAGTGTGTCTTTTTTCTCTGATGCTAAACAAACTAAGTACTAATGAGCTTAAATGCTTCCTGACTTCCATAAAAAGAAAGATATGCATGAATTTTCCAGAGGACAGCTGATTTAGATAAATATGTTTTAATTTTGCCTGATATTGGTAATTTTCGTCATTCCTTTAGTCTCTAAGCATTAACACTGCAAGAAAAAAAAACTCCTGTTAAGTTTTAACATTTATTTTCCAAAGCAGTAAAAAAATACAAATTAAAAAAGACGTTTTGTCTAATTAGGTAAAGTGGTTCTGACAATTTTAATATCATCGACCGGACGATCTTGACTGTTTGTTTCCACCAGCCCGATCCGGTTTAGCACTCCCATGCCTTGGCACACTCTTCCAAAAATACTATGCTTCCCGTCCAGCCACTGCGTGGGTCCGAGGGTGAGGAAGAACTGACTTCCGTTGGTGTCTGGTCCTGCGTTAGCCATGGCCAGGATTCCAGCGCCTGAAGAGATGAACAAAGAAAAAGAAAAGAGAGGTGATTGTCTGATGTTCACAGATGCTGAAGATGCAAATGATCTTAACAGAAAAACCAACTCACTTTTGGGCAGTCACAAGATGACAAATTATGGCAAAAAATGACATTTATTGATTTAAACTTCTAAATTAAATGTTGAATGTGGATAAAATCCACCTATGTGTTGACATGTTTTTAGTCCCCTGAGATTACCTGTAAATTTCAGGTCCGGGTGAAGTTCATCCTCAAACTGTTTACCATAAATGGAGGCACCGCCTCGACCTGAGGGTCAAAACAAAGATCAATAGCTGCAGATTTAGCCAACCAAACAAAGTAAAAATCACATACATTTACTAAAAACATGGCAAACATAAATCTTAAAATAAATTGAGCTTAACAGCAGAACCATAATCTGACACTTTAGATTTAGAAAAAAAAAATCAAATCCTTAATTTGATTACCTGTATCTGGTGGATTAAAACAAATCCTACATTATAAGATATCAAAGCTCACACAAAACCTATGCACAAAAAATTGTACATAAGGCTAAATCTGGTGCAATGTGCCTCTTTCATGGTGCTAAATAAACTCAGTTAATTGATTAAATTTAAGGTTTCAGTGGGCATAGAATTTTAAAAAACAGGCATCTGTACTGAGCTCCCCGACATAAAAATATTATTATATTATATTGAGCTAAACCAGCAGTTAGAAGCTACAAGTGGCTCTTTAGATCCTCCACTGTGGCTCTCAAACTGTTTTTTACCAACATTGTTAAATAAAATCTTTTAAAATCTTCTCAGCAAACTTTTAAAGTCCTACAATAACAAATAAAAACTACTTAGCAGATCATTTACGCTGCTAGAGTAATGAATACTTTTGTGAAGTAATTATTTAGTGTCTAGGCTGCAAACTATGTTTTTTGTTTGTTTTTTACATAATTTTCTTTCCCTGCAATATAAACATTTGATTTTATTTTAAAACACAAAAACAGAAATTAACTTTCTGTTTTTGGCTTAAAAGTCAAAACAAACATCCTATCATAGATCATGTCACAATTAGATATTTTATTTTATAGATACATTTTGTATTTGTGGCTCTGAACAGATTTTGTTGAGTTGGAGCAAAGGCTGCTGACCCCTGATCTACATCACTGCACTGCATTGCATTTCCGGCTGCATGTTGTGTTGAATTCAGGTGTTGTGTTCAACATGATGATTTTAAGTCGGAGCATCAGAATAATGGAGGTTAAATGTTAAAGCACTCCAAACTTTTAAAGTTATTTGTAAAGAGACGTGCATAATTTCCTTCCTTCTTTTGTGTTAAATCCACCTGTTGCAGTAGGATCCCCCGCCTGCACCATGAAGTCTTTGATAATCCGGTGAAACTTGGTGTTGTTGTAGTAGCCTCTCCTGCACAGCTCTGCGAAGTTCTTGCACGTTTTGGGGGCATGGTTCCAGTAAAGCTCCACCAGAACCGTCCCCATCCTTAAAAACACATCATCGTTGCCATTACTGTCAATCCGTTAAAAGCAGAACATGCTCTGCAGCAGCACCTCGTAGTGAAAATATAATATTAACATAGGTACATTCATTTTTTAAAATTGGATTTATAAGCACGTCTCCGTGCGCACAAAAATGAAAGCTAGCAAGTTTAGCATGGAGTGTTTTCATACTGACGTGGTCTCCATAGCCACGGTGGGCGGCTGCCATGTGTCTGGAGGTATGCCGGTCATTATAATGTTACACAGCAGGATACAAGTCCAAATAACCCAAACAAACCAGTTAGATAAAACAAATGAACAAACTATCAAAGCTGTTGGCTCATTCAAACTGATCCTGGAGCGGCTTTTAGTCTTCTTCTTTCAGTTCCTGTCGAGTCCTCTTGATGCTAGAAGTCTACTGCCCTCTGGTGGTCAAACTCATTCCCAAAGACACGTTAATTTTCTTCTTCCTCCTAGTCTTCTTCTTCTGGAGGAAGGCGGCTGGCAAACAGCTATTCAGTGTACATTACCGCCACCAACTGGTGATCAGTTTTGGTTAATGTTATTCAAATTCGCTTAAAAAAACTATCATTCTTCTACTCATGGGTGTCGTTATTATTAAAAATGCTACCAACGCTGCTTCAGATAAAACAATTGATTATTCAAACAAGTCCCGGAATGTTTTCTTATTTCTAATCTTTGATTCACCAGTAACATTATTAATGTCTTGTACATTAAAAATAAACATTGTGTGGGTGCTTGGTCTTTTCTGTGCAGAGTCCAGAAATAACTAAGGTTGTGTTACACACAGTTGTGCTGTTGGATAGAAGTTCAGAGAAGATACTTTGCGTTCTATTTATATTTGTATTTTTGTGCTCTTCTTCTTATTGGGTAACGCATTGATATGAAAATTTTGCTGAAATGTATCCTTGTCATTTTGAGTGACTCTTGTCCATGTCACTCATGTAAAGGTAAGACAGGAGTCTTTTTTTTAAATCCACCTACTAATTATATATAGTCTTACAATTAAGTATGTGAAACAGTTCTTCATTCAGGTACTGAAAATTAAATGTAAAAAAAAACTTGAATTTTGCTTAAAGGAATGTAAGTAAAAACTACTAATTTTTATGTATTATTATTATTATTATTATTATTATTATTATTATTATTATTATTATTATTATTATTATTATTATTATTATTATTATTATTATTATTATTATTATATTCTTTCATTATCCCTTGTAGTTTAAATGTTCCAGTTTTTTGTTTTCCTCAGAGTAAATCTGTGTGTAAGGTTTCTATACACTTTATTTTTCTGCATATTTTTCTGATTTCTGCTGTATTTTGCAGATGTGTAGGCAGCCTGCCATCCTGCCTGATGTCAGCTCTGGATCATGAAAGAAAGTTTTGTGCTTAAAGTCCCTTTGGCTTCCTGTCTCCCACACTGTAAAGCTGTCCAGTGATTTATCTTCAAATTGGCTTCAGATGCAGGACATGGACAAGCCCCACAGGAAAGGGTGATCTTTGGATTGCATCTACATTCCCTATTACTTAGTGGCATTCAAACTTTTTTATTATTTTGTTCTTTTAATCAACATACAGGTTTATACTAACACACAAATATCTTTTTGAGTCTCATTCAAATAATAATCAACTGGCTTCTGTTCTTTTGGAACCATCTGCATGCTACAAACTTTACAATACAACGCATTAGTTTGCAAAAAACAAGAATAACTATCGATCACCAAAATACATCACAACATAACTAAGCTGAAATAACCAAACGTAAGAAGGTAAGTAAACTTTATTTATTTATTTATTTTGCACATTTCACAGTGGTCTGTCCATTAAGAGCTCTTAAAGACTAACATTTTAAAATCAATTGTATCTTTGACAGGCAGAAATGGCAAATAAATCTTTCAGCCTGTTAGTAAGACCTGCGTAATCCTCAGTATCAAAGGTGATGCTAAGACTAATGTTTTTATGAATTTGATTTAGTTTCAGAACTTTATAAAGCAAACTTTATAAAGTTCTGAAAAGTACCAACTAAATTCTTGAGAAGTTACCTCTAAGTCAATTGGTTTTTCATGTAAAGCCATCAAGGATTGTTATAATTTTTGTTTTAATTCACACTGAACAGCACAGCCAAGACAGATATAAGGAACGGCCTGATCCCTCATGTTTCAAAATCTTAAAAAGGTTTCTGCTGGTAGATGTGAAAAGTCTGATCCCTGGGAAACAACCAAGAAATAATCCTGACCCACATTAAAGGCCTGCAGCTGCAAAACCATACACCAACCGGTTTTGTTCCGCATTCCAGAGACAAAAAAGAGGACTTTGATGCACAAATCTGGAAAGAAATCAATAAAGATGTGTAAATGTGGGGGGCGGGGGGGGGATTCAATATGCCATCTGTTTTGGCAATAAATTGTCTAGACTGTAGATTTTATGATCTTCAGTTGTAAAATGCTCTGGTTTGTCAGGATGTTCCCAACTGTTGATGAGTTGCAACCTTTATGTTGGTGCCTAACCTCAGATCGCCTGAAGGAAAGGTAAACTTTCTGCCTTTTTAAACAGAACTCCTATGTCTAGTAAAGACAACGCAACAATCAACATTTCTCTCTCTGCTATATCCATCTATGTCCAAGTATTTACTGGAGTTAAGCATGGGTGCCACTGTGAAAAAATGCTTTCTGAAAAATAGATTGTCCTGTTTCTATGTCATGTTCTGTCCGGACATAGAACGTGTTTGCAGAACTAGGAAAACAGATGCTTTCTGGTCTAGAAAGCATCTGTTTTCATATACACTGGTCGCCTCTGAACTACTTCTGCACACTTTGTGCAATGCAAACATTCAACTTTTACCATATTTTGCTCATTCAGGATATTTCTGCCATGTCTGTTAGTACTGACATCACCTAAGATTTATGAAATATACTTTTTGGGATCATCTTGGGCCCTGTTGAAGTGAACAAGAACATAACATTATTTCTGAAAAAAATCAGAGAAAAACTTTGAGCTCTTTCACAGCTTACTACTTCCACATGTGCTCAGCTAGACATACAATTGAAGTATTAAAATGTAGTCATATCTATCAACTACTTCTGTTTATTTAAGCATTTTCATATGTTTTGCAGAATTCATTAAATCCATCTTCAGGTTTTTGCTCACATTATGCTCAGTCTTCAAAAAGGGTTAGATTGGGTTGGAAGGATTCCCAATCTAACCCAATCCTCTTTCCAACCCTAATTCCAGCCCTCCCAACCTTCTGGTCATCTTTTTAGCTTTGCTTTTCAAGTTTTCTGCAATTGATTTTACACAAAAAAAAAAGAAAGAAAGAAATCAGCTTACTCCAGTCACTGCATTTTGGGTGAGAAATGCAAATTTTTCTATTTAGTAGGTATTTTCATACACAAGAAGACATGAACCCAAATAGATCCCTCCTTGGACATAGTATCTCTCTTTTTTAGTTGCACCAGCAAAAGTGAAATTATAAGAAGCCAGCCACTGAAGAAAAATCACACAGTAGGCTCTGCTGCTGAAGGAGGGCCGTCACGGTGCATAACCTCACACTGACTGTGATGTAGGATCATGTGAAACAGTAATGTGTAAGTTCCTGGGGTGGTAGCAAAGACACTGAAGATTATTTTTGATAGGACCATGATCAGCTAACGACAGGTGTTGGGTAACTTCAGCATGCTGAGGGGGGAGGAAGCTCATTGTAACAGCAAAGTGCCAGATGATCTGCTCAGATCGAGCGCCGAGAGCAGGATATACCATGTATGTGATAGAGAAAGACCAAGTTGTTTCAATGCGAGAGGTGAAATATGCACAAATAGCAATGAATAAACTCAACAAAACTGTCGCATAATTATGTTTTAGGTTATGCTGCTGTTAATTTGAACTATTTTTATTTATCTTTTGTGCTTCCTCGTTAAAAACTGTTGTGATACTGGAAGTTTTCAAGGTAAAACACTGAAGAAATAAATTCTTGTCACCAATTCATAGCACTGGAGCCCAGCAGGTTAATAAATTTGCTAAGATCCATTACAGTTCATCTACATATAGAGCACAGGACAAAATAATTCAGGTTGTGAAAGCGTAAAACACCTCTGTCAGATCTCGAAGCTGCTATTTTACCAGACATTGTTTAGCTCTATCCGTTTTCCCATCGACTCTGATCAGACTGGACAAACCGTTCTGGTGAGTTCAACCACTGATTATAATTACAGGGAAGCAACATTTCCAAACAACGCAACATCTACCAGTTTACTTTGGGAAACTTTTGGCAAAAACAGCGATGCACTCACCCTGACAAAGAGATTACAGGGAGATTACTTCAGTAAGGAAGTTTATTATTTTTGGTTTTATCCCATATCCCATCCCCAAAACAAGTAAACAAATGAACAAAATATGAATTCAAGGGGAATAATGAATCCTGGTGACAAGAAGGCAGTTTTCCTGATCATGTTTTTACTCTGCAGAAAGATGGAACAGCTTACATTTTCCCTTCAAGCCACCAGTTGCTCATGGTTTCAGATAAAAGGAGTTGCTTTAACATTTGTTTAATAAATTTAAAGCATATGGATTACTGGTCAGCAGAGTAACATAAAAAAATGTTGTAGATGTTATGTGAAACAGCTGTCTGCTGTCTAATTATGCCCGGTGGCTTTGAATGTTCAGGAGTTTTCCAAAATGTACAAGTATGAGCTCACAGAAACCCCCCTCTGTTTCAAACCTCCGAGGAAAATATTCCTGCATGCATGACAACTGAGAGATCTACGGTCAAAGACGGGACGCGAGCCATCAAGAATGGACCACAGGACAATTCAAGGAAGGGCATAAATGATAGTCTTGTAAATAAAGCACAGCTGCAAATGTTTGCACAGAATATTAAACTAAGTAATTATTCAGTCCCTTTTCTAGTCCAGGTTAGATGTTTCTTATAGTAATTTCGGATCATGAGTGGTAAATAATCAGACAGTTCTCTCCTTGTGATACCCACACCTTCCACTCAACTTTCCATTAATATGTTTGGAAACAGCACTCTGAACATCCACCATTTTTGCGAACATCCAGCGTACTTAGTTTTGACCGTTCTCAGCGTACCCTCTTTGGGGAGGGTGTCGAGACTTTGTGCCGTACAACTGTCAAGTCTGCATTTTCCCCAAGCATGTGTAACACATTAGACAACATTTCTGCATTGGAAATCCTTTTTTAATTGGTTTTAAATAATATTTCTATCTTCTGAGCAACTGCATTTTAAGTTACCGTATGATCATCCAAATTAGCAGAAATAAACACTATGACTTTATGAACTGCATTGGTGAAATATATGAACTTTTCTAATTTGTTGATGCACCATTACATTTGATCTATAGCAAACAATATTTAATAATGTGAATCTTTGGGGCAGATCAAATATTATTTGCACAGACACAATAGTCTTAGTACATTAGAAAGTAATCTATAATATTATAAACATAATGCTTCTCTCTCAGACCTTGTTTAATTTCTCAGCTCAGCTCATTTCTCTGTAAGAGGGAAATTAGTTATTTTCAGACATTTTTGACAAACTTAAAAATAAAAGAAGCCAAGACAGATGTTCTATCACCATGTAAGACTTCAGAAATGGTTTATTAATTACTGACTGTAGCAACTTGTTGCATACACAGTGTCATAGACTTCAACTAGACCTTCTAAAATACTGACATAGAAATGGGGATTATTTTAATCGGTCTACCAGCAGCAACAGGAAAGTTACTCTGCTCTCACGAGGGGATCAGAAATCACAGCAGGTATTCCCTGCTGTGACTTTGAAATACTAAACTGCACAAAAATAGTTCCTGAGAAATAGAAATGATTGAAAGCCCTTATGCGAGTTTAGAAATCTGATATCTAGAGACATCTTACATGAAAAAGGGAATTGGAATATGTGAAAAGAATTCAAAGCAATTTTACTGGTTAACTTTGCAGTTTTTAGTTATTTTTTAAAGGTTTTGTTGGCTCTAGTGGCCTTTATGTGAAAGTAGTTTGACAGGAAAGAGGGAAGACATGCAGCAAATGTCACCACGCTGGGAATTGAAATTAAAAGAATTAAAACCGTAATCTAAACCTCGTGAGCAAATATTTTTATTTGTCAGTGTTAAGGTCTTAGTGTTAGTGGACTCAAGTTAAATATGTATAGCTCTGTAGTTGTTAGACACTCCAACATAATTAGAGGTCAACATTCATGCGATCAAGTACATCAGCACTATGTTTGGAGGAGGGGGGGGGGGGGGGAAAGTCCTCTAAAGTGTCACTTTGTGGTTTATAATTCTGGAAATCAAGTATAGGGAAGCAGTTAGAGGTCCCCCTCGTGGTTTCACTAAAGGCCAGCCTGTCAATTAGGCAACTATTAGGTAACCCATAATTCTGCCTTGATTCTCAGCAGGACAATTGAGCAAATGGAAGAGCTACATTAGTCATTGTAAAATTGTTCCCCTGTGCGGATGGCAGGCTCTCTGTGGAAGCTGTGCCACCTCCCCACAAAGGCGGCTTTGCAGTCCATGAAGGAGCGCGGCAAGTGGGAGAGCAAAAAGGAGTTTATCCTGTCTGTGACTGGCGCCACTGTGGGACTTGGCAATGTGTGGAGATTTCCATACCTTTGCTACAAGAATGGTGGAGGTAATTGTTGTTTTGTCAGTTTTTAATTTGCTAATTGAAGGTTATGAAATTGTTTCCTGTATTTTTACAAAGCAAATCTGATCTAGTTTTAATCTACATCATAATGCAACATGTAGTAATTAGATTAATCCAGTTTGACTTTTCATGAATATGTAACACTTTTTCTTCTATTTAACAGTAACTCTGATCTCTTATATTTTAAGAAAATGGCTGTTCATAGTTTGCACAAACCATTTTCATTTTTTAATTAAACTTGTCAGAAAAGACACTGTTCCCATTTTTAAAAAAAATCTTTTTTTTTGTGGTATCTTTTTCTCTTTCCCTTTTTTCATCTAATTTATATATGTAACTTGTTTGCGAACCATTTATTCACAACTATTGGAATATTTTAGCATAGGAAGTCATTTAGGCAAGTTGGCAATGTTTTAATTTCATTCGTATGTAGTATTAAGATGACAATAGGACGATAGTTCTTAAAAATACATTCTGATGCTTTTTTTCCTGCTTATTTTTATTTGTTTGTTTTTGTGAGGTGTCGGGTTGACCAAGTCCGAGTGCCAAGTTTTATTCAAATAGAAATAATTAACTATACAGCTGAAAACATCTCTTTTAGAAAAAAAACCCCAATGAATTAGGAAAGGGATTAATAATAATAATAATAATTATAATAATATTATTATTATTATTATTATTATTATTATTATTATTATTATTATTATTATTATTATTATTATTATTTCAATTGCAGGCATTTATCAGAATTCATAAAAAGAAATGCGCCCATATTCAACAATTGGGAATATGCAATTTGATGAGGCTTGCTTGCCAGATTAAAATACTATCTGAAAATAACCTCTCAGCATTAAACATAAGTTCACAGTTTTGTAGTAAAACTGTTTTATTGGTCTGATGTAATACAGGGTTAATCGTTTTTGTTTTCATTATAAAAATATTCTACATGCTGAGTTTCACTTAGAGTATTGAGTTCCTTAAATAAATGAAATTTGTATTAATATTAATATATATATTTTTTAAATTACTGTCCAATGCTTTTTCAAGTTCTCTGTTGCGTACCACGCTTCTCGCTCAATGACCGCTGGAAATAGGCACCAGCCCCCTTCGCCACCCTGAGAGTGTTTAAATAATGGATGTTACACAAAATCATTGTGTTTTATAATGCATTTTCTATCTTTATTAGTTTAGCTTTTTAGTGGTTAAATTGGATGTATTGTAGTTAAATGTAAACAAGGACAATAACAGCACTAACATGTAAGATTTTATTTATTTTTTAATGTTGTATTTGCTCTTAGCATGAGAAAATAATTATAAAAGTCACTGAACGAAAGACATCATGACCAGAGAAATTTAATAGTATTATTAAAGTACTAAGGTACTACTTATCATCTTAAAATGCTTTTCTTTCAATCAAGAAAAACTTAGTTATAAGTAACTAAGTGACCCACAGAGAAGCCAAATTCACACTGGAGTTTTATCATGGATTTCAGAACATAGTAGATTTTTAATGGCTTCACGTAACTTACTTTAATGCTTAATACATGGAGTAAGAAACATAATATTTTCTCTAAAATTCTAGCTGTTTATAGAGGACCAGTTTTGGTCCTACATAGCTGTTCACTATGCCTCACAATTACTCTTTGCACTCATGGTTAGTATTTCTTATGAAACCATAAGATTGCGAAGACTAGAGTCTCTTTTGTGCCAAGAATTAAGCTGTAGGATTTTTTTTTTTTTTAAATACTGTATGCAGGATCTAATTACCTAAATTGACATGTTATCACAAATTTCAAACATCTTAATGAAATCACTAAGCCTAATTGCGACATGTCAGATCATTTAAAACAATTGAAACAGTGTCACCTAGTGGTTGCTCATGATTTAACAAGTGGGGAACCTTTCGCATAGTCAGGTTGGTTTTGATCGTTTTTTCTTTGCCTTAAGAGCTGAAGTCATCCTTTGAAGACTGCTCTTTGGTCTGACTACATGTTCACAGCTTTTATTAATATTTGTTGGCATTTTCAGGGGCATTCTTCATTCCTTACGGACTTTTTCTTGTTACCTGTGGAATTCCCATGTTCATACTGGAAACATCACTGGGTCAGTACACCAGTCAGGGGGGAATCATGTGCTGGAGAAAGGTCTGCCCCTTGTTTGAAGGTAAGTAAGCTCACAAACACTGTAATAATTAAAATGAAATGCAGTAAACTAAGGAAAAAACAATAATTATGTTATTGGTTATTTCTAGGATTGGGATATGCCAGTCAGATGATTATTTTTTATGCTAGTGTCAGCTACATCGTAGTTTTGGCCTGGGCTTTCCTCTACTTCTTCGCTTCGTTCTCTACAGAGTTGCCCTGGACAAGCTGCAACAACGTGTGGAATACCGGTAAATTCATTAACTATGACAATAAAACACATGTTGTTAAGACTGTAACTGGTTAAAGAAAAAACCTTAAAGGGTTTAGACTTACGATGCATGTAACATTGATCCTCTGAAGGTTTCCACATTTTGTCGTGTTAACTCAAACAAAAAATATTTACGTATTTTGTTTGAATTTAATATGACGGTCCAACATAAACAGAATTATGACAGAAAAAAACCCCATAAGAAACATTATCAAACAATATCAGCTTTTAACATCTCACAGAGAATGATTTAATCCAACATCTGAGCCAAAAGATCCACAGTAGCATTGAAGGAGCTGCAGAGATTTGCACCTGAGATGTTTATTAGTCTAGCACAGCACACAACTATCATTTATGTAAGAGTTGGAAGATGGAAAGTGTCCTGATCAGATTAGACAAAATATTAACCTTTTGTGTTACATGCAAAATACTATGTATAAACATCTCCCCCAATAACACACCATTGCAAAGGTGAAATGTGTTAGGAAGATGCATCACAGTTCATAGCGAAGATGGAGGGAGCTAAATCTATGCCAATCCTGGGGGGAAAAAAAACATACAGGTGAACTTTCTAGCAGAACAAGACCACAAACACAGAAACAGGCACAATACAGTTTATATCAAGGCATGTTTGGTTTATGTGTTAGGAAGGCCTAGTTAAAGTTCTCAAATCCAGTTGAGCGTCAGTGGGAAAACTCAAAATCTGTTTAGTGAATTTGACAGGGACACTGCAAAAGGCAGGAGGACTGAATACATATGCGCAGATTAGACTTTGTATTTTTTGTATTAGTATTATTTTTCTTCCACTTCACAGTGATGTAAATGTGTTCGTCTGTTGGATAAAGTGCAAATAAAATACATTGAAGTTTATTTTTGCTGTGTGACACACCCATGGCGGTGTTTATCCTTTCAGAATACACATTAATTTCACTTCTAAAACTTTTTAATATATTTCAGATAACTGTGTGGTAATAAACCACTATAATGACTCTGCTAACTGGACTGGAAGGAATGCATCTTTGTCATCCTCTGTTCTGGAGTTTTGGCAGTAAGTCCTGGAACATTTTGGACAGACACAAACTTTCTTCATCACTCAAAGGATTCTTGGCTCCCTCTTGTTTAAAATTATATCTAATCAGCAAAAATATGGGGAAACTGATTAGATTTAGATTCTTAAAATGCATATTTATTTTATTTTATTTTTTATTTTTTTTATTTTATACAGTATTTGCCCCCTTAAATATTCGTTTGAAGAAAAACAATGACAACTTTAATATATTATTGTTGAAAAGTAATTGCATTTTTATTGTCTTAGACAGGGAAGCTTGTTAATGTAGCTCTCATTTTATTCATGAGTAAAAATGTATTGTGCTAAAAAAATACAACTTTAAAAACAATTCTGTACATGGCCTTACAGTGCGTCTAATGTCATAGGCGGCGGGTTTTAAATATTTCCACTGGTATAGAGACCTTGGGAAGCATACGATGGGACCTTTCTTTGTGCCTTCTTCTGTCCTGGACTGTCTGCTACTTCTGTGTTTGGAAGGGAGTGAGATCCACTGGAAAGGTAAAACCAGAATTACACTGGAGGGATGGACGGATGTAAGAATCATCTTTTGTGATTGTTTGTGGTGGTTTGCTTGTCCATTCCATCAAACATCTCCTGGCATGTCTAGGTGATATTAAAGCTGGGTTGGCCTTGAACTTTTTAAATTTTAATGAAAAGAAAACAGAGGTGATGGTGTTTGGACCCAGAGGCTCCTGTGAGTCCTCCTCTGTTGCCCTGGGACCTTTGGAGGTTTATTTTAAACCTGTTATTACAGATCTTGATTTTAAGGTGGACAGTGATTTCAAATTGGACAGCCAAATCAGAGCCGTGGTTAAGTCCAGTTTTTATCATTTCACTGGCATCAGTGAGATCTTTTCTTTCCAGGGAGCATTTTCAAACAGTGATCCACGCTTTTATTTCGACTCGACTGGATTACTGTAACTCACTATATCTGGGAGTCAGTCAGTCGCTGCTCTCATGTCTGCAGCTGGTTCAGAATGCTGCTGCACAACTGTTGACAGGAAGTCGAAAGAGAGAGCATGTGACCCCTGTCCTGGCCTCACTTCACTGGCTGCTTGTATATTTTAGGATTCATTTTAAAATTCTTATGTTCATTTTTAAATCACTGCATAATCTTGCCCCGGCTTACCTCTCTGAGCTTCTTCACCCCTACATACCCTTTCGGTCTCTCAGGTCCACAGATCAGCTGCTCTTGGAGGGACTGAGATCCAGAAGGAAGCTCAGAGGGGACAGGGCTTTCTCTGTCATGGGTCCTAAGTTATGGAAAGACTTGCCTTTGCACGTTAGAGAGGCCCTTTCACTGTCCACTTTTAAAGCTCGTCTTAAAACCCATCTAATTTACTTGGCTTTCAACTCCAGCGGGATCTAGTTTTAAATTGTATGTTTTTTTGTTTTTAAACTGTAAGAGTTTTTATTTCTTTTATTTATTTATTTTTAATTGTTATGTTGTGTTTTAATGTACAGCACTTTGTATCAGCTGTGGTTGTTTTAAAGTGCTTTATAAATAAAGTTGGTATGGTATGGTATGGTATGGTATGGTATGGTATGGTATGGTATGGTATGGTATGGTATGGTATGGTATGGTATGGTATAACTCAAAGGAAAAAATAATCTAGATTCAATAAAGTAACCAGTGCTTTTAGCCTGTTTTATTGCATTTTCATTGTCTCCCTTACTTATTCACATTAACATATAAATTAAAACTATCAATAATTAATGACAGTTTGGTTTCACTTATATGAAGTAAATTGAGTCTTCTCTTTCTCCGGGAAGCTCTTCAATGGAGGGTGTGTTTTTATTAGCTGGTTTACCAAGGATATTATGATAACCATCAACTATGTACTGGAGATAAATGAAGTCTTATCATGGAGGAGAAGGTGCATGACCACCTCCTGGAAAGGCAGCAATTAGACAGACATGGAGGCCGACACAACTGCTTTTTCCAGCCAATGTTTTTAAGTTTATCTTGCTAACAGGATGAATGACTTTTTTTTAATTATTTTATGCAGGCGACCTACTTCACAGCTACATTCCCCCTCTTCTTGTTAGTATTGCTGTTAGTCAGAGGAGTGACTCTTCCAGGAGCTTTACATGGTATAAAGTACTATTTGTACCCCAATCCTGCACGGCTCGCTGATCCGCAGGTACCCTGACTCAAGCAGCCCGCTTTGCACATCCTTTTAATTAATTTTGAGTGTAATTGGACAAACTTGCTCTGACTGTCTCATAGGTCTGGCTGGATGCTGGAACACAAATGTTTTATTCATTTGCTCTGTGCTTGGGATTTTTGACCACTCTCGGGAGCTACAACAAGTATAACAATGACTGTTACAGGTGAGCACCTTAGAGGAGTCTTTATGGCTCTAGGTTCTTGTCAGAAAAGATAATTGTTTATTCCTACAGCAATTCCACAGTTGTTTATTCTGTTGCCTTGCAGGAAGGAGGTCCTAAGTTCAAATCCCAACTTTATACGTACTACAACTAAATTACATCACTTGTGACATGGTTGCCAGACTGTTTACCATTTGTGTCTTACATGATACAAGTTGCTTCTGTCTTTCTTTTTGCAGAGACTCCTTCTATCTTTGTTTGGTAAACAGTGGAAGCAGTTTTTTATCTGGATTTGCTGTTTTCTCAATTCTGGGCTACATGTCACAAAAGCAGGGTGTCGACATTTCCGCTGTTGCTGAGTCAGGTACAGATGTAAATCTGGTTTTTGCTTGAGTACCGCCATGCTTTTAGCATCAGCCCCACAATACTAGAAACTAAATAAACCATTTCCTTTGTGGTTTATTTTGCAGGTCCCGGACTCGTCTTTATAGTCTACCCACAAGCTGTAACTCTCCTGCCTTGGCCTCAATTCTGGTCCTTGTGCTTTTTCTCCATAATTATCTTTTTAGGAGTCGACAGTCAGGTCAATAGCAAGATCTTAAATTTATTTTAAAAAAATGTAAGTATGTCATAAAATACATCCTCAGTGTAACTCCTCTCTGTGTGACTCTCCCCTTTTTTAGTTTGTTGGGTTGGAAAGCATCGTTACCTCATTATCAGATGTCTGTCCTTCCAGGATCAGGAAAGGATACCGCAGAGAGCTTCTGCTGTTGCTGATCTGTTCCTGTGGCTTTATGTTTGGCCTTTTTTTAGTGTCAGAGGTGAGCCTAAAAGAAACAGTTTTGACTGTTTTCTGGACCAATCAGGTGTCTTATTAGAAAACTTGGTCCTCATAAATAATAACCGTTTCAGAGTTTGGATATGCCATCAAATAACCTGGCCTCATATAACTGATTAAACATTTTGATTTCAGGCAGGAATTTACATTCTGCAGATCTTTGATCACTATGTGTGCAGCGGACCCACACTTCTGATGATGGCAATCTTCCAGTCAGTGATTATTGGATGGATTTATGGTAAGAAACAGCTGTCATGTTATGTTAGCCAACTAGCATACACTTACATTGTTTTACCCAACCATGATGCAGTTATCCTCTAAACATGTACATCTGATTTACTAAACAAAAAGGAGCGTGACTTCAAGAGGAAATCAAAATAACATCAGAGAAATGTGAGAAAGGGCTTCAAAAAAAAGGTTTTTCAATTCCAGGAAAATATCCCTTAGCCTAGCAGTCAGGCTTATTTTAGGTTGAAGTGTTCAGTGTTTTTATTTTAAATTTGATATTGAAAAATTTACTATCAGACTTATACCGACATTCTTGCCAAAGATATCTAAAAAGCTTGTGCAGATCCATATTTTCACTCAAAAAAGTGGGTGTTAAAAAAATCCTACCTTAAAAAATGTCTCTAGGAAAACAAAAACTGAGGATGAATGACGCTATAAATGTTTTTTCAATTTATAGTTCATTTTATTAGGTTTTTTTTAGAAGGTCTGAGACCGTTTAGCTTGTAAGCCACGACCCGCCTTTTCCCTGGGAGGAGTAGCCACTGCTCAAAATGGGAAAGAAAAGAGAACATGTCATTGAGGTAAGGCATACGTGTTTATCTTTATAAACCAGGACGCTTCGATAAAAAAAAACAGTTTCTCACCTAAACTCAGCCAAATATACACTCAGAGAAACAACTGAAATAAAAAAGCAGATAAAAAAAGATGAGCACCTTAGTGGGTCTTTCTGCCATGTGAGGTGAAGGAAGTGGTGAGAGAGGTGATAAAAAGAAATTAATAATGTTCAAAGTGAAAAAAATGATTTAAAAAAAAGTTTATTTTATTTCGCAACCTTCGAAACTTCTTGTTTTAGGTGGGAATACATAGATCCATTTACACACATCATTATCTTTTCCACTCAACAGTAAAGCAGTCTCTGTCTCTCTCCCTCTTTCCCTCTCTCTCTCCTACAGGAGCTGGACGGTTCTGTGACAACATCAAAGACATGATTGGGTACAAACCTCTGCCACTTATCAAGTACTGCTGGCTGTATGCCATCCCTCTCTTGTGCTTTGTAAGTAACTTTACAGAGTCTCTGGTTCCACGTGATAAGTTTAGATTTGATCCCACAGTGTTCTCTCTTTTTCATGTTCCTTTAAAGGGATCCTTTGTATTCTTGCTCCTGAGATACACCCCGATGAAGTTCAACAATTCATATGTGTATCCATGGTGGGCTTATTGCGTTGGCTGGTTTTTGTCCTTGTCTTCGTTGTCTATGATCCCACTCAACATGGTGTGGAAACTAGCCAAAGGAAAAGGAACCATCTGGGAGGTTAGCAGTTGATATTTCATATTTTATCAAAACATTTACAATGTTAAACCTTCAGTTTGCTGCCTACTTTTCCCAGCGCCTCAAGACGAGCGCCCAGCCTGCGGATGATCTCCCAGGGATGTCGAGGGAGATGGGAAACGAAGAGGCTTCCTTCACTGAATGTGTCTGAGAAAAGAAAAAAAATGCAACTGATATTCAACTAAATAAATCTCTTAAATCTATTAAATCAACCCCTGTTAAAATGTTCAGTCTTCGTGACATAAAAATTAGACCATAAAAGATAATTTACAAACCTTTTCTTCTCTTAATGTGACATGTATCCTGCACAGGAAAGCAAATAAATCTGCTGTGGGTAAAATAAAAAAAACATTCAAAACCTGGGTTGTATAATTTGCACACCTTTAAACTATAGGAGCTTTTGATTCACTTTAAACATTCAGTCTCTTGAGTTCACACATATTATCAAATTTAATGAACCATATAATGAACTTGATATCTTCAGCTATCAAACGGTCGAGAGGCACAGATAAGTCCTACGTTTAATCACAAATTGTAACTTTTCATTATTTCCCACTAAACCTGGTCAGAGGGCGAGGAGGCAAAACGTTTATCAGGGTCTGCTCGTAACTAAGAAAATATGTACAGATATAGCGACCAAAGCCAGTTGACACAAAGCTCTCTTTGTTGTTGGCTACTTTTTCTCCTCCAAAATACCTCTGCAGCAAACATCAGAGGAAGTGGGTTCCTGTCCAAAGCTGCAGACCAGAAGAGCAGAGATTGTATCTCAAGGCAGAGAAGAAGAAAAGAATGTGGCTCTGTTTCTGCTGCTGCCAAAAGCTCAAGTCCCCTGTTGCTCTTCTGCTCAAAGGCCGATTAAGTGTGCAGAATGAATTTTTTGTATTTCAGTTTAAAAGCAAATATGTTATCCAGGTGAAGCTGGTTATCCTCCTAAAGCCTCATTAAATTACTTTGGAAGTCTCTGGATTGTTTCTCTGGATTTTATTTTGTGACATCAGAGTAAAAGGAGAAAAATGCAAATGCATGCCACTCTTATTTTTTGAAAAACTTCTATATCCTTTTGAACTCATAACATGTATACTTGTTCTTTTTTTTTTGTTTGTTTGTTTTTTTACCTTTAACACCACAGACATACGATCCTCTTAGAGAAATACTTGCAACAGTGTCATTTTTTTAAAACGGTACCCATTTTACCTCATTAAGCTATATAAGTATGAAACACTAATATGTGAAGCAGAACGTAGCTTCAACTTATAAATCAATTCAATGTCACTGCATAGTTTTTTTTACATACTTACTAGCAGTGTGTTTTCTTGAATTATTGCATTTGCAACATAATGTTATGTAACCTTTGCCAGTAAATGTCACCTTATACTTGTATAGTAATAAAATAATGGTTTTGGTAATGAACCTGCTTCTTGTCTGTGTGAAATTATTTAGTTCATAATACAGATTAAATACATAAAGTTTCTGAAACTGCATAATTAAGGACCATCCCCATTTGTTACATCTTTTCTGACCCGTTCCAAATGTAAAATTATTTTTTAATGTTTTGTTGACTCCAGTGGCCTTTATTTTGCAGTTGTCTGACAAAAAGGTGGGCTATGAGAGACGGGGTCGTTGGTCAGACTCGAACCCCAGACAGCGTGGAGGACTAAGGCCTCCATACATGTGTTGCTCTTTCCCGCTGCACCCTGCCAGGATTTTAGCCAGATATTTAGGTGCGGAGCATAATTACTCTGCTGCTTCTGGTTTTTAGAGCATGATTCATGTAACTTATTGAAAGCTGTTTTTGTAAAAGTGACCTGTTCATAATGTAGACCCGGAAAACCAAAAATGTCTTTTACTTTTTGTTGGAAAATGTTTTTCTGACAGACATCAGTTGAAATTCCATATCTGCAGCAGTTCAATGCCAGATCTTTTTTTTCCTGCAGCTTTGTGAACAAAAATTTGATCAAAGCTCACCATGAAATGCATCTTGTAGTTTTTCCTCTGTTTGCCGGTGGTATATAGAGATATAGCGAAAACAGATATCATGATATATTATTTGCAGAGTGGCTATAGAGTTACAGGAGTTCTGTTTTAAACTTTCATGATGACATGGCTGAAATTCAGAGCTATAAACCCAAGCTTTCTAAAAGCAACTACACCCTTTCACAGTCTCCAGTTCTCTGGCAGATGGGCTAAGTTCATTATCCTCCCATCCATGTGACTCATCAGCTGAACAAGCCTAATCCAATTAAAGCGGCAGTTTGTCTGTTGTCTCTCCTAAACTTGCAGCTAGGTCAGGATATTTTTGAGTACTCCAGCTAGAGGAAGAGGTTCAGTAATTAATATTACCCAGTGATAACTTCATTTAAATCTTTTTGTTTGCTTGTTTCAGTATTAACAAGTGTACCTGTGTCTCATCTTCAGGTGTGCACCATGTCTATTATTAAGATCCACTCCAGAGAGATCTTTGATTCTCGTGGAAACCCCACAGTGGAGGTTGATCTCTACACTGACAAAGGTAGGCCTGTACACTTGACTTCAATACGTTTCTGTTCCTGGATACCGGGATGTAAATTGAATTGACAATGTGTTCTTATAATGATAAACTATAATTGAACTTTGGCTGTCTTCCAATTTCTCAAACATCATTTACGTGAACTCCCCAAAGCACTTTAATTGCTTTACCAACAAACTGCTTGCAAAACTTTCAGGAGAAATTGGTAAATGTTGCCTTTGTGCTACACACTTTCAGCCTGTAGCAGTGTTTGCAAAGAAATCTGAGAACAATGACTGAACATCTGTCTGTTTCTGGAAACTAAACAATTGTCCAGAAACTTGTTAAGCAGCAACCTGACTTTATATTATATTGCTGCTTTTGCACACTTTATGCACATTGTACTGTCACCACCATTACCATGTAGCATCCTCCTGCTAAACTTGAATACAGTAGCAGTGTGGCTCAGTTAAAAATTTAAATCTCCTGGGGGGGAAATGTAGCTTTTTTGAGTTGTTTACTCGTTGTGTTTGGTGTTCTTGCGCCTCTGGATGATTTCCAGGTCTGTTTCGGGCTGCTGTTCCCAGCGGTGCTTCTACTGGGATCTATGAAGCTCTGGAGCTGAGAGACAATGACAAGTCTCGCTTCCTGGGGAAAGGTCTGTGTGTCATTATTGTTGTTCAATGCTGGAAACAGCATGCTGAATTTGTGCCTTTACCTAAAATGTTAACAGGCTTTATTTCCCTCATAGTTTAAAAATTTACATCTCTTTCATGTATCTGTGTCCTCCCTCTCATTCATGTGGTGAATGGAGAGCAAGATATGACATTAATCAGATGATCGAAGGCATAATAAACCCTCCAAACCAGCAGGAGGCCCCCTAGTTGCACTGTAACTGTATTTTGTACAAAAATAAATTAGTTGGTTATCAAGGAAGAATTCTTGATGTTGAAAATGTTTCACTTTATTCCATGTAGTTGGACAGTAAAGACTTTCTATCTTTTTAAAATATTTTCTTATACCTTGGTTCTTTTACACGTTCCTGCAGTGGGAATGCACCTTTAGTCAAGCTGTAGTAGTTGATGCTAGCTGGAAGGCCCCCAAATCAAATTATTTTAATATACAACATTGGATCAGCTCTGGCATCACAACAGGGTGGATTTTTTTTTACTCTGATTAACCTCTATTAGACTAAAACATTGTCACTCATAAATTTGGTGCAAATTAGGAGCATTAAAGGTGTAATGTGTTCTGTAGTTTGTCCCTTTGAGTGACTTGTGCATTATGCAGTGAGAGCATAACTAACTCCTCATTACAGGCGTCTCCCAGGCTGTCGAACACATTAATTCAACTATTGCCCCTGCACTTGTCAGTGAGGTAAGACAGCAGTTATGTTCCCAGTGCTTAATTTGTCTTCACTGATGGAAATCAGATGTGTGACACTTCCTGTTTCCTCAGGATGTTTCTGTGGTTGACCAAGAGAAAATTGACCAGATGATGATCGATTTGGACGGCACTGAGAACAAATGTAAGAAACCATCTCTGTGTAACTTCACCTATAGCTATCTTCAATGTCTGGTTCAATTTTAGCTGGAATCTCGTGTGCATAAAATGTGTGTATTTTGTTGTCTTACTGCTAAGCTTTCACTAATATTTTCATTTATTGTAGCCAAATTTGGTGCGAACGCCATCCTCGGTGTTTCTCTGGCTGTTTGCAAAGCTGGCGCTGCAGAAAAAGGCGTTCCCCTCTACCGCCACATTGCTGACCTGGCAGGTAACCCTGAGGTCATCTTGCCCGTGCCGGTGAGACTTTTCATTAAACAGCAAATGCACACTCACAGGGTTCCTCTAGTTCAGTTAACTACAGGCTTTGTGTCTCTTCTGTTTTCCGCCACCACCAGGCCTTCAATGTGATCAACGGCGGCTCTCACGCTGGTAACAAGCTCGCCATGCAGGAGTTCATGATCCTGCCCATCGGTGCCAGCACCTTCAAGGAAGCCATGCGTATCGGAGCAGAGGTTTACCACAACCTGAAAAATGTCATCAAGAAGAAATATGGACAGGATGCCACGAATGTGGGAGACGAAGGCGGCTTTGCTCCAAACATATTGGAAAACAAGGAGGGTGGGCATTCTTACTGTTGATGCCATCCCAACAAGCTTCTGAAAAAGTGCAACTACAGAAACATGCGACTAACATAGGTCTACATACATGTAAATCAGTTCCCTGAAGACTTGCATGATCACGTTTGTCTTTTTTTTTTTTAGATTTTATTGGCTCTAGTGGCCTTTATTTGATAGTTGATTGACAGGAAAGTGGGTAATGAGAGAAGGGGGTAGACATGCAGCAAAGGTCACCCAGGCCGGGAATCAAACCTGCGACAGCTGCGTCAAGGACTAAGGCCTCCAAATGTGGGTTGTGCTTAGCCCCAGCGCCACCACAGCACACCCCTCACATTTGTCATTTTAATAGCAAAAAGCAACAGAAAAGTCACAACAGCATGTTGACAGTGAAATGTTTCATTTTTCCATATGTGCTTGCGCTGGCTGTGAAACCCTGAAGCTCTGGAGCTCCTGAAGGAGGCCATTGCTAAAGCTGGGTACACAGAGGAGGTCGTGATCGGCATGGACGTAGCTGCGTCCGAGTTCTACCGGGACGGAAAATACGACCTGGACTTCAAGTCGCCTGACGACCCGAGCCGCTACATCTCCCCAGATGAGCTGGCTGATCTCTACAGGAGCTTTGTGAAGGATTATCCAGGTTTGCAAGTTTTTACACATTGATTTTTCAGGAAGAGACTAGGACGCAATTAATTATTTAACTACAAGATGATTGAGGATAAACGGTGCCATACAATCTGTTCATGCCCCTTGAACATTTTCTCTTTTGTCATGTTACAATAACAAACTCTATTGTGTTTAAAGGTGATTTTATGTGACGCACAAATGCAAATTATCGCATAACTAGGAAACGAGGACCTCAAAAGTGTGTCATGCATTCATTTTTAGCCCACTTTGCTTTGATACCCCTACAGAAAATCCACTGCAACCAGACAACTTCAGAGGTTACCTGGTAGAGTTTTCTACAGGCCGTGTAGGGGACAGTGGAAGGTGTTCGTTAGATCAGGTCAAATTTTAACTTTCTGGCCAACCGTGGACCCTAGCATATTTATTATTAAGAATTTATCTATTTGCTGATTTTCTGTGGAACTTAAAATCAAATTATTTAAAGAAAACTTACCTATTTGAAGATTTTTCTTTTATTAGTTCATAAAATATTAGGAAGAAAATGCAGCTTGGGAAGCTAAAACACCTAGGCACACTTCTTGACTGGCTAATTTAGAAGTCATTATATATTTTAGCAGCACTGAAACTAATTGAGGTGATTCAGCTCCATGTGACAAAAAGCCTGAATTTTAACATTGAAATAGGTTTCAAAAGCTTATGGGGTATTATTTGTACTATCACACACTATGTGTCTACTGAAAACCTGTTTAACCATTTATTCAGTGGTGTCCATTGAGGATCCATTCGACCAGGACGACTGGGCGGCCTGGACCAACTTCACAGAGAGCTCAGACATCCAGGTTGTCGGAGACGATTTAACTGTAACGAATCCCAGCCGCATCTGCAAGGCGGTGGAGGAAAAGGCCTGCAACTGTCTGCTGCTCAAAGTCAATCAGATTGGAACAGTTACAGAGTCAATGAAGGCGTAAGTCGACATCAGTTCACCCCACAGTTACCAGTATGATTGTGACACTCCAGTGAAATGTGTCTGCGCCCTGCAGGTGTAAGATGGCCCAGGAGAGCGGCTGGGGTGTGATGGTGAGCCACCGCTCCGGGGAAACTGAGGACACCTTCATAGCCGATCTGGTGGTTGGACTGTGCACAGGACAGGTAATATACAGAGCAATGTTCAGGCTTTAAATAAACATGTATTCATGCAAGCAGATAATATCCATGATGAACTTTCACCTTTTTGGAGTGGATAATAAGTTACAGACTTGAAGCTGGTCGCCAGCAGTCAATCACGTGTCTGGGAAACAAAAACTAAATGTTTTTATCATATCCAGATCAAGACGGGGGCTCCTTGTCGTTCTGAGCGCTTGGCTAAATACAACCAGATCCTGAGGTGAGCTTTAGTTTCATTGAAACACTTAATAATTTCTGTCATTTGGTCAAAATAACCTATTTCACTCTCTTCTTTTGTAGTAATAATTGCTTACATCTACAATGAACTAGAATTAGACTGAAAACCTTCTAAATACAATACCTTGCAAAAGTGTTTGCAAGTGTGACCCACTAACTATAATTGTAGTCTCTCTGCCAGTTGGTCTGTTACATTAAATACAAAAAACACTAAATTTTACATTTGTATTATGACACTATAAAAGTTAAAGAGCAATAAATATTTTTTTTTGAAAAATACTCTATTGTATCATTTAGAATATCTAAAACTGCAGTTGGAACTGCCAGTTCAGAAATGTCTTAATGTTTGCTGAATTGAAACACCCTGCTTTTTTTCCCCCTCTCTCTGGCAGAATCGAGGAGGAGTTGGGGGACAAGGCTCAGTTTGCTGGGAAAAACTTCAGGAATCCTGTGATTGAGTGAATGAGACATTTTTACTGGTGAATGCAAAAATGTGTGTGAACGCTTCAGTTTAACAATTAGATGTGCAGAAGTCCTTCTCTCAGTAAGTAAAAACTACCAGCCATGTCAGCCGTGAGCTCTGGTGACGAAAATAATAGATCTGATTGTAGTACAATATTGTTTTCACAACAAGCACCTGCACTTTGGAGATGAAGATAATAAAGTTTTGTTAGCGAAAAAAATACCATTAAATTATTAATTATTTTGTGTCATTTTTCTCTTTTTGTCATGGAGGTTTTCAATGCATGTTGGAGCCCAGAATTTAAATCCCAGATTAAGACCTTTCTGTTCTTCCTGTTCATACCTGCTAACTGTTAACTGGAGAAAACATGTTTGCTGATGGTCTTAAATGGAGGGAGGTAGAAAATTGAGGGAGGAAACAGTAATATACGGTAAGTTATGCTATCAAGTCACTTTTGTGAGCCTTTCTGATGTTAAGGCTTTTTTTTTTTTTTTTTACTTAAAGGAGAGTTTTCTTAGATCTTACACCAACTTTGGTTCTTTGCATGAGAAAGTACTAAGTAGTTAAAGTTCAAACTGGAGTTGAGTTGGAGTTTACATTGAGTTTGGTTTAAATTCAGACTGTTTTGCAGAGTGACATGATACAGCCAATCAGTCTCACACCAACAATCAGTCACAGAGGCTGAAGTTCAGTGGCTGTTAGTTGTTTTGCAGATAGTGATAGTGAGTTGACTATAAGTCTTTCTGAATGCAAAAAAGTGCCCAACTGTCTTAGAGCAGGTGGTTGCTCCACAGTGGGTCAAGCATGACAAACCCAAGCACTGCTGTAAATCCACAAATGAATGAGTGTAAAAGCAAGATCTCATCATCTTTCTGAACCTAATGGCATAAAAAAGTGAGAAATGTCTTAAAATCGGCAAAATAGGTATAGGTTTTGACTAAATTACAATAAGTACCAAATGAATATGATTTAACATGTCTCAAAGTTGCAGTGCTTTACAAACTATTGTCAGTGTCACCATGAGCTTATTTTCAAATCACACTAAGTCAGTGAAGGAGTGTGACAAAGCTGGAGAGAGATCACAGCTGAATTTAGCCAATGGGATCCTCTGCTGGTGAAAGAGAAAGACAAGAAAAAAAAATCTATACTAAAAATAACCACACCATAATATTTATTCATCTTATGAGTGATGAATGAAACCAGCTTATAGGCCATAAAAAATATTGTCAGGAAACACAATGGGTTATTCCCAGTCAAGTTGATTATCCTGCTTGTCAGGACCTGCAAGGCAGCATTTAAGAAAGCAAATTTAAAAAAAAACAAGCCTGGCTGAAAAAGAAAGGGAGATTACAACAGCCAGTGTGCTTAAAAAGATCTATACCACCTAGTAGAGTTAAGAGTTTATGGACTCCAATGTTAATACTAGTTATGCCCTCCACAAGTTTGGGATTTAATAAAAACACGCTAAAAGGCTGGTTATGAAAAGATGAATATTTTGTGTTGTGCCTAACTTTTTTTGTCTCAAGTTTGCCCTAATTACATACCATCCGTCAACCAGCTTCGGTGCAGGGCCAAATTAGACCCATAATGCCATTCGGGAGGCCGTAAAAAAATCAGTCCTGGGTTCACAATGGACCCCAGGGGCCGCAGTTTGGAACACCTCCAACCCCATATCAGGTAGCGCCGTCACAACGCAAATTTTGCGCATTTTAAATATTCATGGGTCTTCCCAAACTTTAAAATTCAAATAAGTTCTAATGCTCATTTTCCTTTTTTTTTTGGTTTTAATAAAAATGTTTCTTTTGAAAACCAATAAAGGGTAATAAGATGCCAGCAGCAGTTCTTAGATTATTAAGAGGGACAGTCGTATTCGCGGAAGGAATGTCTTGCATAACAGTGTTAATGACCGCAACAGTGCACACACAGTATGATAAAGCTGTTAAGATTCATGGCTGACTGTGCAGCAACAGCAGCAGTAAGTGTTGATGAAGCCCAGCGTGTCTGCGGCACATGCTCAGTAATGTACATCCAGATTAAAATGTGAACGCTACGCTGTGGCTGTTGAGGTCACTGCACTGAAAAAATAGAGCGAGTCTCTACACTACACCGCCTCCATTTTGAATTGCCATGTAATGGGGGATTCGCACAGTTGGTGTGTATGCGTGTGTGTGTCTCGCCCACTGTGCTGCGTAGTGTCAACAAGCCACAGCCAACCAAACATCCGTCGACATGGACGACCTGTTCAGTCCGCGAAGGTAACTTCAATAACTTGTCATTCGCGTTGCGTTTGTGGTCAGTGTGTGTTAAATGCTTCTTTTCGTGTCCGGCGGCGTTACTTTGAGGGCCGTTCGTGTTTAATAGCCGGAGTGTCAGTGGTCACGAAGTTCGTGTGTGGCTAACAAGCTAGATGTTACCTCGTTAGCAGCTAGCGGCTCCCGCTGGGAAAACGCCTCTTTGCTCGCTTTAATGTGGCTAACACTTGTATCCCGAGGCATAATTTAAATTATTCTGTTACTGAGCACTTGTTTAAACATTTAGTGAACCAGCTGTTTAATTCACCCTGAGGCTAAGCGCCTATCTGTGCAGCTCGTTGCTAATGTACATTAACGTCTTATGGATGCTAACCTTTACGGTTTATTACCGATAGCACACTTTAGCTGCCGTTTTTTTTTACTAAACAGGTAGACACAGCGTGCTTTACTGCCAACTTGTTAAGATCTGCGAACAGCACACACTGTTCTAGTAATGGTGACCGTAAAAATTAGCAGCTTATGCGTGATTGATTGACAGTGTTTTGCAGCCGCTGTGGAGTCGGATTTCATTCATGTAATAGAAGAAACTGTGAGCTGAGATTGGATCACAGGAGCGAGGGGCGGGATGATGATCTGTAGCTGAAATCAGTGCCAGGCGATGTGAGGAAAGCCTCAGATGATACAGGAGGCATATTCGATCATACTGTTTGCCTGCATATACTGTATAATAATTGACTGTACTGTAACGATAGATATGCTTTCACTCAGTTTCATTTACATAGAAATCCTTTTATATACTTCAAAATGCTGTTGTAAGTTGAATTTTGTTTTATTTCAGGAGCCTGAACAGCACACAAGGTGAAATAAGAGTGGGACCAAGTCACCAGGTAACTGTAAATGCTTATTGAGTGGTTGTAAGAAAATGATTTAAAGTATTTCAGGTGTAATATTATTTAAAAATAGCCTTTGAGCCTTTCATTGTTGAAAAGCTTTAAAAGCAGCAATCTGCTCATATTTTTTCATTGACATGTATCATACTGTACATTTCAAAAACTGGATTTTTTTCCCCCACCACATTTTGTAACATTGCAACCATAAACTGTTGCATATTTTGTTGGGCAGACCACAAAGGAAGTGGACTTTCAATCATTTTTCACAAATAAATCTAAAAAGTGTGGAGTGCATTTGCATGCCGCCCCTTCTTGAGTCAGTCTTTTGCACATTTACTTTTCCGTGCAATTACAGCAGCAACTCTTTTGGGTTGTGTCTCCTGCAGCTTTGCACATGCCAAACTTTTGCCCATTTTTTTTCTTTCCAAAATAATATCAGGTTATTTGGAGATCATCCATCCATGAACAACAATTTTTAAGTCTACTAACATTTTCTCAAATTGATTTAGGTCAGAGCTTATTAATGCAGACATGAAAATGTTTTGACATTGTGGCTCTGGCTGTATATCCGGGTCTGTTGTCATGTTGTTTTATCTCCCGGAGATTTCCTGTGGGATTGCCTGGCATTTGGCTCAGTCCATTTCCCTTTCCCTTCAGAAGTAATAATAAAAAATATATATCTTAACAGCATGATGCCTCCATTACCATGTTTCACAGCTTGTTCAGGGTGATGTGCAGTGTTAGTTTGTCATAACTCATAACATTATGCATGTGTGCCAAAAGGTTGGTTTCACTCTTGCACATTTTTGCTTTGTTTCCTTACTTGTTTTGTGGTAAACATGACTTCCTGTGGTTTTCTTTGAACACTGTCTTTCTTCTTGCCACACTTCCATTATGACATGGTTTGTGCAATGAAAGATTAGTAGTTGTTCTGTCAACAGCTCTTCCCACCTGAGCTGTGTATCCCTGTAGATCCTCCAGAGTTTCCTTCAGCCTCTTGACCCATGTGCTTTAAATGATATTGATACATTTGCACCACAAGGCAACTACCATAAATATCTTCAGCATCTTATGGAATCTATTATCCATTAAGAAACCCATTATGCAACACATAGTAGCAGCCACTAGCGCTGCTCCCTCCCAGTAAGATGATGCTAGGTTCCAGTCTCAGATGGGGTCTTGATGTTTTGAGTCTGCATTTTTCCTTAGTTATTTCCTTAGCTTCCTCTGAGCACTTTGGTGCTGACCCATATCTATGGCCATGAGGAATAGTTAATGACTGAAAGAGCTGGACGCAAGCGAGAGTAATGAGCTTCTTTTGTATCATTTTTATTCAATACAGTCAGGCACAATCTCGGAATTTGTTCCAGTAACGCCTTCCCATGTTGGTTTTTAGTTTTATTTGCTTAGAAGTGTCGGAGCTCCTTCAGTTCCCTCTTTGTTTGTCCTGCAGGCTAAGCTCCCAGAGCTGCAGCCGCGGCCAGCACCTAGTGCACAGACCCAGACGGACAATGAGGAGCTCATGTGGACACCTGGAGTCAATGACTGTGACCTTCTCATGTACCTGAGAGCAGCCAGGTCAGTCGCCCTCTCAGTGCACCTTTATTGCTTTATGTTCAGCGTAATACTGGAAACATACATCTTTGTTTCCAAAGCACATTAAACTATAAGCTTATTAATTAAAACATATTCTCAATAACGCATTTCGCACAATATTTCATGACTTTGGCCCTTTTTTAGGAGCATGGCAGCATTTGCAGGAATGTGTGATGGCGGATCCACAGAGGATGGATGTTTGGCAGCTTCCCGTGATGATACCACGCTGAACGCTCTCAACATGGTGCGGAGCAAAATTTGTGTTGTGTAACTTTGAGTAAATGATGCAATTTCAGTGCAAATATGCAAAAAATATGTTGACAGTTTTCCCATCTCAATTTTAGCTCCATGCAAGCCATTATGATGCAGCCAAAGCTCTGCAGCGTCTGGTCAAGAGGCCTCTGCCCAAACTGATTGAAAAATCCTGGTCAGAAGATGATGTGGTGAGACAACTCTTTGAAATGGTTCAATTCGAGAGATTTTCTTGCATTGAGAAAGTCTTGGGCTTGAATCCCAGCCTGGCGACTTTTTTCATGGAGCATACTTGTTCTCTATGTGCATGCATGGGTTCTCTCCGGGTCCTCCAGTTTCCCAACTCTGCTAAAAAACACCACTGTGAGGTTGATAGATCTGAACTGTCCTAAGGTGTGCGCGCGTGCGTGCGTGGTTGCTTGTCCTTTGTTTCTCTGTGTGTCCCCTTGATGAACTGGCATCCTGTCCAAACTAAAGCCTGGCTCTCACCCAAGATAGGCACCAGCCTTCCTTCAACCCTACAGACATTTCATAAACTATTAATTGATCAATAATCTTAATTAAGATACTTCCTAAGTGATTCATTGAGAAAATTGATTTAATTTCTCATTTTTTCCTGTTTGTCTTTCAGAAACGCTTCATCAAAGGTCTGAGGCAGTACGGAAAGAATTTCTTTCGCATCCGGAAAGACTTTCTCCCCAGCATGAAGACTGTAAGTGTGTAGTTTTGATTAGTTTCTTGGCATATATAACATGTTTTCCCTTTGTTACTGGTATGTAAATAACAATTACAATGTTTTAATAATAATCATGTTTGCCATCAGGGAGAGTTGATCACATTTTATTACCACTGGAAGAAAACCCCAGAGGCCGCCGGGACCAGAGCTTATCGACAGCAACGCCGGCAGCCGTCCTCTCGCAAAGCGAAAACTCGATCCGCAGCGGCTAATGTCAACCCTCCATCTCGAAACTATTCAGGTCGGTTTCACTTTTGATTTTATTGTGCCGATGAGAAGTTTGCATACATTAATCACAGGGACAGATTTTCAAGACAGATTTGACTGTTGGTTGTTTTTTATTTCTTGTATTATATAACAACTTAGTTGTTCTTTTTTATATCTCTTGTTGATTTTCTCTAATCCTCACAGTAGGGGTGTAGTGATACAATAATTTCATGATACAATATACGATGTTCTGGTCACGATACGATATGTATCACGGTATTTGATGAGCGATACAATTCGCTACAATTCACTGCATTTTTACGATTTTCTGAAAGATTTTAGAAGGACAGAGTGATTTTAGTGACTTATGTTTTTTTCTTTTGGACACTGTGGCTGCATTTTGGAGTAAAAATGCAGCCACAAATGCAGTCTTTTGGACTATGGGGAAACAGGCTTTTCTACCGTGGCTCCCGGAGTTAGCCGTGGCTGTAAGCTGCTTTCGTCTAACTGCTAAAGTAGTGGCTCCGCCTCACCCCGTAGTGATGACTCCCTGCAGCTACGCAGCGCCGCTATTCCCCTGCTTGGATCTCTGAGTAGCTGCCTCTCAGACTGCCAGGATCTCATCGTACTCTCACTGCGCCGCGGATTCCGGCTGGGGGTTTTTCCTCTTCGTCTTCCTGCTCAAAACACAACGCCGCTGCGCGCCCGGATGTTATCAACCCATGTTCATTCTTCAGATAATCCTTTATATACAGAACAGAAACTGCTAAGCTAAAAACTAATTACAAAGTGAATGCTACCAGTCAAAATTTGCATTAATTTCGCGACTTCACTGCTTTTGCAGCTGCTCCGTTCCGCTTCTCTTTCACGGTTAGTTGTGCAACTTTACTTCGTTCCTCAGCAACAAAATACAGCCCATTGTTATTTATTGAAGATTTTACATGTCCAAAAACACAGGAATCTAATGTTTCGTTTTTTACGTTTGGAAGCTCATTCCCTCTCACATAATCGGAAAAGCCGGGGAATGGCGGTGCTTTTGACATTTCTCTGACATTCGGAAAAATATGGTTTACTAATTTTAGCATAACTCCGGTTATACTTGACCTATTAACACAATTTAAAAACTGGTGTGTAGTTTATAATGTGCACTTTAAGCTCGAGTTGAAAGTTAGACTGAGGGAGGCGGAGTCTGGCTGCTACGCCGTAACAAACTAGACAAAAAGAGCTGTCAGGCTATGGACCCCTATGGATCGATACTCGCGGATGAAAAATCGATACTTTCCGAGGGCAGAAAATATCGATATATATCGCCAAATCGATTTATTTATACAGCCCTACCTCACAGTCAAATAATACACAAAGGCTCGAGCAAGAAAAATCTTATCTTGTTAATGGCTGCAAAAAGTGTTTTTCTCTCCAATTTAGTTTGGAAATGTAAACTGCATATTGAAGAAGATGTATGCCCATATATCTGGAGCTATAAAGTTAAGTTTGAACATTTTTAGAGAAAATTTATCATAACTTTATACTTGTTAACCAAATTGTATTTTTACAACCCTGATTAAAGTTATTTGTCGTATCATCATATATCACACTGCTCAAAGGTGTTTTTAAAAAGATATTGAAGCCTATGATCAGTGTATGCGCTCTTCTCACCTATATTTTTATTTAATGCTTCCTGTTGAATGGAGAGGAACAAATTTGATCACAAAATGTTCCTGAATTTACACACGTGACGCTTACCCTCTCCAGTTGAGGCCAGTTCTGCCAGCGAGGATGATGTCGACAGTGAAGACAGCGAACAGGAAGCAAAGAGCTGCAGCCACTGTGGAACAACAAGTAGGTTCTTCAGCAGAAGGAAAGAGCTTTAACCAGCTTCTGAAACGTGGACCTAAAGCCGTTGTTTATCAAACAGCTTCTAAGGATTGGCACCAGGTCGGGAGAGACAACTCTCTGCTCTGCACGACTTGCCGCACGTACGAAAACAAACACGGATGTCTGCCGCCTGCTTCTAAATCTGGGAACGCTTCCTTTATGTTCAAACCTGTGAAAGTGGAAGAAGAGTTGAACAGCAAGCATGGCATGAGGACTCGACAGAGCAGAGCACCTGTAAGCTCTTGTCTTCATATTGGCTCAAATGAAGCCCAGCACAATTTAGGCTTTATAACAAATATTTTTAATGCAGGAAACACAACATTTTGCAAGTGATCTGGCTTCAGCTGTTGTTTGAAGCAATAATTACTGTTGGTTGTGTTTTAAAGCAGCTGACGTCGTTAAGAAGTGGCCTCAGGAGGTTCACTGGCTCTCCGAACACAGAGGATTCACAGTCTGGTAACCAGACCGGAGGAATCTCTAGTTCCTTAAGATCCTGTGCGGATCATAAAAATGACTCCACAAAAAAAATAAACAAGGTGAGCATCGTGTGGTCATAACCAAATAATAAACTTATCTATACATCACTATTTCAAAAGAGAAATAAGCTGTTTTTTTTTTTGTTTTTTGTAAAACTTCTATTATTGTGTTTTTAAATAAGGTTACAGGTTGCTTAGATACTTCTTTAGTCTGAGAGGGGATGTTTTATGAGAGTAAGAACTAGCAGTGAAGACTGAAGTGTAATTATGTGTAATTTTGCTTTTTGTGCAGAAGATAAAAGAGGAGGTAACGGTGCCAAAGACGGCAAAACGTGTGCGGGAAAGTCCTGCTCTGGAGTCTGATGAACCTGAAAAGATGACACCTAAAAGGCCAAAGACACAGGTAAAAGACTTCCACAAGTAAATTCTGCAGCTCACAGAACACACCAGATCAAGGCACTTTAAATTTATTCTCTTAACTACAGGAAGCAAAGAGACAGTTACAGGCTCAGTGGAATAGCCTGAATCTGCAGTCCAATCAGATAAAAGCAGAAAGTCGTTCAGTTTAACTACTGATAAGAAATTACACTATCACGACAAATTGATGTCTTCACAGCACCCTTTGATGCATATCAGGGGGATTAATGTTTGAATGATTAATTTAATTTTCTCACCACAACGTTCTCCATTCCATCATCAGCAGAACAAATTATGCGAGGCTGGAGATCAGCTTCAGGGAATTTAATTTCAGGATTTTTCAGATCTGGATGAGCATGGCAACAGAAAATAAGAGGGTGTAAAAAATATTTGTATAAACACATTATTCCCTACTCCACTGTCTAAATATTACAACCCTTCATGTACTATTTACTATTTATCCATCTATCCTTTTATCCTTCCTTCCTGCTCAACAACGCCTTCCCTTGAAGCTGTTAGATGAGAGGAGATATTTTAACCTTACATGGACTTTTGCTTTGATGTTTTGTTCTCCGATATGAATCAAGTTTTTGTTCTTGAAGGATCCACGAGGCGGGTCTCGGTCAGAGGGAGAGGCAGAGGAGGAAAGCTCTTCAGAGAGCCGCAGCGCTCAGGACGACGGCAGTGACACCAAAGACATCGACCAGGACAACCGCAGCTCCTCTCCCAGCATCCCCAGCCCTCAGCAGGGCAACGAGAGCGACTCGGACTCCTCTGCCCAGCCCAGCGGGGCCCCAGCTGAGGCCGGTGCTGCGACTCCGACGGACGTGCCAGTCCTCCAAGCCGTCCCCTCTCAGGACCCTCCCATTCCTCCTCAACCGTCACAAAGCCTAACCTCTGCTGACCCGGCTCAGAGCCCCCCTTCATCCTCCCCAGACCCTCCACAGGGTGGAGCTGCTCAATCCCCTGCCACGGCCGGCTCAGGTTGCCGAGCAACGCCGGTCTCTGGTCCAAGGCCGCAGCCAGCAGCGCTGGGTCTGGACACGCCTCTCGCTCCTGCGCCGCACTTCTCACCTGCTCTCGGCCCCACGCAGCCGAACGGTTCCCCCCCTCACACTCCGCCGCGCTCTGTGCCCTTCTTTAGGGATGCTCAGCTGCCGCACCCACCTCAAGTCAAGCCCCCTCCTACAACCCCAATCCCACCGTCACACAAACAGCTGCCTCACCAATCTGCAGCACCTTTCCCCCAGATGCCCTCTAACCTCCCACCACCTCCTGCTCTGAAGCCCCTCAACTCTCTCCCCAACCAGCACCCTCCAGGCGCCCCTCCCCCTCCTCTGCAGCTCATGCCTCATCCTTTGCCTCCACATTCGGCTCCATCCCAACTTCCAGTGTCGTCTCAGGTGCAGAGCCACCCTGGAAAAAGTGGGGCCTTGTCCCTCCCAGCGGCTCCGGCTCCGCTCCCTCTCACATCCTCCGCTGCCGGCCCTGTTCCGACCCTGCAGCCATCCTTCCCACCGCACCCACCCAGACCCTCTCCAAACTCTGCTGCCGGAGGATCACAAGTTCAGATTAAAGAAGAGCCGCTGGATGAGGTGGAGGAGCCGGAGAGCCCGCCGTCTCCTCCAAGGAGTCCCTCACCAGAGCCCACTGTTGTCAACATGGCGAGCCACGCCAGTCAGTCTGCAAGGTATGTTTAGAGTCGTTCCGTAAACTGAGAAGAATAATGCAGCTTTGTCTCATGAAATACCAATAAAATACATTAAAAAAATGTGGGGGAAAACTGTTGCAGGCATTATAAGGCAATCTATTATGTAGGGCTGTGTAATAATATCGATATTGCGATATATATATTGATATTTTCTTTCCTAGAAAAAATCGATATTCATCTGCAAGTATCGTAACATCCAACTGTCACCTTGCTCACTCACTGCTTGCTTCGCCGGGAGTTTGATTAGGTCATCAGGCTTAGAGTGATTCCTTCAGATTTTAAGTGTCAAGGTTAAAAAAGTATCAAACTATTCAGATCAGGTACTTGGTGCACTTTATTTACTTTACAAATGCATGTAAGCTACAGTTTGTACTGCTTCAATTAAAAGAAACCTGTTTTCTCACCACTTCTTTGATTCATTTTGTCCAGCTGTCGACTTTTAAGTCTGTGTCCATGTCCAACCAGAGCGAGGTATTATTTAGTTGGTGCTTTTAATCAGTTTTCAGTTAAATTAATTCAATCCAACTCTATAACAGTCACAAAATGTCACCAAAATCACTCTGTCCCTCTAAAATCTTTCAGAAAATCGCAAAAGTGTATTGAATTGTATCGTTTGCTGAATATCGAAATATATATCATATCGTGTATTGTATCGTATCGTGAGGTTATTGTATCACTACAGCCCTACTATTATGTATATTTGAACAGTTAATCCTATCCTAACATGTTAAGATGTTCATTACATCATTGTTTTTGCTAAATGTGCTTGAGCTCTGCTTGGGTTGCTAGGTGATGGCACAGTGCTCATCGAATGTGACTTAACAAATTAGTTTACTCGATTTCCAGACACCAAATTACATTAACTAATTTCCAAAAAGCTGCTGGATGCTGCTTTTAGAAACAGTTGAGACCCAAATGGAAGTACAAACATACAAAATGTGAATTTTGTATAATAGGTCTTCTTTAATGCTTTAGAAAAAATATATTGATGCTGTGTGCTCATTAAATCTTCTTGTTACTTTGTCTTGCAGGTTTATAAAACACTTGGATCGAGGCTACAACTCCTGTGCGAGGACAGACCTTTTCTTTACTCCGCTGTCTTCCTCCAAGCTGGCCAAGAAGCGGGAGGAGGCTGTAGAAAGGATGAGGAGGGAGGCTGAGCTCAGCGCGCGGCAGGAACGTGAGCGAGAGAAAGACAGAGAGCGGGAGAGAGAGACGGATAGAAACTCTGTAAGTTATGGTCACGCACTAGGCAAATGCGACCTAACTCCATTAATTTTTTTTTTTTTTTTTTTTTTTGCTTGTATGCGACCTGTATTTGGCTTTTTCACCCCAAATTGGTCCAATTCACATTTTTTGCCCCCAAAAACTTCCGATCTGTGCTATTTCCATACTTGGTACTAATTCGGATATGCATCCGATTGTTTTCAAAGCGTCTGAATGGTCATGTCGCATTTTATCCAACTTTTTTGTTACTGATGTGAGACTGGCGTCATAATTCTGCCCCAGATAAAGCCAGACACAGGACGTAAACAATGGCTGAAAATCACTGTCGGTGAAGTGCATCACATCACAATTTCACCACTACTGGCTCTGACTACCCATCAGACCAGCCTTCCCTACAGATCTTAATGCTTCACCAAAAGGCCATCGCTATTAGTTCTTTCTTTTTATTAACTCCCATCAACTTATGATCTTGTGATGATACTGTCAGCTCCTGTTGCTGAATAAATGTTAAAATTTTTCTTTTTTGCGTTTGCGGGTGACTTTGAGGACGTAAACACTCAGAAGTCTCATTGCTGTCGGGTTTAATTAGTAGTATAAACATTTCTCTGACTGTATTTTTTATTTTTTTTTTCAGAGAGCATCCAGCTCTTCCCATGACAGTCGCCTGAGTGAAGTGCAGATGACGGCTCAGATCCACGGCCGGCCCTCCTTTGACCAGCCCCCCACCACAGTTGCGGCCGTGCCCCCGTACATCGGCCCCGACACGCCGGCCATGCGCAGCCTGAACGACTATGCTCGGCCCCACGTCATGTCCCCCTCCAACCGCAACCATCCGTTCTACGTCTCGCTGAGCCCAGGCGACCCCCTGCTGGCCTATCACATGCCCGGCTTGTACAGCACGGACCCCGGCCTCCGAGAGCGGGAGCTCAGGAACTTCAGGGAGCGGGAGCTGCGCGAACGAATGAAGCCCGGCTTCGAGGTCAAACCCCCAGACCTGGAAACCCTTCACCCGTCAGCCAACCACCTGGAGCACTTTGCTAGACATGGAGCGCTGGCTCTGCCCCACATACCCGGGCCGTCGCACCCTTTTGCCCCCTTCCATCCGGGGCTGAGCCACCTGGAGCGCGAGAGGCTGGCACTGGCTGGGCCTCAGATGCGCCCAGAGCTGAGTTACGCCGAGAGGCTGACTGCGGAGCGGCTTCACGCTGAGAGGATGGCCTCCGTGGCGACTGATCCAGCCGCCCGGCTGCAGATGCTCAACGTCACCCCTCATCATCACCAGCACTCTCACATTCATTCCCACCTGCACCTCCACCAGCAGGACCCCCTAGGTCAAGGTGAGGTCGAGTTGTTGGCACTTTTTCTGTCCGAAGGTTTGAAACTTAGTTATTTTCATGCGTGACCCTCGTTCAGGTTCAAGTCCTCATCCTCTGGTCGACCCGCTGGCCGCAGGACCACGTTTGGCTCGATTTCCCTTCCCTGCTGGTCCAATCCCAAACCCCTTACTCGCCGATCTCCCTCATGATCATGAGATGCTGCGCCATCCACTGTTTGGTTCGTAATTTCACCTCCTTCTGCAGCCCTTGCTCTGCTGGTTCTAATTAGTGTTTTTTGTTGTGTTTTTTTTTCCAGGAGCTGCATATCCTAGAGAGCTTCAGGGACCAATTCCTCACATGTCTGCCTCACATCAGCTCCAAGCCATGCATGCTCAGTCTGCAGAGCTGCAGCGGATGGCAATGGAGCAGCAGTGGCATCACCTGCACGGAGGCCCTCTGCCAAGTCAGGAAGATTATTACAGGTGAGCATTTTTAAGCAGATTTTATACCATCAAAAATCCACTTAATTTACAGATACATCTCACTAAATGAGAATAAGATTCTTTATTCATGTAATTTAATTCAACTGAAATTCAAAAGCCTAAATATAGATTAATTACATGCTGAGTTTTGAATTATGACTTTCGGTTTCTCAGAAAATATGTTGTAGCTATCTTATGGTCTACGCAATCATGAAAACAGCTACTGAGTTATCAGTTGTTCAGTTCTTGACTTCCTCCATATGGTGAATATGGAGGAATATTTAATGATTAATCTATTCAAAAAATTTACACATTCTACAGATTGTTTTAAAAAATGAAAAATATTTTCTTGCATAAAATTCAATAACCTATTTCAGTTTGTTGCATGGATGCATGTGCAGCTACAAAAGGTACTTCTAACATCAAGATGTGAAAACCTCAGCCTTTTCTGCTTCAGTCTAGGGCTGATCTGTCGACTCTTTTGACTAACCAATCAATAATTAGATAGCAAAAGTTGCTTATTTGATATTTTTCTTTTACAGAGTTTGAACCAGGTAAAGCTAAAGGGTTTATTTTCTCAAGTGCTAAATGCATATATTTTTGTTTAGTTTTAACTTAAGTACTGCTGTTAATATGTTGTTCCTTCTGCAAATGGCCCTTTTTGAGGTTGTATACTCCAGTAAACTGGTAATTGATTACTAAATTAGTTGACAATTACTTCAATAATCGATTCTTCATGATTGATTTGATTAATCGTTTCAGCTCTACTTGAAATATCACCCAAGGTTTTCCCTAGAAAACTTGCTAAGCTCGGTGGTTGGGCGCTAGGGCAGTCATTCATCCTGCTGCTTGTCGTGTTTTTGAGTTAAAAAATGTTTAAAGTTGACAGGAAATTTGAAAATATCACTTAATTATTTTAATGAAAGATTGGAAGATTAATACGTGAACACCAATTGTAAAGTCTTAAAAAATGCAAACATATTAAAAAGACTTGCATAAATAAGTAATGCTTAGCCTGGTGGGAGCACAAGTAAAGCCTGGTGGCCCGCCAGGCTTTAAAGTAGAGTACATCCTTTAATTTGGATATACTCTACTTTTGTACAAGTACCAGAGTAAGACAAACAGATCTTCAGGGTAGCGTTTGTTATCTTTGTTTTTGTCTCACTGTTTGAATCACATTGGACTGGAGTATTCTGTAGATTTTCAGTAAATTGTGACTCTGTTTTTAACTTTTGAAGCCGCCTGAAGAAAGAAGGTGACAAGCCATCTTGAGGTGGTGCATGCTCTGAGCTCCTACAGATCAATACTGTGTACTTTTAACACTCTAAATGTATTTTTTGTGTGCTGTCTTCTGTTTGTGTTGATAAATTTTAGAAGAATAGTGGTGGAACTCAAAGTGTGTTTCGTGTTCTGCGCATCATGAAACCCTGAGATTTTCCTTAAGAATATACACTAGTTTTATCATCCAATTAATGAACAGTCCCACCAACTGGGACTTAAAGTGACACGTGTCCTCTCTAACCAACTATTAAACTGTTTCTTATGCAGTCATATGAGTTTGCTAAAGAATGATGAAAACAGACCGATTTTGGTGTTGACTTTAAATATGTTTATCGTTTCTAATAGAGTTCCTGTACAGAATAATGTTTAAATCTGTGTGTGTATGATAGATATGACCTAGCATGACTCACCCTTCAGTTTTTCCACTGAGATAGTAGAACGAAGTTGTATTGTGTTGGTAGGCTTTAAAAGCTCCGTAGAGGACTGGATTTAATCCTAAATAAGATGAAATGTATCTTTAAATCCTAAATTTTTATATATCGATATATCTTTTCACAGTATAACCGAAGCTCATTTTTGAGAATGTAAATACTACATGTTCACAGTAATCTATATGACTGAGTATTATTGATATATCAGTAGATGTAAACACTTGATTCAGCATGAGAACAATACAATCCTAAGGTAGTGTTATAAGGTGTGCTAAATACTTGGACCATAACCTGCCTGTCTGTTTACTGACAGGAGGTTTTATTAGGAGAATCTATTTACAATGTTTTCCTGAAAATGTAACAGCTGGATAGAAACTAAATCTTAAACATTTGGGTGGAGTTTTTCTAAAAAAAACAAACAAAAAAGAATACTGCCTTAATTCAGTATTTATGTGATATATATCAATCTGTATCCATACCATATTTATTTCAATAAATATTTCTCCAATGATACAATTTTCTTGTCATTTTTGTCTCCAAGGCATTAATGATGCTTATAAAGTTAATCATTTGTTTAAGCTTTAATATATGGCATAAAATTTAAAACTCCAGGTTTTATAATGTTATTTAGTGAGACCACAATAAATTCTCACATTACATTTTCCACCTTTATAGTGTAATGTATATCTACCGTTTACCTGAAAAACAAACTAATCTGTTAAATGGCAAATGTAAATAAGTAAAATAATTGCATGCCTGCTTGTATAACTGATGCTGTTACGAAAGGTTTCAGCATTCAGTCTTTTGGGAGAGTTTATCAGCATTTTTACATCAACTTAACCCTCTCTGTCTGTGAGGACATCACAAATAAACTTTATCGGATTTAAAATCTACTTATAAAATAAAACATCTGACTTCTTCAGATGTGAAGCATAAGTAGATTTAATTTTCACAAAAAGCAAAAATAACTGAAAAATGAGGTACCGCCATCTACGATTTGTAACTCAATTTCATCCACCCCAATAAAACCCTTTTCTCCTAAAGAAAATAACCCCACACCATGATGCCGTCACCGCCGTGTTTTACTGCAATCATAGTGAGTTGGTGACGCACACAATGTCGTTTTAGTGGACTAAAAGTTCAAGTGTGATTTCATCAGATCACAAATTATTCTACAGCTGGTGTGTCCAAGTCCAGAGCTACCATCCTGCATCCTTCAGGTGCATCCCTGCTTCATCACACCTGAATCAAATCGTTGAATTTCCTCATCATCAGCAAACCAGCTCTGCAGATCCCAGTCATTTGGTTCAGCAACATTTTATTGCAGTAATAGTCACAGAGGTCAGTTACATGTGGAATTTTACAAGATTTTTATTTTTATTACACATCCAGCAACAAAACCATTACAAATATATGTACTACTAATGATTAATAATATGTTTATGGTTGTCTTTTATGGACTGTGTGGTGCAGACAGTTTTGTCAACCCAGACTGGTAGTCAAGTCACATCAAGGCTATGGAGATGCTCCTTATGCTATGGTGTTGGGCCTATTTGTTGCATACAAAGGATTGTGGATTAGTTTGAATTCATAAGAGATTTTGAAGAAGTGTTGCCTTTTGTCAAAGAACAAATGCTCAAGTGTGTTTCAACAAGACAGTGATCCCAAACACATCAGCAAGCGATCAGCGTTGTGGTTCCAGACCCACAAGATAAGTTTCATGAAGCAATCAGGCCGTAGTCCAGCGGAAACTGTGCGGGGTGACATCAGAAGTGCATTTCCTGAGGTAAAACCAAGAAATACAGAGCAACAGCGAGATGCCCAATCACTCCAGCCTAGAATAAATGTTCACAGGTGACAAAAGTTGGTCAACGTAGATGTGAAGCAGCTCTCAGGAACTGTTTATAAAGTGAAATGTTAGTTTAGTGACTCAGATAAAAGCTCAAACTTTGAGTATGTCTGTTTTAAAAATAATTATTTAAACAACGAACAATTAACACATATGTTCTTCCTGTTTTGATTTGGAATAGATGTTGCAGTGTTCCCAATGCATTTACCAATAAAAGTATATAAAAGTTATTTGAAGTACTTGGAGCTTTGCTGACTGTTTTTTTTTTAAACACGTTATTTTGAGCGGAGATGTACATTGCCAACACTCGTCAGCCATTAAATACTAATTCAGATTTTTAATTTACTGAATCCTGCTTGCAGCTGAAACTGATTATTTGGTTTGTTTGTTTAGTATTATGGGGTGTTCACAGAACGACTCCTCTCCCACACAGACTCCTCCTTTCTACTTCACCAACCTCCAACTGCTGTGTAGCTGACTGTGAATGTTTTCTGTGTTTTTCAATCAACGTGGACCCAAGTGAGAATGTTTACAGTTTCTTCTCGTTCGTGTTCCTGTCAGAGGTCATCTCTGGGAGGGTTCTTCATCGTCATGTACTGCCGCAGGTACTGGATTGCAGACAGTGCACTCACGTTTGCTAGAAGAGCTGAACAATAGTTTAAAAGTGATAATTTAGTTTGATATCCGTCCATGTGTTTGTTTTCTTCTAATTAAAATTTTTGCAGCCGAAATACCTTGAAAATTTCAGTATTTGCTTTGGAATGTTTTTCAGCTGCAAAAGTTGGATTGTTGGGTATGACTATGTTCTGCAGGTTGTTTCAATGGGCCTCAGAGTAACAGTGTAGTTATTAAACAGTAAAATCAAGAAGAATGTTACAAATAGGTAGATACTATAGTATTAGAAAATTATTACTTTATCTCAGCTAAATGTTATTTTTAAATAACACTTACTTCTCAGATAATGATGACAAAGGAGACGGTTCATACCTGCTTTCCAGGCATCTGCAGCCTCTGGATTAGAAGATCTCAGCACCCAAGAGGCAAAAGCAATGCAGACTAAACACATGTCTGACTGCTTCACTCTGGAGAAGAGGCCTTCTCGCTCTGTCAGAGGAATAAAATAGACTTTTAAAGAGAGACTTGTCACGTTTGAAATGCAATCCAGCCAATTTGAGATTTGAAAATTACTTTAATCATTAAATGTAACATATTATGGAGTTGATGTATTGTTGTATTGTATACTGTGGCTCTCAAAAGTGTGCACACTCCTGTTAACCAAGGCAGGTGTTAGCAGTGCAAAAACAGACCATGATCAACCATTTCAAAACCTTTTCCACATAATGTGACGTTTATCCTGGACAAATTAACTTAAAAACAAACAAGTCCAATATTTAAAAAAAATAAAATAAAACTACAAAGGTGAAATAACAAGGTTGAATAAATCTTCAAACCTTTAATACATTGGTGAAGCATCTTTTGACTTAATTTGAACATGTTTTCTGTCAGGATTATTTCTGGAGACTTGTTAAATAATTCCAAAACGTTAATTTTCCTCTCATCAAATCAGACAGCATCAGTGTCTGATTAAGCCTTATTGCCCATATCAAATTTCACCACTGAGTAGAAGCAACAGAGCAGCAGAGAACAAGTGGCTCCATGTATTATGTTTCTCTTTTAATCTCTGACGTGAGAAATTGGGTATAGGAGCAACATTACCTCCAAGTTCACATGGTTCCGGTTGCAATGTGGAAAACTATTAGCATGCTCAGAAGCCAGGCTCAAAATTGGCAAAGAAAGCTAATAATGATGTGTTTCTCATTCACATTCAGACACCACAGGAACATGTTAACTAGCACCTTATGTAAATATTTAAATGAAAATAAAATTTATATCACTGTAATTTATGTGGTAGCAGCCAAATTAGGCTTTAAGGTCAGGGTGGATGAGAACCTTCAAATTAACACTTGGAGTTTCTGAGGACTTCCTGTTTATTTTTCCAAACTGGGAATTATTACGCATAATTCTCCATACTGTTCACCAAGACCAACCAAACTGGTCCAGGTGAAATTCCAGAATAAACTTAAAAATGTTCTCAAGCGTTTATTTGTGTTTGGGTCATTTGAAAAAAAAAAAAATGAACCTACTGTGTTGGTTTGTTTTTGTCTCATTTATAAATTTCATTGCAGAAACATTGCTATTTGTTCATTATGAAATATTTCATTTTTGCATAGCATTTTTATGTGAATGCACTGAGATGACTAAACTGGATTGGTAAAAAATTAATAAATCATGTTTAAAGGTGAAAAAAGAACCACCATCACCTTTATAGGTGATCTTGATTAGACTTGCCATGATGCATTTACCCAACTGTTCAATGTTTTACAATTAATTGCTCAACATGGCGTCCTCTAACAAAGCAGCCAACATTCATTGACGAGTATCTTGCCATCGCTAGGCTTAAAGCAGGACACACCAACAGGGAAGTTGACACTGAGCTTAGACTGTCAGAGTGTCATCAGCAGGTTGCAACAGAGACACAGAGAGACTGGAAAAGTAACATCAGGCCACATCCCATGCTGATGACGGCTTAATGGTGAACTTTACCCTGCAGAACTGGATGGTCAATGACACTAGACTCCAGGTGCATATAAGGGAGGCGAAGCACCAGAGTTACGTCAGACCATTAAAAATGTTGGGTTTTCATGGGTTCCCCCCCTCCCGCCCCTCAAAAAAGGCACACTTTTACTTTAATCATTCAACTTCTGCAGTGTATTATCACTTTAGCATGAACATTTCACTATGTCCACAATTTTCACCCAAATAAAGGTTAAAATTCCCTAACCTTTTGCGAGCACTTGATGTGTCTGTGCCATTTTAAAATCTTTCAATATAACTGGATTTAACTGATTCGTTTTTTCAGTATCTAATTCAGTCATAAATTGGATCAGCTGTTTTGTTTTTTTGTGTGTGTTTTGAAACATTTCAGTAAACTGAAAAGTTTATGGAATTAAATGTCTTTTATGTGTGAGTGCACATGAACCTGCTTTTGATGACAGCGTTGCATGCTGGGACCTACTTGTCCATACAGTTTCCGAAATCCAGCATTGCTCTTCCAGCTCTCTGAACTCCTGAGAAAAATCCAGACAAGCTCTCCTCTCACTGAACGATGTTACTGCCTGATTCTGACTCCCCATCCGGATGTCTTCAGTGTCAACAGGAAAAATCCAGGCACCCGACTCGCTGCAGCAGATGCTGCCTTTGTCTGGAAAGCGAATTTTCCTCAAAGATAGAAAACTTTTCCAACTGTGGGATCTGCCCACACCTGCTGCTCCTGAGGATCTGTGCGGACTGGCGTGAAAAAACGAATGAGACATGAGTCTCATTGGAGACACTTTGTCCACTTCCTCACAGTCTGTGCTCAGGAAGACGTGTGGATTTGGGAATGTGAGGTCTTGGACAGCAGGACGAGAGCAAGAGAAGATTGGGATGGGTTTCTCTGTGCTACACTGGAAAGGGGCAGCCCATGGATCTTTTCCGAATGTACAGAGAGGAGAGTGAAAGACACGAGACACGAACATCTCTTCAGGATCACCAACAGAGAGAAATTGTGATGGAGTGTTGTCATATTCTGTGAAAAAATACTCAAAGATTTCCGGGAAGGATATTCTGTAATCCTGTAAGTCTGTGTGGGATAAAAAAGCCTCCAGAGGTTGATCCCTACTAAGAGGCAAATCGTTCTGGTCTATACTAAGAGAAGGTAGTGGAGCTACGTCCTCTTTGGTGAGAGCCTGTACGTTGTACATACTTCTGCTTTTTGTCATCCTTCTTTGGCAGGAGATCACATTTTGGAAGTCTTGACAGTCAAGACTTTGGTCTAGAGCAACGGGGGTTTCTCTTCGTTCATAATCAGTGGAGTCGTCCTCGTCTAAAAAAAGGCAAGAGTCACTTCGTTGGGATTTGTTCTGAAGGTCAGGGCTAGAGTTTTTACTTAAATTCGCAAACTGCCAGGACTCTTCCTCAAAATCTGAGCTTGAAAACTCGCAGACTGACCGATCACGCTTGGATTCATCTGGCTGTGTGAAGTAGTCTGAGTCTGCGGCGTCAGACGTGTCCATCATGGAGTTATCAAGAGGATCAACTTGGCTGGGGTCTGTGGGAAGGTCGCTTGTGTCGGGTCCTGCTGTTTCTTCGGTTAATCTACAGCTTATCCCCATTCTGATCTGCAAAATATCGTTTATAGTCAGTTTTTCCACTTCATCCCAGAAAGCAGAGATTGCATACACTGGCTGAGCCTGGCCTGCAGCTTTGGCGAATGTTTCTGGGCTGTCTGTTGCAGAGCAAAGTGACTGAGTTGAATCCGGACTGAGCTGATCCTCCCGGGAGCCACCAGATGGTGAAGGTGGTAGGTGGGTTTCAGAACATGTGTCATTTCCATAAGTGGAGTTTTCATCTGGTATTTCTGGAGATGGAGGAGTGAAAGGGAGCTCCGGAGTGGCATAACCATCATAATTTGCTGCTGTTGCGTCAATGGAGAGAGTCAAGCTGACGTTTTGGTTGTCACATGTTGGGGATAATGGGCATTCCAGAGGAAGGCGTTTAATGAGATGCTCTTCAAGAGGATGCTGAGCTTCCTCCACCGATTCAACAGCTGACAAATAGCTGTCAGAATCCCAGCTGCCAGCGGAGGAGAATTCAGCACCATGTCGAAGCTCTGAACACTGCAAGCGCTCCAACGCTGTGGGTGAGGGTGAGAAGCTGTCATAGGACGTGTGTGCTGAGCTCCCTGGCTCCCATTTGTCTCTGTTCATCGCTGCAACTGACCGAGAACTAAGCGGTTCTTCTGATAATTCTCCAGATTCTTTATTTCGGTTCAACTGAATGCCTCTTGATTGTTCGCGCCCTCGTTCGGTATCTGAATTTTGAACATTTTCTCCCTCACCAGGGTTTTTTTGTTTGAGTTTTTTTTTCACAGAGGTAGAACGCCCTCGCCGCCATGCCAGATTGTCATTCACAGTCACGAACCAGCGCTCCTTCTCCGCCCTGCCGGTGGCGTCCGGCTCGCTCGCACTCGGCGCTGCTTGTTTGCAGGAAAGTAGGTCAGGTTTCTTGTTGGATTTGAGGTCACTTGTCATTTGTGCAGCCCCATCTCTTGACAACATTCCTCTCCCTTCTGAACTGTAATTGCTGAGTGGATTTGTTTGCAGCGTGTTAGTGTTGCTATCGCTTGTCTTGGCCAGAATTTCTTGTGCAATCTCTTCGTCTGCAGACGTTGTGGAGATTGTGTTTGTTTCTGGAAAGCTGACACTTATTTCCCCCTGTTTCATACATGTTGCATCACTTTGAAAAAGCTGCTCTACAAGTATGCCACCTGTGCAGCTCTCCTCGGAGGTGTTGCTGTCTGTACTCCCGTTTGTCTCCTGTTGGCCTGTGTTGAAGTTTCCTGAATCCTCCGAGTCGCTGAGGCTGGAATCATCGGGGAAGGCAAGCGAGGCCTGCAGCAGATTACATTCCTCGCTGTCATCGTAGAAGCTAATCCAGTCATTCTCTGCAATGTGAATGCTGTGATCCAAATCATCCATGCTTGAGGCCTCACATTACTCTGAAAAACAAAGAGGATGAGAAAACGTAGTTTCAGTCTGACTGGAAATCCACTGTTCTTTGGGGTCATACGCACTTTCCAGGTTCAGATTTCCAAGAGTTTTCACCCCCTTTTTAAACCAATAAACAGAAAAGTTTATCAATAATTTAAGACATACATTTCAAAAGCGGTGAGGCTTTTTAAACAAAACCTTTTAAAACTAGATGGATGGGCAAAGTGGTGCCTTGCGAAAGTGTTTGCCAAACATTTTCACATTTTGTCACCTTACAACCACGAGCTTTGCTGAATTTTTATGGGATTTCATGTGATCGGCCAACACAAAGCAGAACAAAATTGTGAAAGAAAAGAATATTTCATCTGAATTTATGCAGGAATTAAATTTCACACAGGTGGAGTCTATTTACTAACTTAGAGACCTTTGAAGGCAAATTGCTTCGCAAATTTTTTTTAGGGGTATCAGAGATGAAAGTACTTTCTTTCTCCATGATTAACTAAACCTGAAAGTTCCTTGTATTAAATTATACATAGTGTAGGATCTCTGACTGAGCTGCTTGCTTGATACAATGGACCTAAATTTAGAACAGGAGCATTTGGTTTTTATCACCTGCCATGTTGGAAACTAGCAAACATGACCTGTTTGACTCGTAATAGTAACTTAAAGCAGCAAACCAACTCAACAGCAATGCAGTCACATGTAAAATCCCAAAATACACCAAGAGCTCCACTCTTAGAAAACAAGCTACATGATCTGGAAGGGGAGGTGGGTGGTGGAGGGGGTGGGGGGGCAAAGAGAGCAGGGGTCCAACAGATCAGCTTAACAAACAAGATATGGGCAAAAGAAATTACTACACATATTCAAATTTAAAAAAAGAAAATATCCAGCAGTTTATATCTTAAATGTTATGTTCTTCATGTTTAACAACTCGGGGAGCTTTATCTGTGGGACAAATACGGTTAAGATCCATATAAACAAACCTATTCAGCTCTCGCAGCAAGGTCACTCTGTTTTACATTAATCTTCAAACATGCGATGTTCTTTATAAACTAATTGATGTGTTAAGCAGCACAGAAGATCCTACCTGCTGCAGACGGACAAGTCATCCAGTGTGAAAGAGCTCTCAATGTTTTCCTGCTGGACATTACAACTATGATGTCCATCTGTCCTTGCACATGTCCCACATGTCCACTCCGCTGGTATAAATAGAGTAACGTGTCCTTGTCACGTGTAGCTTTCATGCTCACCAGAGGTGTGACATTTTACTTTTTCCAATAATTGATAACAGTAATTACTTACTAATAATACAATTTAACAATGATGCTGTGTCTAAAAATGATTTTTTTTTTTTAGTGGTAGTTTTAAGAAGGTACACTATTATTTTATTTTTGCTGGTGTGAAAAACAAGGTGAAGAGCCAGTTCTCCAGTGGATTTCAAATGTGCATCAAATTATAAAAAGAAGGCAAACAATAACTGTCTTTTGACTAAATAAGATTTCATGCGAGTCGATGCACAATAACCAGGGTTTACAAGTCACGTTCTGAGTGTTCTCCCTTTTAATATAAGATCTTGAAATCCTAATACAATGCATTTATCAGGTCGTTTTACACCTGCAGAATACCTAAGTTAGATTCACAACAATTAAGATTTCCAAGTGGATGCAAACATTAATAACTCATTTTCTTTGCATGTACATTAGGTAACCTTCAGATTTAGCTCTAAAAAATAAAATACAGCCTTTTTTTGTAAGAGAAAGGTGCTTTATTTTTGCAAATTATACATCTTCCGAACTTTTATTATGGCACAAAAACAAAAGAAAGTACATTACAAAAACACTCCATTTGTATAAAAACAATATATGCACATATCAAGCTTTTTGTTTTACTGTACAACAAATACCATAAGTAGCAAAAAAGATGAATAGCTAAGGAATGACGACTGCAATTATGTGACTTGAAATAGTAAAGCACACAACTGCCATAGGGTTGTCAAAATAAAACAGAAGAGACTTGGATGAGGATTAGAGATACAGTAAAGGTCACTGGATACTATCCGAAAATCAAAATCATCATCAAAAGCTCCTCAGCTGTGTTTAAAGCTCATAATGGCATCACAGTAATGTAATCACGCCATTTCCTTCTGACATTTGGCAAATTAAATATTAGGCAAATAGAGTTCATGGTGGAAAAAATGGTGCTGCTTCCTTGAGGAAAAAAAAACCCCATCAACAACAAGAAAACAGCTATACTTGGTAAGATACTTGGAGTTTTTCTGTTAAAAAGCACATTTTCATCATGAGCTCAGTACCTTAAAGTGCACATAGACTCGCAAAGGTTACGTTTTAAAAATATAAGTTTGGGTCTAAGCCGAACTTTGCGGCACAAATTCAGTTGTTTAATTTGATACAATGATTTCTTTAATAAATATCCTTATAAATATTATGGTTATGAAAGCCAGTGGAATGCAGTTCATGCACCTCAGTTGGTTACAAAAATAAATACAATGTCAACAACGCAAATTACAAAATTAAAAGATAGAAATATTGATCCATACAGTGCCTCGGGGAATTCTCCTAGATGAATCGTGGCCCACCAGAAGACCAATAGTGGTTTAACATAAGCAGTAAACATCAGTGCACAAAGCCAGAACATAAGCAAAAACAAGCAGGTTCAGTAGAAAAAGAAAAGCAAAAAATAATAATTGAATGTTAAACAGTCAGTTTGCTCCACAAAAATCACAGCTGCCGAGCTCTTTTAGAGGAAAGATTTAACTATTATATGCAGAGTTATTTAGATGCAGCTGCTGAGCTCAGATTCAGAAGCAGCAGATTAAAAACAGCTTATTTTAAAACCAGTGTTGCACACATAGAAAGGCTTTTTCTCTGGTTTAAGCAGCTAATTTTCAACTATTTCAAGCATTTCAAACACAACTAGCCTACTCTGAAAAAGGGTCTACAATGCCCCTCTCTATTCTTGGCACTTAATTTATCATAGTGATCTGGAAAAGAATCGGGAAGTGGGGATAAACCAATAAAATTGGGGAGACAGTGTGTCAACTAAAAACTGAAGACATTCTAAAGATTTTCACCGGAAGAAAAAGGTGAAAAAAAAAAAGTGATTTTCCAGTGAATTCAGAGTATCAGTGTGACAGGTTATTGTTAAAAACACAAAACAGTGTCAGCCTCAGTGATACGAAGGCAGGAGCAGCAGCAGTAGTTAAATTTGGCCAACATTCCTAGAGTCAGCTGGTCTTCCTTCAGGTCCTTCCTGAGCTTTTCTCCCTACGTGCACCAAACCCATCACTCCTCCTACACATCATGCACCTGAGTGGCAGCCGAGGTGGGGATGGTGGTGACGTTTCGCGTTGAGGGCCGCTCCCTCCTCACATATCTCTCTTTCCTCCCTGCAGACGGAAAACGATGCGTTTAATTAAATGTGCTCTGAAATCCGAAGACTTTGTGCTGACTTTAGGAGTTCTGAATCGAAGCATTTAAAAGTTGTCGCCCAGCTTGAGCACAACTGCTTTAAACAGATATATTGTATTTGCATTGACCTACAGAACCCAGGGAAAGCCTGAGGAGATAACATTTAATCACTTGAAGCAAACGTATTGGAGTAATGACAATCTAAAGTTGCAAGACTTTTAGAAGGGAGCTACCGTATTTTCTGAAAGATAGCTATCCAAAGTGAAGTGTATTTTTGTTGACCCATTACAGAGAGTACGCTGCAAAGTTGCAAGTGTAATGTGAAAACCTCCAAGGTGTATAAAAACCTTTGTGAGGCTCTGCATGAACAATCTGATGATTTTAACGACTGAACTCTGACGCGAGTTAAAGCTACGTGATCTGAAGGATTCCTGCAGGAATTGACATAACCTTAATGAAAAGAAAACATTTCAACAGCTGCAAAACATCTGTAGCACTGCCAAATATTTTAGGCATTGCCTAATAACTACACAACAGTAAAACCTGTTGAGCAAGACCTTAAAACAGGTATTTTACAGACATAGTCGTCTTACCTGAAGGGATCATAACAGCCTGTAAGGGATAAAAACAAAAAAAGCCATGAGCTTCTTTATGATATCTAATGTTAAATTAAAATGTTTGGAAGGAAAAACTAAAAAAATGTACCGTCTCACTTGGTTGAAATATAAAGGCTGTAAATAAAAACAAAAGTATACATAAGATAAAAAATAAAAAATAAATACTAAGAGCCAACTCATAAGAGTTTTTCCTCTGAGGAGACTCGTACTCGCCTTTGTTTCGCCGGTAGAAGAAACCAGGCAGCCGGTTGGAGCGTTTGAGGTAGAAAAAGGAGGCAACAGTGAGAATAAGGAACATACTGATCAACAGCGTTCCCAGAAGAACGGAGGCCACCACGCCTGGGCCTCCTGCACAAAAACAGGAAACAACCCCAACTTACAACGCTGCCAGAACTCAGAACCTGGGAGACGGGTTTTAGTCTACCTTTCTTACCAATTTTAGGAATGACAGTTGTTACTGTTGTGTGGTTTTTACGTTCCAATGTGTAGTCTAGAAGAACAAAGGTCAAATTATATATATGTATATACATAAATATACATCTACTAAAACTCACTCGGAACACTAAGAATTAAAAAGCTCGTACTGTATGTGCAAACGGTCACATTCTCCAAATCCACAGCTGCAGCGTCACAGAATATGCAGACCACGTTGCTGTTCTCCAGCAAACGATAGAAGCAACCTGCAGAAGATAAGCAGTGAGTATTTCAAAGTCCAGACCTAGATGTAACTGAGAATCTGCAGACTCAAAGATCTGATGAACTTGAGCTATCCTACAAAGAATGTCAGTTTAGATGTTTAACAAATTACAAACATGAGATGTTGAATACAAACTACACGTCACACTCTTATTTTATTTTGGAAAAAAAAGAAGGTATTTTTCTCCTTCCAGTTCACAATTATTCACAACTTGGTCACATACAAGCCCAAGAAAAAAAAAAAAAAAAGCTAATTGAAGATTGTGGTTGTGATGTGATGGAATGTGGAAAAGTATGAACACTCCCACATTACCTGGTTCACAGTGAGTGTCATTTGAGCACGAGTTGTTCACTTTCTGCTTCTCTCCACAGCACTCCACAGAGTTATGATGTAGGGCCTGTGAGCACAGAACCGGGCTCGGATTAATAAAGCCGCACAACCTGAACTGCACACAGCAAGAACAGATCAACATCCGTTCCGTACCTTCGTTACGGGCGTCTCCGGTCTGATCAGGATCACAGAGGCAGCCAAGACCAAAAGGAATGACAAACCCATACTTGAACCCTTGAAGATGAAACAGATTTAATTTAGACATGAATCAATGTTACAAAGCGAGACACACCTTTACTCATAAACCCTCCTGTGGAAATAAATATGGTGACGCATAAAGACGGCTTCTTTTGGGCACCAAACAGATCTCACCTTGCCTCAAAGTAGTTTAGCTTTAAAGCTAAATTACTTTGTTAAAGCTGCAGAGTGAAACTTATATATATATATATATATATATATATATAAAATTCTATCTTTGTACATTTGTTGAAACCATCAGCATGTCATAACAGTATGGTATGAGAAAGATGATGCGTTTAAAAAAATAAAAAGGAGCTCCTCTGCCTCCTCCCAGTGCTAACTAGGAACAACCAATCAGATCCAGGAGGAAGGTCTTAGCGCTTTCAATCATCCTTGTGTGCACTCTACTCTACTCTTCTCCCTCCACCTCCAACTCTTTCTCTCTGTTACAGTTTCTTCCTGACAGCAGAAGAAATATTTTTTACACTATTGAGAAATGGTTTTGCTTGAGCAACTCTGACTACATGCAGAGAACGTTATCAAAAACAAAGTTGTTTTTTGTAAATATCTTTTATTTTCATTACAATAAATACCGTCAATCAGAATCAACCAAATTAACAAGTTTGACTATCTCAAGTTCAGTTCAAATGGGAAGAATTGATTATATCTAACACATTTTCTTTTACAGTGATGAAAAAGACCACCATTATTTTGATGTTATTAAGAAACAGAGTTGTGGTTACACTGAATAAAGAGAAGCTATTATTAATGTTTTATATCTTGCATTTGATTTCTGTTTATGATATAACTAAACTGCTCTTCCTCAAAATAACTGGAGAAAAAGTTCAAATGTTCATACAAATATTTTTTTAAAATAAAACAAAGACAAATTAATGCATTTCATTTTCAACATATATCCACCTATCTTGGTCCTCGGATTTCATTTCTTAGCCCAAACTTTCTCTAATTTTACAATCAAGGAACTATTAAAACTGATACACTTAGAAACTCTAAAAATAATAGGAGACGTCAATTTTAATTAAAAAGAAGTCAGCTTGTTCAGTGCTTGACATTTCAATCACTGATGCAAGAAAGAGAAATTTGCCTTTTTTGGTCAGCAAACTCTTATTTAAATTTTATAACAGCACAACTGTTGTAAAATGCTTTTTTTTCTTCTTATATTTTTTTGTGTGTGTTTTTTTTGTTTGTTTGTTTTTGTTGTTGTTATTGTTTTACTTTCTTATGAGTGGTGGAGTTTCAATGAGTGAGATATGATTCATATTATGATTGTTCGAACTTGTTTAAACTAGCCACTTTTATAAATAAAAAAAGGTATGCATGTTGCAGGGCTACAGTAAACATAAGCTGCGTTTGTCTTGATTGCATCTGCATCTCTGCCAGGCACGTTGTTGTGCACAGAAACAATGTAAACAGAGGAGCAGCAGGTTAGCGTCAATGGGCTGATGTACCAGGTGTTGAGCTAGCTAGCACCTGCCGTAATGTGAAATAAAAAACAAAAGGTATGAGCAGACAGAACTGAAACATCTAAACCAGTGATACATAAGAACATCTAAAAATCCACTTGAATTAGTTTTATCTAATCAGTTTGAATTACAGAGGCAGAATCGGCTGCTGCGTGCTGAAACGTAAGAAAGTTAAACTCACCAGCCAGACGACGGAAGCCTTCGGCCTGACCAAACTCACCTGTTCGGGTTAAAAACCCGCAGAGCTGGTCTGCAGCAGGGCTGTTACCACACAGTCACTGGTATTCGTTGGTGGATTTGTCATGGATCCACCTCTGTGACTGTCTCAGACAGATAATCCTACGACTCGGAGATACTCGTTTTAAAAAAAATTTGGCAGGCTGACTTCCGGGAGCGATTTTCAAAATAAAGTCCACACGTCACCGACTGCTTCTTCTTGGTGGAGCTCAACATTTATCTACACCTGAAAGAGCTTATTTCTCTTAAATACGATTTCCTCGGCCCCACTTTAAATAAAATGTAATAAACGTGCATATATATTAAGGTCTGCGCATTGACTGAACCAAAATACCCCACAGATCAATATATAAATGTTTCCATTGTACTTTTACACAGAGTTGTTGAAGTTAAACCTTCACATACCTTCAGGTCTTTTGCAACTTGCAACTAGGTTTCTTCCTTCCTTTCTTGCTTAGTTTAATTTTCTCATTAGTTCTTACCAGCTTATGTCTCTTTTTCAAGATAGGCCCTCCCTTAGCATGATGGTACCTTGACCATGTTGAAAGGTAACGATGGTGTGTTCAGGGTATTTTTGCCTGTTGGATGGTGTTATGGCAGTGTATATACTACTCACACCTGGCGTTGCCCACAGTGTTGAAGATCACAGAGTGATAGAGGCACAGATGGAGAGGAAAAATGAAAATAGGAGGGCAACTATTATCATAACAATATTGATTTTTTTTGTCAGTGCAAGATTATCTAACATTGTGTAACCCTAAAAATAACAATAACTCTCAAATACAGACAAAATAAAATACTTGTAATATTCAGAAAAATAGGTAACATCTCTACAGGTCTTGTTAACAGGTTAATTGTTATGTGCAGCAGCATAACCAAAGGTGCAATTCAAGTCAACAAAATTTGTGTATCTTTTCATATCATATACTGCTGATATAGATGGGGCAGCAGTAAATTAGTGAAAGCCAGCATTATAATATTATTAAACTGAAATGTTAAAGTGCCATCATGTAAAAAAATAAACACATATTGTGTTTTATTTGTGCTAATTTTGATAATAATAATAATAATAATAATAATAATAATAATAATAATAATAATAATAATAATAATAATAATAATATATATATTATATTTAGAGCAGATTCTGATGAATCTGTAATTCTTTGATTATTCCAGCTGCTTCCAACAGGCACAAGATATAAGGCTTCACTGGCTTAGAAAAAATATCTACAAAAGATCTCTTGTCTCTAAATTCAAACTAAGTCCGTATTGTTTTTCATAAGAGTAAATATTCCAAAAAGGTATTAATAGGAGCATGATTGCTAAGTGAACAGTAAACAAATACCAATCCAAAACGGTTATTTTCTCATTTATTTTTTACAAGTGTAAGCTTTCTTTCGACGGTCAGTAAACGCAACCTCGCCTCGCACTGAAGGTTTAAACGGCGGGAAATTTAAAATAGCTTAAAAAACCAAATGGTTTTTTAAGCTATTTGCAAATAAGTCCCCGGG